>NW_006786891.1:853543-914952 GCF_000442215.2 Lipotes vexillifer
GGCTGGGCCCGTGAGCCATGGCTGCTGAGCCTGCGCGTCCGGAGCCTGTGCTCCGCAACCGGAGAGGCCGCAGAAGTGAGAGGCCCGCGTATCGCAAAAAAAAAAAAGAAAAGAAAAAAAAAAAAATCTAATCTTTAATGATAGATCAGCAGTTGTCTGGAGCCAGAGGCCGGGAGTGGAGACTGACTGAAAGAATAAAAGAATCTTTTGGGTGATAGAAATGTTCTACATCTTCATTATGGTAGCAGTTAAATGAGTAAGTAAATTTGTCAATATTCATTGAACTTTATAGAGTGTACATTTTATTGTATGTTAATTACAGCTCAATACAGTTGATTACACACACATAATAAGCCAGATAAGCCAGATAATTACACACACATAAGCCAGATAATCTCATGTTGCCTGAGACTCCCATAACTATTATAGTAGAAAAGTATCCATTTAAAAAATACATATAACACTTCATTTATCCTTGTCATTTAAAGATTCATTAAAGGAATTGGTTGTTTTATAAGCAAGCCACATAAATATGGAAGTGTTAAAGGGGAGGTCAGTTTAACATAAATAATTTAAATCAGAGAAGGTAGAGGTGCCTTTGCTCTAGGGGCCTGGGTCTCCTCTCCTTTAAACAGGCAAACAATACAGCTTCTGGAAGTCCAAAGAAGATGTCTCCTTAGTAACTGCAGAGGAGAGAATTCTATACTGCAGCCTTCACCTGCATCTAGCAGCTATTACTTGAAACACATTAAAGTATTCAACTTCATTCAAGTAAAGAGTTCCAGAGTGTGGGCATTATCTGCTTTCATTTATAAGCAGCAGTATATATTTAACCTAAAAATAAAGGCCATGGGCTTTCATAATAAGATTTTAAATGTTTTATGAAATTAAATGTAGTGGAAAATTTCAGGAGGACATCATTAGTTTACAGCAGTCTGAGTAAAGAATATGACCAAACATAATAAATACTTTAAGAATGCTTTTTCCTAAAAGCATTAGAGATATCACGAGTGAGTACAATGGTTTATCTTTATTATATATAAGCTGGATCTTTCATTTCTATGTGCCAATTTCTTAAACAAGACAATGAAATAAAATAACTTCAATATACTATCCTAGTATAGAAGAACAATAGCTGTCGGAACATCTTGTATAACATATCTGGTCACTGTTAGACTTCATAACCAAAACATTTGTAAGCTATAAATTTACTATTTCTTTATCTTGGTGTGCCTAGCATCTATCACAGTGCATTGTCACTTGTAGTTCAAAGAAAGTGCAAATATTCTCAATTTTTAAGTTTCTTGGACTGCTTTAAATATAAAATAGAGGTTACTCTGGATAGGCAAGATGGCAAAAACATTAGTAACAAAGCTAACAGGCATTCCTAATAGATGAGAGGTACATTAGGACAGGATCATTAAAATTGACTTTTATTTGCTGGTTTAGAGTTTTCAAAGCAAGATGAAATGAGAATGAACATCTAGTACCTTACCCTTTCTACCGGTGAACCATAGCATGCAATGCCGAAACATAGCAGTGGCAGATGGCATTTGGTGTTATGAACTATAAAAAGGATAACAGCAGAGAAATGATGGCTGGCAGACAAGACGCAGAAATGCAGATGAAATGAATGCAAACTTGTAGTTCTTGAAGCAAAGCAAAACCTTTAAGCCAAAGGCTGCTACTAGCTTCAATTTATATTTTGAGTTTTACACGGGCAAACACTGCAGCCTTCACAATCAGTCTTTGGACTTTTCATGCAGAAGCAGAGCCACACTCCTCGATAAAGAAGACCAGCAACCTTCTGCAAACACAAGCCAGCAGCAGCAGCCCATCGCTCTCTCCCTTCACTGACTTTCATCGTTTCAATTTTTAATTTTCAATTGCAGCCAGATCCACAGTCATTTCAAATAGATCTGTATCCACTGCAGATACGATTAAATCCCTGCCTAACCTGCAGTACCACTTCATCCAGAACGTTCCTGTGCACCCGTTCATGCAGGATCAGTTGCAAAACCATTCAAGTCACCCAGCAAACAACCCAAAAGAGAAGGAAAGAAGCAGCAGGGACTATGAAGAGAAAGAATCTTTTCTTGCAGCTCACCCTGGAAATGGAAGGTTTTCTGATCAACAGTTATTGTGAAGGTGCTGTCGTCCTCATCGTCTATACCAATCACAGCTCCCTGTGAAACAAAGAGCAAAATCCCAATAAGGCAAACAATGACATCAGCAATATTCACTACTGCTACAGCCCTGTAACATTCAATGCACCGACGACACTGGAAGCAGGCTAGACACAGAAAAGGGGAATCTGAGACTCTAGCTTTGCTTAAGGAGGAAGAACTAAACGAGCAGATGGCAGGGCACTGTAGTACTCTGCAAGGGTACTTTCTACCCTTGCTTAAGGGGCATGGATATGGTGGAGGGGGAGGGGATAAACATAGAAGCTGAGTCTAGAATCTGTTTAAGAGCCACAGCCACTGATCCTTTCGGAGCTTTAGATTGCTCTCTAAAATGGGAGTCACCGGGTTGTTCTGAGGCTCCAAGAACACAAGTGCTCTTCATCAGGCTGCTTCTGTGTTATATTTGTTAGTTCAGAAATGCCAGGCGACAGTTGCTTCAAAACACTGTCCCAGTGGCTTCTTCAAGGTATGCTCTCAAAACCACCTGTCCATGGCTCTGCTACTGCACTTCCACATTATACTGTGATTATCTATGTCTGCCTTCTCCCACTGAACTGCTACAAGATCTTGGAAGTCAAGGACTACTTTATTCATTTTGATACATGGCACTCAAGTACACACTCAGTATATGTTTTCTAAATAAAAGCATGAACAACTCTCCAAAAGGCCTTCATTTATAAGTTGTTTGTTTCAGGAAGGTGTATAGAGTGGGTTTTAAACTTTTTCTTTTTGGTATTCAACTATATGCAGCATATTAAGACAACAGGAATTAGGAAAGCAACATGAAGCTATGCAAAATAGGGAGTATACTGGTCAGTGTCCTTAAGAAATAAGTGTCTTAAGTATTCCAGAGAGAATAGCTAGAGAACATGGCACAGGTATAATGCTCCAGGTTGGTGACAGAACTAGCAGTATGCAATAGACAAAACTAGGACCTTGTAAATGGGGATTGAAAGGACTTAAGGGGCCAAGATACCTAATCCCATGAAAAAAAAGGCTACTCCTAACCCAGGAGGATTAGGTAATAGAGCCAAACATTTACAGGTTACCACCACACCTTCCAAAAGTTCGTTTTATGTCACTTTGTCTATTCTAATGCGGGTCTTTCACAAAAGCAGTCTCCAACTTACAATGGTTTGACTTATGATTTTTCAACTTTACGATAGTGTGAAAGCAATACACATTCAGCAGAAACCGTACTCTGAATTTTGAATTTTGATCTTTTCCTGGGCTAGTAATATGTGGTGATACTCTCTCATGATGCTGGGCAGCAGCTCCCCATCAGCCACGTGATCACAAGGGGGAACAAGATACACCGACAACCATTCTGTACCTAATCAACCATTCTGTTTTTCAGTACAGTATTCGATAAATTACATGAGCTATTCAACACTTTATTATAAAACAGGCTTTTAACGAGATGATTTTGCCCAGCTGTACGCTCACATAAGCATTCTGAGCACGTTTAAGATATGTGAGCCTAAGCTATGGTGTTCAGTAGGCTAGGTGTATTAAATGCATTTTTGACTTAAGATATTTTCAACTTACAATAGGTTTATTGGTATGTAACCCCATTGTACGTCTGTACCTGTTTTCACTTACCAAAAGAAATCTGGAAAATTTCCAGAAAACAGGTGAAAAGCAAAAATCACATTCAGCATTTGTTTTGCCCTGAGCCGTTACAGAGGCAGTGTTCACGCCAAATAGCAAGAGTAGAACCGCCGAACTCCCTCCCCAGGAACTACACTCAGCATCTCAGCATCAAGCTGCCACAGCTTTGAACTGTGTCTGTGAGCATCTGGGCTTTACCTCTACTTATTCTGTGTATCTGTTAGGAAGCTGCAACCTAAGGTAATTGCTTTTTCACTTTACCCATTTCGCCCTACAAAATGTTTCATAAGAACACTCTTCTTTCAGATAGGAGGGGAAACGTATTTATTTCTTCTCAGAGGCTGTCTGGATGAACCACTACTCTATCCAAATCCCATCAACTTGAATTACCTTAGTTATTCCTCTGTATCATATTGGGTAGGGATTTTTATCCCCATTTTCACATATGGAAAGTGTAGCCAGAGTATAATGACTTACCCAAGGTCATACAGAGTTAATGGCAGAACCAGACCATTGGTATGGTACCTACTTATTCCATGACAGCAAATAAAGACACACCTTAGTGCTTAGTGGGTAAGCACGTGTGGGAGCAACTCATTCTGGTTAACTTTATTTCATGGTTAATGGAGCTAACCTTCTCACTTATGATGTATCAATTATTTGTTGAGTCATAACTAAATACAGCATATGTGACAGATACAGCCTTGGAATATATAACAATAATGCCTCCAGTAGAGGAGCTAAAACATGTAAAGAGGTGAGTATCCATAATATAAGGCAAAAAGTGATCTCTACATGGATGAACTTTGAAAACATGCTAAATAAAAGAAGCTAGTCAAAAAGGACCACATGCTGTATGATTCCATTTACATGAAATGCCCAAAACAGGCAAATTTATACAGACCAAGAGTAGGTTAGTGGTTGCCTAGGGCTGAGGGGCTGGAGAAGGAGGTGGGGTAGAATGAGGAATGACTGCTAATGGGTATGAGTTTCTTTACAGGGTGATGAAAAAATTCTAAAATCGATTGTAGTGATGGTTGCACAACTCTGTGAATACACTAAAAACATTGAATTGCATACTTTAAATGGGTGAATTGTATGGTATGTGAATTATATCTCAACAAAACTGTTATATAATTCACCACAATTCCAAACTCGGGTTCTTTCTTTTTGGTCCCTTAACGTGAATTCACCAGTTTAGACCTAGTCAGCTCAGATAGAAACCTCTCGGTTCTAATACTTGTTCTCCTTTATTCCATCACCACAAGTGGTGCTCATTCCACTTCTGAACTATAACCTCAAATTTGCCAACTCTTCTCCACCCTATGCATTGCTACTGCCCTATTTCAGGGTTTCATCACTTCTTGCTTGATGAAGCAATCTGTCTCTTTAAGTCTGGCTACCTTTAGTCCACAGTCCTTGCTATTGCCAGAGTAATATTTATAAAGCACAGACTCTTACAGGAGACCCAGATACTTAAAACTTACCTTGGTTCTCCATGAACTATGAGATAAAGTCAACATTTCTTCATAATGCCATTCAAGATTGTTCAAAATCTGGCCCAACCAACCTTTCCACTGTCATCACCTAGCCACTTCCTCCTCACCTCACAGAGATCCTATATGTACCCAGCCTCAACATTTCTTCCATACACTGAAAGAAAACACCAAGAAATTTCACTTTTTCACATCCGTCCTCAAGTTCAATCCCCCACCACTTGTTAAACAAAAGCAAACCCCCACATCTCCCCCTAGCTACCACCTCCTTTCTTATTGCTTTCACAGAGGAACTTACTGAAAATTGCCCACACCTTAACCTTTCATCTACTCCCAGCAATTGCTTCCTTCCCCACCTCTGCACCAAGCTTCACTCTCACAGGTCTTCAATGACCACTTTACTACTCTAGAGTTTTGTCATACAACACCACTCTGAAGCTTTGCTGCTGCCCCTGACCACTTCCTTCTTAAAATTCTATCCTTCAATGACTCTTTATTACCTAAGCTGTACTTCAGAAACATTTCTACCTAAGTATCTTTGACAACCTATATGGAAAAGTATTCTTTCCTGGTCCATTATATTTTTCCCCTCCTCTATCCAAAAGCTTCTTTGAAGACTTTGGAACCTATCTAACAACCTCACACTCCAATCCAGTCTTGCCATTACCCTAAGCATTCTTCAATGTACAGAGGCACAATTCATCTGACACTCTGGCCTCTCAGTTTCTTGATTTATTTAACTCAAATAAACTTCATTGCCATTCTCCTTCATTCACTCATTCTCATGGCAATTCCCTAGATCTGGATATCATCTCATATCCAACATGACAGCCATTAGTCACATGTGGGTATTTAAATTTTTATTATAATTAAATAAAATTTTAAATAAGTTCCTCAGTCATATTTCAAATACTTAATAGTCACATGTGGATAGACACTATGGAACTACACAGTGCAGACACAGAACATTTTAATGACTGCAGTAAATTCTACTAGACACCATTGCCCTAGACCTTGTCATCACAGAGAACTAAACCATAGTAAAAAGTTAACACTGCCAGTTATTGAACTGGCAGTAATGAGCCAGCTACTGTGATAAGCATTTTATATACATCATTTGAAAACAACTTTATATGGAAAGGTAACATACACAAATCATAACTGTACAAGCTCAATGAAGAAACGCTCTCCTTGTACCCTGCCCTAATCATTAGCCTTGTCCTCCATCCCAAAGGTAAATAGTATCTCTACTTCTAACATTAAAATTAGTTTTGTCTGTCTCTGAACTTCATACAAATGGACTCATACAACATATTTTCTTCTGTGTCTGACTTCCTTCATTCAACATAATGTTTGTGAAATTCATCAAAGATGTTGCATATAGCAATGGTTTGTTCATTTTTATTGCTATATGTAGTATTCCTTTGTATGAATATCCACAATTTATCAGTTTCACTGCAGATGGACATTTATGTTGTTTCCAGTTTTAGGTTATTAGAATCATGCTGCTATGACATTCTTATTCATCTTTTGTTATATATATGCTTATATTTCTCTTAGACACAGTCTAGGAGTGAATTTGTTAGGTCATATGGTATGCACATGCTAATTTTTTTTTTTGCGGTACGTGGGCCTCTCACTGTTGTGGCCTCTCCTGTTGCGGAGCACAGGCTCTGGACGCACAGGCTCAGCGGCCATGGCTCACGTGCCCAGCCACTTCACGGCATGTGGGATCTTCCCGGACCAGGGCACGAACCCGTGTCCCCTGCATCGGCAGGCAGACTCTCAACCACTGCGCCACCAGGGAAGCCCCACATGCTAATTTTAATAGACACTGTCAAACAGTTCTCAAAAGTAGTTGTGCCAATTATACTCCAAACAAAGGTGTATGAAAGTTTCAACTGTTCCACACCTTCACTAACACTTTTTTACTTTAGTCATTCTGGCAGGTCAGTGCTAGTAACTTATAGTGGTCCCAATTATATTTCCCGGATAACTAATGAAGTTCAGTATCTTTTCATATTTGTGACCATGTGACTATCCTCTTGTTTTTTTCTTAAAGAGAAAGAGTTCAAGTTTCTTGCCTATTGAATAGACTGGACTACTATTTTCTAATTATCTGTAGGAGTTTTTTATATATCCTAGACATGAACTCTTCACTGGTTATGAATTAGGGACAAATCTTCTCCCACCCTGTTGCCAGCCTTTGTACTCTCATAATGATGTCTGTTCATGAAGAGTTAACCTTAATGTAGTAAAATGTATTGGTTTTACACCTTATCATTGTGTTTTCTGTATCTTCTTTAAGAATTCTTTCCCAATCCCAAGACCATGAAAATATTCTCCTATGTTATCTTCTAGAAACCTTTACATTTGGGTATCAGGTGTAGTAAGTCCTCCAACATTTTTCTCTTGGCCTTTCTAAATTATAAATCAACATCAACACCATGGTCATAGCCAGTTCACCCTAGAATGGCAGGTGAGAAAAAGTTGCCATCTCTACTGGGGTCTCTTTGTTGACTGAGAAGACAGGGGTCAAAAGTGTGTATTCCTGGAGCAGAAGCAGAAGAACTACAATCCTGCAGCCTGTGAAACAAAAACCACATTCACAGAAACATAGACAAGATGAAAAGGCAGAGGGTTATGTACCAGATGAAGGAACAAGATGAAACCCCAGAAAAACAACTAAATGAAATGGAAATAGGCAATCTTCCAGGAAAATAATTGAGCATAATGATAGTGAAGATGATCGAGAATCTCCGAAAAAGCATGGAGGCAAAGATCGAGAAGATGCAAGAAATGTTTAACAAAGACCTAGAAGAATTAAACAACAAACAAACAGAGATAAACAATACAAAACTGAAATGAAAAATACACTAGAAGGAATCAACAGCAGAATAACTGAAGCAGAAGAATGGAAAGTGACCTGGAAGACAGAATGGTGGAATTCACTGCTACGGAACAGAATAAAGAAAAAAGAACGAAAAGAAATGAAGACAGCCTGAGAGACCTCTGGGACAACATTAAATGCACCAACATTCGCATTATAGGGGTCCCAGAAGGAGAAGAGAGAGAGAAAGGACCCGAGAAAATATTTGAAGACATTATAGTCGAAAACTTCCCTAACATGGGTAAGGAAAAAGCCACGCAAGTCCAGGAAGCACAGCGAGTCCCACACAGGATAAAGCCAAGGAGAAACATGCCGAGACACATAGTAATCAAATTGGCAAAAATTAAAGACAAAGAAAAATTATTGGAAGCAGAAAGCGAAAAATGACAACATACAAGGGAACTCCCATAAGGTTAACAGCTGATTTCTCAGAAGAAACTCTACAAGCCAGAAGGGAGTGGCATGATATACTTAAAGTGAGGAAATGGAAGAACCTACAACCAAGAATACTCTAACCAGCAAGGATCTCACTCAGATTCGATGGAGAAATCAAAAGCTTTACAGACAAGCAAAAGCTAAGAGAATTCAGCACCACCAAACCAGCTCTACAACAAATGCTAAAGGAACTTCTCTAAGTGGGAAACACAAGAGAAGAAAAGGACCTACAAAAACAAACCCAAAACAATTAAGAAAATGGTCATAGGAACATACATATCGATAATTACCTTAAACGTGAATGGATTAAATGCTCCAACCGAAAGACACAGGCTTGCTGAATGGATACAAAAACCAGACCCATATATATGTTGTCTACAAGAGACCCACTTCAGACCTAGGGACACATACAGACTGAAAATGAGGGGATGGAAAAAGATATTCCATGCAAATGGAAATCAAAAGAAAACTGGAGTGGCAATACTCATATCAGATAAAATAGACTTTAAAATAAAGAATGTTACAAGAGACAAGGAAGGACACTATGTAATGCTCAACAGATCAATCCAGGAAGAAGATATAACAATTGTAAATGTTTATGCACCCAACATAGGAGCACCTCAATACATAAGGCAACTGCTAACAGCTCTAAAAGAGGAAATCAACAGTAACACAATAATACTGGGGGATTTTAACACTTCACTTATACCAATGGACATAGCATCCAAACAGAAAATTAATAAGTAAACTTTATTAGTAAGCAAGCTTTAAGTGACACAATAGATGATAGATTTAATTGATAATTATAGGACATTCCATCCAGAAACAGCAAATTACACTTTCTTCTAAAGTGCACAAGGAGCATTCTCCAGGATAGATCACATCCTGGGTCACAAATTAAGCCTCAGAAAATTTAAGAAAATTGAAATCATATCAAGCATCTTTTCTGACCATGACGCTATGAGATTAGAAATTAACTACAGGGAATAAAACGTAAAAAACAGAAACACATGGAGGCTAAACAATACGTTACTAAATAACCAAGAGATCACTGAAGAAATCAAAGAGGAAATCAGAAAATACCTAGAGACAAATGACAATGAAAACACGATGATCCAAAATCTATGGGATGCAGCAAAAGCAGTTCTCAGAGGGAAGTTTATAGCTATACAAGCCTACTGCAAGAAACAAGAAAAAATCTCAAATAAACAATCTAACCTTACACGTAAAGGAACTAGAGAAAGAAGAACAAACAAAACCCAAAGTTAGCGGAAGGAACGAAATCAGAGATAAGAGCAGAAATAAATGAAATAGAAACAAAGAAAACAAAAGCAAAGGTCAATAAAACTAAAAGGTGGTTCTTTGAGAAGATAAACAAAATTGATAAACCATTAGCCAGACTCATCAAGAAAGAGAGGGAGAGGACTCAATAAAATTAGAAATGAAAAAGAAGTTACAACAGACACCACAGAAATACAAAGCATCCTAAGAGACTACTACAAGCAACTTTATGCCAATAAAATGGACAACCTGGAAGAAATGGACAAATTCTTAGAAAGATATAACCTTCCAAGATTGAACCAGGAAGAAACAGAAAATATGAACAGACCAATTACAAGTAATGAAATTGAAACTGTGATTAAAAATCTTCCAACAAACAAAAGTCCAGGACCAGATGGCTTCACAGGTGAATAATATCAAACATTTAGAGAAGAGCTAACACCCATCCTTCTCAAACTCTTCCAAAAAATTGCAGAGGAAGGAACACTCCCAAACTCATTCTATGAGGCCACCATCATCCTGATACACAAATCAGACAAAGATACTACAAAAAAAGAAAATTACAGACCAATATCACTGATGAATATAGATGCAAAAATCCTAAACAAAATACTAGCAAACAGAATCCAACAACACATTAAATGGATCATACACCATGATCAAGTGGGATTTAACCCAGAGATGCAAGGATTCTTCAATATACACAAATCAATCAATGTGATACCCCATATTAACAAACAGAAGAATAAAAACCATAAGATCATCTCAATAGATGCAGAAAAAGCTTTTCACAAAATTCAACACCCATTTATGATAAAAACTCTCCAGAAAGTGGGCATAGAGGGAAGCTACCTCAACATAATAAAGGCCATATACGACAAACCCACAGCAAACATCATTCTCAATGGTGAAAAACTGAAAGCATTTCCTCTAAGATCAGGAACGAGACAAGGATGTCCACTCTCACCACTCTTATTCCTCATAGTTTTGGAAGTACTAGCCACAGCAATCAGAGAAGAAAAAGAAATACAAGGAATACAAATTGGAAAAGAAGAAGTAAAACTGTCACTGTTTGCAGAGGACATGATACTATACATAGAGAATCCTAAAGATGCCACCAGAAAACTATTAGAGCTAATCAATGAATTTGGTAAAGTGGCAGGATACAAAATTAATGCACAGAAATCTCTTGTATTCCTATACACTAATGTGAAAAAGTCTGAAAGAGGAATTAAGGAAACACTCCCATTTACCACTGCAACAAAAAGAATAAAATACCTAGGAATAAACCTACCTAGGGAGGCAAAAGACCTGTATGCAGAAAACTATAAGACACTGATGAAAGAAATTAAAGATGATACCAACAGATGGAGAGATATACCATGTTCCTGGATTGGAAGAATCAATATGGTGAAAATGACTATACTACCCAAAGCAATCTACAGATTCAATGCAATCCCTTTCAAATTACCAATGGCATTTTTTACAGAACTAGAACCAAAAAATCGTAAAATGTGTAAGGAGACACAAAAGACCCCGAATAGCCAAAGCAGTCTTGAAGGAAAAAAGTGGAGCTGGAGGAATCAGACTCCTTGACTTCAGACTATACTACAAAGCTACAGTAATCAAGACAATATGGTACTGGCACAAAAACAGAAACATATATCAATGGAACAGGATAGAAAGTCCAGAGATAAACCCATGCACCTATGGTCCCTTATCTTTGATAAAGGTGGCAGGAATATACAGTGGAGAAAGGACAGCCTCTTCAATAAGTGGTGCTGGGAAAATTGGATAGGTACATGTAAAAGTATGAGATTAGATCACTCCCTAACACCATACACAAAAATAAGCTCAAAATGGATTAAAGACCTAAATGTAAGGCCAGAAACTATCAAACTCTTAGAGGAAAACATAGGCAGAACACTCTATGACATAAATCACAGCAAGATCCTTCTTGACCCATCTCCTAGAGTAATGGAGATAAAAACAAAAATAAACAAATGGGACCTAATGAAACTTCAAAGCTTTTGCACAGCAAAGGAAACCATAAACAAGACCAAAAGACAGCCCTCAGAATGGGAGAAAATATTTGCAAATGAATCAACTGACAAAGGATTAATCTCTAAAATTTACAGGCAGCTCATGCAGCTCAATAACAAAAAAATAAACAACCCAATCCAAAAATGGGCAGAAGACCTAAATAGACATTTCTCCAAAGAAGATATACAGACTGCCAACAAACACATGAAAGAATGCTCAACATCATTAATCATTAGAGAAATGCAAATCAAAACTACAATGAGATATCATCTCACACCAGTCAGAATGGCCATCATCAAAAAATCTAGAAACAATAAATGCTGGAGAGGGTGTGGAGAAAAGGGAACACTCTTGCACTGCTGGTGGGAATGTGAATTGGTTCAGCCACTATGGAGAACAGTATGGAGGTTCCTTAAAAAACTACAAATAGAACTACCATATGACCCAGCAATCCCACTACTAGGTATATACCCTGAGGAAACCAGAATTCAGAAAGAGTCATGTACCAAAATGTTCATTGCAGCTCTATTTACAATAGCCCGGAGATGGAAACAACCTAAGTGCCCGTCGTCGGATGAATGGATAAAGAAGATGTGGCACATATATACAATGGAATATTACTCAGCCATAAAAAGAAACGAAATTGAGCTATTTGTAATGAGGTGGATAGATCTAGAGTCTGTCATACAGAGTGAAGTAAGTCAGAAAGAGAAGGACAAATACCGTATGCTAACACATATATATGGAATTTAAGAAAAAAAAATGTTATGAAGAACCTAGGGGTAAAACAGGAATAAAGACAGAGACCTACTGGAGAACAGACTTGAGGATATGGGGAGGGGGAAGGGTGAGGTGTCATTTTGCAGAGCAGAAATTAAGACACAGAGTAGATAATAACGTATGGACACCAAGGGGGGATAGAGGCAAGGGGTGTGGGTGTGGGTGTGATGAATTGGGAGATTGGGATTGACATGTATACACTGATGTGTATAAAATGGATGACTAATAAGAAAAATAAATAAATTTTTTAAAAAGTGGGTATGCTTGGCCCTTTGTAAATTTTAAAGTCAGCAGTGGAACAAGTTACATACACACACACACACACACACACACACACACACTTATTAGGATACTGACTGGACTGACTGGGAACAAACTGGGATTGCCACTTATTTAGGTCTTTTTTAACTTCAGTGTTTATAGTTTTCTGAGTAAAGGTCTTGTCCCCCCTATTCTTAATATTTATTTCTAAGTAATTTATGTTTGATGCTATGGTAAATGTTCTCTATTCTTTAAAAATCATTTTCTAATTAGTAGTTGCTGATATATTGAAATACAATTTATTTTTGTATAGTGACCTTGTATCCAGTACCTTTGCTAAATTCATTTATCAATTCTAATAGTATCTGCAGATTCTTTTGGATTTCCTGTATGCTTAATTAAAGCTGCTATGAATAATAACAGTTTGATTTCTTCTACTCCAATCCTTATACCTTATATTTATTTTTCTTGCTTTATTCATTTGGCTAGGACTGCCTGGTGTAAGACTGAACCTAGAGTGGCTGGCAATGTTGAATACAGGGGTAGTAGGGGGCATCCTTGTCTTGCTACTGGTCTCTCTTCCATTGTCCGCTGTAGCTATTTAAAATCTTCTCTACCTTCCTTGAACCCTCAACAACATAAGCAGTCATCAGGTAGGAACTCTAAACCTGCTATGCCCTCCCACCTAAAGACTCGCCTGCATCTATACCCACTCTTGCTTCCTTTCCACTTGTCATAATGGAAAAGGTGCCTATTACCTTTCCTCAGATCTCTTACTGTACCAATTTTCAACTCCTCTCCCTCTCTATTGGCTCTTTCCCAACTTCATTTACATATGCCAAGACTTTACACTCTCTAACAACAACAAAAACAACACCAACAATCCTTCTCAATTATACAACCTCAGCTAGCAAATGGCCCACCTCTCTCAGTCCCTTCCAGTCAAGGTTATTATTCAGACTTGTCCAAGTCTCCTGCCTAAAATTTATTTTAACCTCCCACTCCTCATAGGCTATGTAATCATATCAGTGGCTGTTCTTTACCTTCAAATAATGTGACTGTATAACCTGGTTTACCTGCAACAGTTCCAGATTATTCCTGTTATCCTAGCATAATAACGAATAGAACCCCCTTTATTCTCAGGAGTGTCCTGCTATAGGGGATATGGTCACTCTATCATGGCCTAGCCCAAAGGCCCTCAGTGATTTGCTCCATGCCTACCTCTCATCTCTCATGAAATTCTATAGTTGGGCAGCTTGAGGTTTACCAATTGCCCAAGCTCTCTTCCACCAAAAATCCTTCCTCTCCCCTTATCTGGGTTTATACTATTTATCTTTTACATTTGGTAAAGCAAACTGCCTTTGCTAATCCATATATGGAATAATACTCTATCATCAACCAAAGTTCTTTGTTATGCTAACCCATCAATATACCAAAGTTTTTACTTTGTCCCTGCTTTTATGACCCATTGTGCCAACATAATAAGCATATATATCACTCAATGACTTTCCATGATTTTTCTTCTGAAGGTTTCAGATGATCAACATTTCAGGTTCTGCCAGTACTTGGGCTCACCAAGGCGCCTGCTGCTCCAGGTCACACTATCCAGGTTCCAGAAAGTAATAGAAGATGGAGTCATGAAATCAGTTGAGTTTCCTGACTTTACCTCTTTTCCTTTCTTCTATACACACAAACATACTTCAGACATGAGTCATAGTTCTGGTACCAAAGACAGAAAGATAGTTTTGCTCTCATGCCTTGGGAAAAAACAGAACGCTGGCTATTTTAGGGCCAATCTCCCTTTGTAAGAAGAAAAAAGTAAACTGGTAAACTGGCTCCAGAGATAATAAAAAAGGAATGATGACTCCTCTGGGACACAGATTGCTCACACAGCTCCTAAAAGGAACGTTGACAGTGCTAAGAATACACAGCACAGCTACTCCCACTGCAACTCTACAACCACATACTTTCCCTCACTGCTGAAATATTAGAAGTCTTACATTCATATAACATTCTTACATTATTACATTATATGACCTTATGGTATATGATCTTACTTTCATATAACACATTTAGGCAGAACAGGTATTACTTTTCTTTAGAAATTAGAAAACCAAGACTCAGAGAAGTAAAAAAAATTGCCCAAGGACCTACAACTAAAAGACAGGAGAATTCAGGTCTTGCAACTCCTGATCCAAAGACCATTCTTAACAGGGCATAGGTATAATAAGCAATATTCACTAATTACTTCAACATACTTATTAAATACCTATTCTGGGCCAGGAGCAATAACAGCCAGGGGATATATATAGGAATAAGATATATCTCTGCCCTGCAAGAGCACATGGTTTAGAGGGGAGAGAGAAGAGTCAACAATATAGAGGGAAACAGGAAAGCTTAAGGTCCAGCCTGCTCACCAAAGACACTGCTGCATGCCCCCACTTCAGCATCATTCATTGTTTCAATGAGTATTGAATTTTCTGGTGACTAAGAGAGTGGTGAACAATTTGCTTTCCTTTTTTCACTCAATATTATTTTGAGGTTTGTTCATGTTGAGTAAATAAATATATATACATATATATGTACTTTTCATGTCAAGAATATATGTGTGTGTATACATATGTATATACATACATATACACACATATACTATCTATGTCAAGAATATGTATGTACATTTTATCTACTATATAGTATTTATTATATAAGTATACCACAATGTCTCAATTCCACTGTGTAGAACATTTAGGTTATTTTTTATTTTTCCTATTCCAATAATGCAGCAATAATCATCACTGTATATGTCTCCTGGCAACACTTCTGCAAGAAAATGTCAAGCAAACCCTCTGAAATGGAAGAGAGTTCCATTTTTATGTAGAATCAGTTGTACCTTCAACCTTACTGAAGACTACAAAACTGCTCTCCTGAGCAGTTGTACCAATTAATATTCCCATCAGCACTGTATGAGAGTTCCTATATCCCCAATCACTGGCCAACACTAGATAAAATCAGACTTTAAAAATCCTTGGCAAACTGATGAAAATACTATTTTACTAAACTTTTAATTTAGAGTCTCTGATAATTACTGAGAATAAGAATCTAGTTATATTTATTGCCATTCTTATTTCCTCTTACATGAATTGAGTGTATCCTTTGTACATTTTCTTTTTGGGCATTCTTTTTTCTTTTCTACTGATTTGTATGTGTTCTTTGGATTTTCTTTTTGCCTATTTGATTTGTAGGAATTCTTTATATACTCTGGATATTAATCCTTTGTCAACTATATGCATTGTAAATATTTTCTCTCCTGCCCAATGGTTGTCTTTCTCTTTGATTATGGTGTCTTTTGTTGTTGCTGTTGAAAGGTTTTAAAATTTGAAAGTTGTTAAATCTGCCAATCTTTCCTATCATAGTTTGTGTTTTAAGACATCCTCCTCTATCCTGATACTATAAGGACATTCTTCTATAAACTCTTTTAAGTATAAATTTTCATTTTATACCTTTAATACCTCTGGAATTTATTTTTGTGTATAGCATGAGGTAGGGAATAATTTTATTTTTTTCCATATGGGCAGCCAATTGATCCAGCTTCATTTACTGAGTGATAGTGTCTGGTTTGTAATGCTGTCATATACTAATTTCTCATTGATGTGGGGTTCTGTTTCTGAGCTTTCTCTTCTATGCCACTGATCTATTTCCTTCCCCTTATACTAATAATATCATACTTATTTTAATTTACAATAGTTTCATTTAAAAAGTCTTAACATATGGAATGGCAAGTCCCCTGACTCCTTATTCTTGAAAATTTTCTTGCCCCTTTACCATTTTAAATGACTTTTAGAATCATCTTTTCAACTTCTTTGTTAAGCCTAACTGAGATTTTTGACTGGGATTACATGTGTTTATAGATTAATTTAGGAGAAATAAACATACACATGATATTGAGTCTAATAAGCAAGAAGATGAGATAGCTTTATCTATTTTCAGATTTTCCTGTAGTGTTTCAATGATGTTTACATTTTTTATCCATCAAAGGAATGTATTTATCTTATAAAATATATTCCTAGGTGACTTAGAGCTCTTGTTACCATTTAAATAGAATTCTTTTTTAATTTTTAAAAATTTTTATTTATTTGGCCACACCACACAGCTTTGCTGAAGGTGAGACATTTAAATAGTATTTATTTAGATTCTTGTGGATTTTTTTAATGTAGACAATCATATCATTTGCAAACATCAATAATGTTTATTCTTCACTTCCAACCCTTTTTCTTCAAATTCTTTTGTTTCTTATTCTTGTGTTTGCCAGGGCCCCTAGCACAGTTACAGAAACATTTTCTGCAAGTACTAATTTTGATTCTTCCTTCCAAACCTTATATCTTTTGTATCTTCTAGCATTCCCTAGGACCTCCAGAGTACAATATTTAGAGAAATAGCAATCCCTATCAAAATCCTCATGGCATTTTTAATAGAACTAGAACAAATAACCCTAAAATTCACATGAACCACAAAAGAGCCTGAATTGCCAAAGCAATCTTGAGAAAAAAGAAAAAAGCTGGAGGTATAAACCGTCCACACTTCAGACCATATTATATAGCTACAGTAATCAAAACAGCATGGTACTGGCACAAAAACAGACTCATTGATCAATGGAACAGAATAGAGAGACCAGAAATAAACCCACACACCTATGGTCAATTAATCTATGACAAAGGATGCAAGAACATACAATGGAGAAAAGACAATCTCTTCAACAAGTGGTGCTGGGAAAACTGGACAACCAAGCAGTCACATGTAAAACAATGAGACTATAACATTCCCTCACAGCATATACAAAAAAAAACTCAAAATGGTTTAAAGACCTCACTGCAAGATCACAAACTATACAACTCCTAGAAGAGAACATAGGCTGAACATTCTTTGACATAAATCGTAGTAATATTTTCTCGGACCGGTCTCCCAAGGCAAAAATAAATAAATAAAAGCAAAACAAATGAGACCTAATTAAACTTAAAAGCTTTTGCACAGCAAAGGAAACCACCAACAAAACAAAAAGACAACCTATGGAATGGGAGGAAATATTTGCAAATCATGTGACCAACAAGGGGTTAATATCCAAAATATACAAACAGCTCAAACAACTCAGTAACAAAAAAACAAACAACTCAATCAAAGACGACTTGAACAGACTTTTTTCCAAAGAAGACATACAGATGGCTAACAGGCACATGAAAAGATGCTTAACATTGCTAATTATTAGAGAAATGCAAATCTAAACCACAATGAGATATCACCTCACTACTCACATAAAAAAAGTCTACAAATAACAAAAGTTGGAGAGGATGTAGAGAAAAAGGAACCACTGTACATTGTTAGTGGGAATGTAAATTGGTGCAGCCACTATGGAAAACAGTATGGAGGTTCCTCAGAAAACTAAAAATAGAACTACCATGCAATCCAGCAATTCCACTCCCAGGTATATATCCAGAAAAAAACAAATACTAATTCAAAAAGATACATGCACCCCAATGTTCACAGCAGCACTATCTACAATAGCCAAGACATGGAAGCAACTCAAGTGCCTGTCAACAGGCAACTGGATTAAGAAGATGTGGTATATGTTTATATATATACATACATATATATGTATATATACACACACACACATACATATGCAATGGAATATTACTCAGTCATAAAAAATAACGAACTACTGCCATCTGCAGCAACGTGGACGGACCCAGAGATTATGCATAGTGAAATAAGGCAAACAGAGAAAGACAAATACTGTATGATATTACTTATATGTAGAATCTAAAAAATATTACAAATAAATGTATATGTAAAACAGACAGATATAGAAAACAAACTTGTGGTTATCAAAGGGGAGAAGGGAGGAAGGACAAATTAGGAGTATGGGATTAACAGATACAAAGTACTATGTATAAAATAGATAAGCAACAAGGATATAATGTTTAGCATAGGGAATTACAGTCATTATCTTGAAATAACCTACAATGGAATATAATCTGAAAAATTACTGAATCACTATGCTGTGTACCTGAAACTAACATAATATTGTGAATCAACTATACTTCAGTTTAAAAAAAAAAGTAACAGCAAAAGCAGGCACCTCTGTCTTGCTACTGATTCTAAAGAGAATGCTTCTACTATTTCACTATTAAGAACACTGGAGCGTTTTAGCAAATACTCCTTATCAGGTTAAGAATGTTCTCTTCTATTCCTAACTTGTTTGATCTTGAATGCATGTTTCATTTTATTCACTGCTTTTTCTGCATTTATTCAGATGGTTATGTAATTTTCCTTTTTAGTCTATTACTATGGTAAATTATCTTAATTAATTATAAAATTAGCATCCTATTATTGCTAGAATAAACTCTGTTTGGTCATAATACTTTTTGCTTACACATTACTGGGTATGGTTTACTGTATTTTGCTCGAGATTTTGACAGCTACATTAATAAGGGACTCTGGCCTAAAAATTCCCTTTGTTTTCTCTTTCTACTTTCTTTATCACTACTTTTTTCTTTTTCTAATTTTTTTTTTTGCGATACACAGCCCTCTCACTGTTGTGGCCTCTCCCATTTGGAGCACAGGCTCCGGACGCGCAGGCTCAGTGGCCGTGGCTCACGGGCCCAGCCGCTCCACGGCATGTGGGATCCTCCCAAACCGGGGCACAAACCCGCGTCCCCTGCATTGGCAAGCGGACTCCCAACCACTGCGCCACCAGGGAAGCCCTTTTTCTAATTTTTTGAATATAATGCTTAGCTCATTAATTTTCAATCTCTGTTTTATAATATATTCATTTAAGATTATAAATCACAGACTGCCTTAGATGCAGTTTTAACATGTGTACCTTGATTATCATTCAGGTTTAAATATTTCATAATTTCCATTATAATTTCTACATTTACCAATGAATTATTTACAAGTATGTGTGTGAGGTGGCATGTGGCTACTGTTTTATAAAGGATTTCTAATTTATTCCATTGCTGTCAGAGAATGTTATGTATGTGACACTGGGTTTGGGGCATTCTCTTTTTCCATACAACTGAAATTTTTTTCTTAAAGTCTATTATTTATTAATTTATTTATTAACCACCAACTCTTCATTATTAGATTCCCAGGGATTTTTATTTACAAGCTGCAAAACTTGCAAGGCTATACAATTACTGGAATGAAATTTAGGTTTACTTTCTGAAATCAATCCAGGCAAGACTTGAAGTCTATTATTTCTGATGTTAATACTATTTGCTAGCTTTCTTTTGGTTAATATTTTCCTGGAATACCTTTTTCCATCACTTTAAAAATTTTTAATTTATAGTCATAAAATATTATAAACGTTCAGAAAATATAGCACTAATGACATCTATGTACCAATCACACAGATTACACAGATGTTTACATCTGGCCAAGAAAGGACATTTTCAGGGTCAAATTCACAGAAGAGATGATGTTTCCACAAAAGCTAGTGAATTAACAAAAAAGGCATAAACCAATAAAGTATTTTTTCATAATGAAATGATAAAACAATTGACAAAAGGATGCAGATCTAAGAGGATGAGGGGGAAAGACATTCTTAAGGTTATACATTAACCTAGAAATACCTAATTGTAACCATTCTAAGACATCAATGATTATAAAATGTATCCCAAAGCCAGAGATGTTAACACATGAAAAAATAATGTAGAATCATTGAAATAAAGCCCTGGAAGAAGTCAGTGCTAAAACTATTAATAATCTATAATGGTACACTGCTGAACTCTCTTGTGATGGACTAAAAGAACACAGAGGACATATCCCTCAGGGAATCAGTCAACTCTGATGACCAGCACACTTGATATATGGAGTACTCAGCGAGTGAAGTGAAGTACTCAGTGAATGAAGCACTGGATTAAAAAAAGAGTTACTTTAAGTCACAGATGGATTAATAGTTTTTGAAAATTCACAATATATTTAGTGATTACTAGGGCGATTCCTAAGGCCCCCATAAGATTCTTCACAATCTGAGATTCATCTTACCAATGGGAATTATTATTTTTTTAATATTTTTGAATTTCATTTTATTTATTTTTTTATACAGCAGGTTCTTATTAGTCATCAATTTTATACACATCAGTGTATACATGTCAATCCCAATCACCCAATTCAACACACCACCATCCCCACCTCCCCATGCCTTTCCCACCTTGGTGTCCATAGGTTTGTTCTATACATCTTTGTCTCAACTTCTGCCCTGCAAACCGGTTCATCTGTACCATTTTTCTAGGTTCCACAAACATGCGTTAATATGCGATATTTGTTTTCCTCTTTCTGACTTACTTCACTCTGTACGACAGTCTCTAGATCCATCCACATCTCAACAAATGACTCAATTTCTTTCCTTTTTATGGCTGAGTAATATTTCATTGTATATATGTACCATATCTTCTTTATCCATTCATCTGTTGATGGGCATCTAGGTTGCTTCCATGACCTGGCTATTGTAAATAGTGCTGCAATGAACATTGGGGTGCATGTGTCTTTCTGAATTACGGTTTTCTCTGGGTATATGCCCAGTAGTGGGATTGCTGGGTCATATGGTAGTTCAATTTTTAGTTTTTTAAGGAACCTCCATACTGTTCTCCATAGTGGCTGTATCAATTTACATTCCCACCAACAGTGCGAGACGGTGCCCTTTTCTCCACACCCTCTCCAGCATTTGCTGTTTGTAGATTTTCTGATGATGCCCATTCTAACTAGTGTGAGGTGATACCTCACTGTAGTTTTGATTTGCATTTCTCTAATAATTAGTGATGTTGAGCAGCTTTTCATGTGCTTCTTGGCCATCTGTATGTCTCCTTTGGAGAAATGTCTATTTAGGTCTGCCCATTTTTGGATTGGATTGTTTGTTTCTTTAATATTGAGCTGCATGAGCTGCTTATATATTTTGGAGATTAATCTTTTGTCCATTGATACATTTGCAAATATTTTCTCCCATTCTGAGGGTTGTCTTTTCGTCTTGTTTATGGTTTCCTTTGCTGTGCAAAAGCTTTTAGGTTTCATTAGGTCCCATTTGTTTATTTTTGTTTTTATTTCCATTACTCTAGGAGGCGGATCAAAAAAGATCTTGCTGTGATTTATGTCAGAGAGTGTTCTTCCTATGTTTTCCTCTAAGAGTTTTATAGTGTCCAGTCTTACATTTAGGTCTCGAATCCATTTTGAGTTTACTTTTGTGTATGGTGTTAGGGAGTGTTCTAATTTCATTCTTTTACATGTAGCTGTCCAGTTTTCCTAGCATGACTTATTGAAGAGACTGTCTTTTCTCCACTGTATATCCTTGCCTCCTTTGTCATAGATTAGTTGACCATAGGTGCATGGGTTTATCTCTGGGATTTCTATCTTGTTCCATTGATCTATGTTTCTGTTTTTGTGCCAGTACCATATTGTCTTGATTACTGTAGCTTTGTAGTATAGTCTGAAGTCAAGGAGTCTGATTCCTCCAGCTCTGTTTTTCTCCCCTCAAGACTGCTTTGGTTACTGGGGTCTTTTGTGTCTCCATAGAAATTTTAAGACTTTTTGTTCTAGTTCCATAATAAATGCCATTGGTAATTTGATAGGGATTGCATTGAATCTGTAGATTGCTTTGGGTAGTATAGTCATTTTCACAATATTGATTCTTCCAATCCAATAAGATGGTATATCTCTCCATCTGTTGGTATCATCTTTAATTTCTTTCATCAGTGTCTTATAGGTTTCTGCATACAGGTCTTTTGTCTCCCTAGGTAGGTTTATTCCTAGGTATTTTATTCTCTTTGTTGCAGTGGTAAATGGGAGTGTTTCCTTAATTTCTCTTTCAGATTTTTCCTCATTAGTGTATAGGAATGCAAGAGATTTCTGTACATTAATTTTGTATCCTGCCACTTTACCAAATTCATTGATTAGCTCTAATAGTTTTCTGGTGGCATCTTTAGGATTCTCTATGTATAGTATCATGTCCTCTGCAAACAGTGACAGTTTTACTTCTTCTTTTCCAATTTGTATTCCTTGTATTTCTTTTTCTTCTCTGATTGCTGTGGCTAGTACTTCCAAAACTATGAGGAATACTAGTGGTGAGAGTGGACATCCTTGTCTCGTTCCTGATCTTAGAGGAAATGCTTTCAGTTTTTCACCATTGAGAATGATGTTTGCTGTGGGTTTGTCGTATATGGCCTTTATTATGTTGAGGTAGCTTCCCTCTATGCCCACTTTCTGGAGAGTTTTTATCATAAATGGGTGTTGAATTTTGTGAAAAGCTTTTTCTGCATCTATTGAGATGATCTTATGGTTTTTATTCTTCTGTTTGTTAATATGGTGTAACACATTGATTGATTTGCGTATATTGAACAATCCTTGCATCTCTGGGAAAAATCTCACTTGATCAATGTGTATGATCCTTTTAATTTGTTGTTGGATTCTGTTTGCTAGTATTTTGTTTAGGATTTTTGCATCGATATTCATCAGTGATATTGATCTGTAATTTTTTGTTTTTGGTAGTACCTTTGTCTGCTTTTGGTATCAGGGTGATGTTGGCCTCATAGAATGAGTTTGGGAGTGTTCCTTCCTCTGCAATTTTTTGGAAGAGTTTGAGAAGGATGGGTGTTAGCTCTTCTCTAAATGTTTGATATTATTCACCTGTGAAGCCATCTGGTCCTGGACTTTTGTTTGTTGGAAGATTTTTAATCACAGTTTCAATTTCATTACTTGTAATTGGTCTGTTCATATTTTCTATTTCTTCCTGGTTCAGTCTTAGAAGGTTATACCTTTCTAAGAATTTGTCCATTTCTTCCAGGTTGTCCATTTTATTGGCATAGAGTTGCTTGTAGTAGTCTCTTAGGATGCTTTGTATTTCTGTGGTGTCTGTTGTAACTTCTCCTTTTTCATTTCTAATTTTATGGATTTGAGTCCTCTCCCTCTTTTTCTTGATGAGTCTGGCTAATGGTTTATCAATTTTGTTTACCTTCTCAAAGAGCCAGCTTTTAGTTTTATTGATCTGTGCTATTCTTTTCTTTGTTTCTATTTCATTTATTTCTGCTCCTATCTTTATGATTTCTTTTCTTCTGCTAACTTTGGTTTTTGTTTATTCTTCTTTCTCTAGTTCTTTTAGGCATAAGGTTAGATTGTTTATTTGAGATTTTTCTTGTTTCTTGAGGTAGGCTCGATAGCTATAAAGTTCCCCCTTAGAACTGCTTTTGCTGCATCCCATAGATTTTGGATCATCGTGTTTTCATTGTCATTTGTCTCTAGGTATTTTCTGATTTCCTCTTTGATTTCTTCAGTGATCTCTTGGTTATTTAGTAACGTATTGTGTTTGTGGTTTTTACATTTTTTTCCCTGTAATTCATTTCTAATCTCATAGCGTTTTGGTCAGAAAAGATGCTTGATATGATTTCAAATCTCTTAAATTTACTGAGGCTTGATTTGTGACCCAGGATGTGATCTATCCTGGAGAATATTCCATGTGCACTGAAAAGTGTAATCTGCTGTTTTTAGATGGAATGCCCTATAAATATCAACTAAATCTATCTGGTCTATTGTGTCATTTAAAGCTTCTGTTACCTTATTTATTTTCATTTTGGATGCTCTGTCCATTGGTGTAAGTGAGGTGTTAAAGTCCCCCACTATTATTGTGTTACTCTCAATTTCCTCTTTTGGAGCTGTTAGCAGTTGCCTTATGTATTGAGGTGCTCCTGTGTTGGGTGCATAAATATTTACAATTGTTATATCTTCTTCCTGGATTGATCTGTTGAGCATTACATAGTGTCCTTCCTTGTCTCTTGTAACATTCTTTATTTTAAAGTCTATTTTATCTGATATGAGTATTGCCACTCCAGTTTTCTTTTGATTTCCATTTGCATGGAATATCTTTTTCCATCCCCTCACTTTCAGTCTGTATGTGTCCCTAGGTCTGAAGTGGGTCTCTTGTAGACAACATATATATGGGTCTTGTTTTTGTATCCATTCAGCAAGCCTGTGTCTTTCGGTTGGAGCATTTAATCCATTCACGTTTAAGGTAATTATCGATATGTATGTTCCTATGACCATTTTCTTAATTGTTTTGGGTTTGTTTTTGTAGGTCCTTTTCTTCTCTTGTGTTTCCCACTTAGAGAAGTTCCTTTAGCATTTGTTGTAGAGCTGGTTTGGTGGTGCTGAATTCTCTTAGCTTTTGCTTGTCTGTAAAGCTTTTGATTTCTCCATCGAATCTGAGTGAGATCCTTGCTGGTTAGAGTATTCTTGGTTGTAGGTTCTTCCATTTCCTCACTTTAAGTATATCATGCCACTCCCTTCTGGCTTGTAGAGTTTCTTCTGAGAAATCAGCTGTTAACCTTATGGGAGTTCCCTTGTATGTTATTTGTCGTTTTTCCTTTTCTGCTTCCAATAATTTTTCTTTGTCTTTAATTTTTGCCAATTTGATTACTATGTGTCTCGGCATGTTTCTCCTTGGCTTTATCCTGTATGGGACTTGCTGCACTTCCTGGACTTGCGTGGCTATTTCCTTTCCCATGTTAGGGAAGTTTTCGACTATAATCTCTTCAAATATTTTCTTGGGTCCTTTCTCTCTCTCTTCTCCTTCTGGGACCCCTATAATGCAAATGTTGGTGTGTTTAATGTTGTCCCAGAAGTCTCTTAAGCTGTCTTCATGTCTTTTCATTTTTTTCCCTTTATTCTGTTCCACAGCAGTGAATTCCACCATTTTGTCTTCCAGGTCACTTATCTGTTCTTCTGCCTCCGATATTCTGCTATTGTTTCCTTCTAGTGTATTTTTCATTTCAGTTTTGTATTGTTTATCTCTGTTTGTTTGTTGTTTAATTCTTCTAGGTCTTTGTTAAACATTTCTTGCATCTTCTCGATCTTTGCCTCCATTCTTTTTCCAAGGTCCTGGATCATCTTCACTATCCTTATTCTGAATTCTTTTTCTGGAAGGTTGCCTATCTCCACTTCATTTAGTTGTTTTTCTGGGGTTTCATCTTGTTCCTTCATCTGGTACATAGCCCTCTGCCTTTTCATCTTGTCTATGTTTCTGTGAATGTGGTTTTTGTTCCACAGGCTGCAGGATTGTAGTTCTTCTTGCTTCTGCTGTCTGCCCTCTGGTGGATGAGGTTATCTAAGAGATCTTGTGTTAGTTTCATGATGGGAGGGACTGGTGGTGAGTAGAGCTGACTGTTGCTCTGGTAGGCAGAGCTCAGTAAAAACTTTAATCTCCTTGACTATTGATGGGTGGGGCTGGGTTCCCTCCCTGTTGATTGTTTGGCCTGAGGCAACCTAACACTGGAGCCTAACTGGGCTCTTTGTTGGGGCTAAGGACAGACTCTGGGAGGGCTCATGCCAAGGAGTGCTTCCTAGAACTTCTGCTGCCAGTGTCCTTGTCCTCACGATGAGGCACAGCCACCCGCACTTCTGCAGGTGACCCTCCAACACTAACAGGTAGATCTGGTTCAGTCTCCTATGGGGTCACTGCTCCTTCCCCTGGGTCCCAATGCACACACTACTTTGTGTGTGCCCTCCAAGAGTGGAGTTTCTGTTTTCCCCAGTCCTGTCCAAGTCCTGCAATCAAATTCCGATAGCCTTCAAAGTCTGATTCTCTAGGAATTCCTCTTACCGTTGCCGGACCCCCAGGTTGGGAAGCCTGACGTGGGGCTCAGAACCTTCACTCCAGTGGGTGGACTTCTGTGGTATAAGTGTTCTCCAGTCTGTGAGTCACCCACCCAGCAGTTATGGGATTTGATTTTACTGTGATTGCGCCCCTCCTACCGTCTCATTGTGGCTTCTCCTTTGTCTTTGGATGTGGGGTATCTTTTCTGGTGAGTTCCAGTGTCTTCCTGTCAATGACTGTCCAGCAGCTACTTGTGATTCTGTTGTTCTCACAAGAGGGAGTGAGAGCACGTCCTTCTACTCCGCCATGTTGGTTCCTCTCACCGGGAATTAATAATTACAATAGTAACTACCATTCATTAAGAACCTAAGTCCCTTATTATAACTGTAAAAAAGAACCTAAGTCCCAAACATTGTGTTTGGATACTTTTTTTTTTTTGGCCATGCCAGGTCAGTTGCTGCACGCGGGATCTTTTAGTTGAGGCATGTGGGCTCTTAGTTGCGGCATGCATGTGGGATCTAGTTCCCAGACCAGGGATCAAACCCAGGCCCCCTGCATTGGGAGCATGGAGTCTTACCCACTGGACCACCAGGCAAGTCCCATACTTTTTAATGTATCAGTTAATTTGATATTCATAATTATATGAGTAAATGACATGAGACCATTCCAGAGCTAAAGAAAATAGGACTCAGAACTGAATAGATGAGTTGCCTGAAGTCACAAAGCTAGTAAGTGGCAGAATCCAGATTTGAATTCCATTTCATTTTGGTCTGTTCTTGTCTCTATCCCACACTCTGTCTCTTTAATGCTACTACTTCTCCATTTTTCAGAGTTTACCTGGAAATGTCGATGTTTTGCTTTTTGGTGAGTCTCAGGACAGAAAAAATCAGACCCCAGGACTCAACCAATATTCTACTTTTCCATCAAGGCAAGGGCACCATCTAGTGGCCACACTTTGCCACCAATACAGTCAAAGAAAGTAGAGGGGAAGGAAATGGTTTTCCTCCACTGGTTTTACATGTCCTTGCATCAAGTTGGAGCGTCTGCACTGACTCTTCTAGTCAAGAAGAACAGGAGCCCAGGGACTTCCCTGGTGGTCCAGTGGTTAAGACTCCGCACTTCCACTGCAGGGGGCATGGGTTTGATCCCTGGTCGGGGAACTAAGATCCCTCATACCGCATGGTACGACCAAAAAGAAAACAGAAGAGGAGCCTGGTAACATTATGGACTGTACATGGTTTTGGAATGAGACAGACCCAAGTTCAATCCCAGATTCACCATTTACTAACTGTGTGACTTTGGTAAGTTACTAAATGTAGCATGAGTCTCAGTCTCCTCATTCATCAAATGAAGTAACACCATTAGCCTGAGAGGATTGTCATGGGAATGTCAATGAAAATCAGCCAGCACAGTAACTGATCCAAAGAGCTTCCTCAATAACTGCTGGTTCCTCTTCCTAATCTTCTTTCATGTAGCCTAAAACCACATGGGTATTTTGCTTTTTTTTTTTTTTTTTTTTAAATAAAACACATCCATACCACTGGCTCATGCTGTGTTTAACATAACTTCCATACTTCTTTTGTATGTAAACTATAGTAGAGGCAAATTCCCCAAAATGTATTCCTTATTTTTATAAACACATGAAATCAACAATAAGCATTTTTTGAGAACCTACTTACAGTGTACCAGGCACGTACGACAGTGGATGGGAACTCACTATTGACTGGGGAAAGCAGACTACTTAACGTGTAATACCATGTAAAAGTACTATCATGGATATAACTGACAAATGGAAGAGAAGCAAATCTGTTAGAAGGATGTGGATCAGGAACGCTTCATGAAAAAACACCTTTTGAAAAGTCTCTTAAAGATGAGCTCACCAGATAAGGGCACAGAACATTCCTGACATAAGAAAAATATATGTCCGAAGCAGTGAGGAAACATGAAGAAATACAGTGTGATTGGAGCATAGGATGGGATGTATGAAGAGGCGGGGAGAGGTCTGTGGTACAGGTCAATGACAGCTCGTTAAGCTCATCTGGAATCTAGATGATAGGTGCATTATCTATCACCACCACTGTCATCATCATCATCATCCACAGCAGTTATCATATATTGGATATACACTATGTGCCAAACTCTGTACATGCATAATTGCTAAACCTCACAACCCTGCAAGTTATATGTTATTTTCATAGAGGTTAAGAAATTTGCCCAAAGGCACAGAGTCAGTAAGGAGTGTAAGCTGAGTGAGATTCAGCTCCAGGTCTCTCTACTATTCTAGTACTATTCCAGGTCTATTCTACTACACTAGTGGTCCCAATCTTGGCTGTACAACACTATCACCTGGAGAATCTGTTTAAAAATAAAGGTTTCAGACCCAGTTCTAAAACAGTATACCTCTAGAGAGTGGGACTTGGGAACCTATATTGCAAACAAACTCTCCAGATGTTTCCTAAATAGGAAGCCAAATGGCAGTTCCGCTTCTTGAAACTACCACAGAGCCTCTTAAAACACACACACACACACACACACACACACACACACACACACACACACACACACGAACACTACTAATTTACCGCTTCCATCTATGTGTCAAGTGCCTAATCCTCACAAAATTCTGCAAGGGTATTATAATCCCCACTTTAAAGGAGAGAAAAGTCAAGCTCAGGAGGCTTACAGATAGCTTCCCTCTTCCAGTCAACAAAGCAAGGAGCAAAAATAAGATTCAAACACAGGTATGTCTAGTTCTTCTTTGTCATGCTATGTGGTAGAATTCTAAAATACCCGCCCCCCAAATGACCCTTGCCCCTGTATTCTCTCCTCCCCTTTGAGTGTGAGTGGAAACTGTGAATATGATAAGATGTTACTGCAGTGATTATGTACAGGATGAGTAATCACTGAAGTGATTACATGGCAAAAAGATTATCTGGTGGGTGTAACCTATTCTAATCATGTGAGGTCTTTTAAAAGCACAGTGTTTTCTGCAGCTGGTAGCAGAAATAAAAAGTCAGAGAGGTTTAAAGCACTAGAAGGATTCTATGCACCATGCTGACTTGAAGATGGAGGGGCCACATGACAAGGAGTATGTGCAGCCTCTAGAAGTTGAGAGCAGATCTCAAGCTGACAGCCAGCAAGAAAATGAGGACCTCAGTCCTGTAACCACAAGGAACTGAATTCTGCCAACAACCTGAATGAGCCTAGAAGCAGATTCTCGCCTTGAAGTCTTCCTCAGAGCCTCCAGATAAGAGCCCAGCCTGGCCAATATCTTGATTTCAACAAGGGGAGAATCTTTCTGAGATGTCCAATCTACAGAACTGTAGATAATAAATGGTGGGAGTTTTTAAATTGTGGTAAAGTACACATAACATAAAATTTACCATTTTAACATTTTTCAGTGTTCAGCTTAGTACCATTAAATACATTCACATTGTTGTGCAGCCACCCTAACCATCCATCTCCAGAATTTTTTCATCTTCTCAAGCTGAAATTCTGTACGCATTAAACAAGAAATCCCTAATCCTTCTTGCCTCAGCCCCTGAAAACCACCATTCTACTTTCTGTTTCCATGAATTTGACAACTCTAGGTACCTCATATATGTAGAATCAAACAATATTTGTCTTTTTGTGACTGGCTTATTTCACACAGCACAATGTCCTTAAAGTTCATCCACGTTGTAGCACGTGTCAGAATTTCCTTCCTCCTTTTTAAGACTAAACAGTATTCCACTGTATGTATATACCACATTTTGTTTATCCATTTATCCATCATATGGACACTGGGCTGCTTCCACCTCTAGGCTATTGTGAGTAACGCTTCTACGAAAAGCACATGTGTATACAAATATCTGTTCAAGGCTGTGCTTTCAATTCTTTTGGATATATAGATATAAATGAGTATTGTTTTAAGTCAATTCATTATCTTGAACATTGAGTAAGTAAAAGGAAATAATCGAGCATTTATTTATCCTATTTGAACTTTACCACTGGGTAATTAAATAATAGATGAAGAGAAATGTTTCCTTATATAATTATTTCTGATAAAAATTGAAACAAAATGATAAAATATCATAATTTTGCAACCCCCAAATGGATCTAGCTACTGAGCATCAATAGTTGGTAATATCTGGGAGTTCCCTGGTGGCCTAGCGGTTAGGACTCGGTGCTTTCACTGCCATGGCCCAGGTTCAATCCCTGGTTGGGGAACTGAGATCCAGCAAGTTGTGTGATGCAGCCGGAAAAAAAAAAAAAAGTTGCTAATATCAATAAAGAGCAAAAACCAGACATCATGTGTCTACTGATAAAAGAACACAACACTGGCTATAGTCTTGCCAAAGGGATCAAGCCTAAGTCTGATCCAGTCTCTGGATCCACCTGCCAATTTGCAAGAAAAGCAGAGACAGAGGAACACGCTGAATTGCACCAGTATGCAATCAATAAAATCTACATTATGGAAAGCTCCTACAGGTCAAAGGGTCTGGATTCTTCAATACATAACTGCAAACAAAAGATACCAAGTTTTTTTAAATGGGTAATATAAAATATAGAATTTAGGAAAGCAAATCCAAGAAGTGATTCCTATAAAAGAACAATGGTTACTTTAAGAGACAGGGAGGTGGCTGTAATTTGAATGTGGCACATAGAGAGGCCAAATTCTATTTCTTAACCTAGATGGTGGTCACAAGGGTTAATAATTAATTAAGCTATATTTAAAAGAAAAAATAGCACATTAAATGTAACAATGAGACAGCGGCCCAAATCCAGGTTGAATTCGACTGAAGAGCTGTCTCACTGCAGCTCTGCCAAAGTCTCACCATTGAGTCTATCTCAAGCCAAGAAAGCAGTTCATACCAGACTGAGGGGTGACTGAGGTCAATGGCAAGTGGTTAGAAAAGCAATTAAACCAAGAAGGCAAAAGCAAAACCAAAGGAAAGGAAAAAAAACAGTAAACAGTATAATAAGCTGAATTTTCAAAAATCTTTATGCTATCACATATACAACATCTGTTCAAAACAAGCCTGTCTCATTTCCATCCTGTAAATTCACCATACTTACTCTTATCTCAGTGCCAAAATTTTTCATTAGAATTTGGTTTTTTTCTCAGTTATTTCCCATTTTTACCAATTAACTACTGCTAATAAAGGCAATCGTATGTTTACCAAATATTTACATTTACATCTTCAAAAGTAAGGGTGCAGAAAAAAGATGGCAGAAAGAAAGCAACAGGAGCCTGAAAGAAGAAAAGGCCACTAGAAGCTGATTTACCAAGTTATGATAGAGGTAGGCCCTTCTTTAGATACAATGGAGTACTAGAAACTATATCCCCAAGCCTGCATTCTTTCTTGTCTTTAGCTATTTGGACCACGGTGGAAGTTGAACAAGCAATTGAAAGCAGCCTGAAGCTATAGGCCTGCACTGTCCAATAAGGTAGCCCCTAGCTACATGTGCCTACAGGCCACCTGAAGTACAGCTAATCTGAACAAAGATGTGCCATAAGTGCAAAAGACATAGTGGATTCCAAAGACTTAATATGAAAGAAAGAATGTAAAATATCTCATTAATAATTTTTGTATTGATTACCTGTTTAAATAATATTCTGGATATACCAGCATAAACAAAATATATTATTAAAATTAATTTCACCTTTTTACTTTTTAAATGTGATTACTACAAAAATTTTAAATTATGTATATGTGGCTCACATTATATTTCTATTGGACATCACTGCTACAAAAACCATTATTAAATAGTGTTGAACAGGAAGAACTAAGCAGCTGAAAGGGGATTTTTCAGTTTTTTCCTACTGTTTGCACTATTGCCAACACTACAACTCATTTAATTTCCAGCCCCTGTCCCTGGATATAAAGTAGAGGTTAAAAAAATCAGTAGGTGCATTAAGTCATGAATACAACATTAAATCATGGGCCAAAGGAACTGAGTTCTAGTCCTGGTTCTGGAGTTACCCTGGAGAAGTTCTTTTTACTTCTCTGAGCCTTAGTTGCCTGCCCTAACAATTAAGTAAAGGAGCTAAACTAAATTTAGACTCCCATTAATCTGTCAAAATATTTTTTTTCTTTCTGTCGGAATTGGTTTTCATAAAAATGAATAAATACTCACTCTGAGTCTAACACATCCTCTGCGAGAGCCTCTCATCATTTTGTCCTTGGACTAAAAGAAAAACAGAAACATTCAATGAATAAAGATAAATAGACTGTTTTTAAAATCATCTAGGGATAAAGAGACAACATTTATAATAATATTCCTCCCTTCTCTCCATCCCCACCCCAACTCACCCCACCATCACTTAAAGATAGGAATTGGGAGGTTTAAAATGTTTTGTAGTCTATACAAATAAAACTAATCCCAGAATTTTATGTGTACCTTAAATGTAACATATATTACACTATATTTTCATTCCTCCTTCATAGCCCTTAACTCTCAACTAAAATATGTTTCTCATATTTTAGTAAGTTTGAGAGTCACCTGGAAGGCGACAAATTACCTGGAGATTTAAGAATCACTCCCAGATGATTCTGACTCAAGCAAACACAAGACCACGTTTTGAGAAACACTGCTTTAACTTTATCTCCTTGCAACTCCCCAAATGGGTCACATTTTTTGCCTCTGAGATTTCTCATCCAATGTTCCTCAGCTTGGAATATCCTTGACCCTGATTTTCTGCCTTGCCAACTGTCATTCATCAAGTGCCCTACCTCTGTCTGATTTGAATTCCCATCCCTGGACTCCCAGAGTCTCCTGTGTGTTCCCTTGTTGTGGCATGCACCATCTTGTGCTATGATAGCTAGTTTCTTGTCTGACTCACCCACAGACTGCACATTCCTTAAGGGGTAGAAACTGTATCTGACTTATGTTTCAGAACAATGTCTGGCATACATTAGGTAATAAAAAATATTTATTGATAAAATGTTGCTTCTCCTTTATGTTTCCCCTACTAGACTGAGCCAAGCAAAGGCTATGTTCTGCATAATAAACCCCATGTTGACATTCAGTAAATATTCCTAGAATTAATTTAGTCATGTATAATAAAATAAAGTAAAACCTCAAATAACTAAAGTTTTAAAAAGATTTAATACCTCAAGAACTGGTATTTTTCTGTACTCCACTATGTGACAAAGTAAAACAAGCCAATATCATGGGGTTATGTTTCTTTGCTTGTTTGCTTGTTTTTAAATTTTTGGCCGTGCCACACAGCATGTGGGATCTCAGTTCCCTGACCAGGGATCAAACCTGGGCCTTCAGTGGTGAGAGCTTGGAGTTCTAACCACTGCACCACCAGGGAATTCCCTGGGGTTATGTTTTGAAGAAAACTGTCCCACTTTAAATCATAGATGCCCTATATCCATTGTACTGAGCCATAAGCAAACTTCCAGCTGTAAGATAACTAAGTTCTGGGGATTTAATGTACAGCATGGTGACTATAGTTAACAATATGTACTGTATACTTGAAAGTGGCTGAGTGAGTAGATCTTAAGAGTTCTCACTACAAAAAAAAGGTAACTATGACAGGTGATGATGGATGTGTTAATTAACCTTATTGTGATATCATTTCACAATATATATGTATATCAAATCATCACACTGTACACATTAAACTTAAACAATGTTATATGTCAATTATACCTCAATAAAGCTGGAAAAAATAAATTCAATCTTTCTTGGAGATATCTGCATGTCTGTACACAAAGATCTGCCTTACCCTTCTCACTGCAGTACATGTTGTTAACATAGCCTATGTCACTGTTTTCACTGATTCTTAGCTTATCAATGTAACAATATTACAATGATAAATCAAAGTAAACTCTCTTCAAAAAAGAAAAAATAAAACAAAGAAGCAAATACTGAGCTATAGAAATTCATGTTCAGAAATTATTATTGAAGTAGTGAAGAGAGTCTTCTTACTTACATATATAAAGAGGACTCATACATTTTATAAAACATTCTCAACGTCAAGCAGGGTTGAAAAGAGTTCTTTACTAACAATATAGTTGATAAAAACACAGTTAACAAAAACATTCCCTAAGCATTTAATAGCCCTTTTACCATACCGTGCACTTATCTTCCCTCCAAAAGTGTCAAGGCAATACAGAAAAATAATTAGGTTTGAAAATACCCAATGAGAGTTAGAATACAACTCAAACAATGTAAGAAACATCCTTGACTCTCTTCCATTTTTAAAAATAAGATTACAGTAAATAGAAAAAGAGTAAGACAGGGTTATAAGTTAGAAAACATTGAAAGAGATAAGTGAACATAATTAAAGCAAGTATAACTAGGAAACAATCAGACAAATCCAGAATGTGGGATATCCTATAAAATAACTGGCCTAGACTATTTTTAAATGTCCAAAAAAAAAAGACCAGCATATGAACAACTGTAATATAGAGCAAAAATAAATTATGTGCATAGAGGCACAAAGTGCTATGAACTACAGAAGGCTCCCTGCCATGGAAAAAAGATTGGGAAAGGCAATACTGAAGTGACCAGGTCTCAAGGTTCAATCTGGGACTAAAAAAAAGGATTCTGATAAGAGAGGGAAGGTAGGAAAAAGAAGGCATTCCAAGCCAAGGGAACAACATCAGCAAAAGCATAGGTATGGAAAACTTTACACATGAGGTCTTCACAGAAGAGTAGACTGACAGCTCAAGCACAGTGTGTGGAGAGGAAGGTGGAGAGAGATGGAGAGATGAGGCTGAAAAGGAGGTATGGGGACCAGGTCTTGGAGGGTCAGAAAAAAACAGTGAGAAGTTAAGGAAATTAAACTTTTTTCAATAGTTAATGGAGAGCTACTGAAGGTTTATGAACATTCTCAGTGGTGTGTTATAGAAAAATAACTGTCAAATATGAGGACTTGGGGGAAAGGGATGATGGTGACATTAATGATATAGCAAAAGCAGCAGCAGCAGATTCTCACTCATTGATACCCTCTATGTCAGTGGTCCCCAACCTTTTTGGCACCAGGCACCGGATTCATGAAAGACAATTTTTCCACGGATCGGGGTTGGGGTGGGGGGGATGGTTTCAGGATGATTCAAGCACATTACATTTATTGTGTACTTTATTTTTTAATAAATTTATTTATTTGGCTGCGTTGGGTCTTCATTGCTGCGCATGGGCTTCCTCTAGTTGCGGTGAGCGGGGGCTACTCTTCGTTGTGGTGCACGGGCTTCTCATTGTGGTGGCTTCTCCTGTTGCGGAGCATGGGTTCTAGGTGCACGGGCTTCAGTAGTTGTGGCTTGTGGGCTCTAGAGTGCAGGCTCAGTAGCTGTGGCGCATGGGCTTAAATTGCTCTGCAGCATGTGGGATCTTCCGGGACCAGGGATTGAACCTATGTCTCCTGCATTGGCAGGTGGATTGTTAACCACTGCACCACCAGGGAAGTCCCTATTTCTATTATTATTACATTGTAATATATAATGAAACAATTATACAACTCACCATAATGAAGAATCAGTGGGAGCCCTGAGCTTGTTTTCACTTGCCACTCACTGATACACTGATAGGGTTTTCATAAGAGTCTGCAAGCAACTAATTTATTATGGTCTCTGTGCAGTCAAACCCCTCTGCTAATGATAATCTGTATTTGCAGCCGCTCCCCAGTGCTAGCATCACCGCCTCAGCTCCACCTCAGATCATCAGGCATTAGATTCTCATAAGGAGCACACAACCTAGATCTCTCGCATGTGCAGTTCACAGTAGGGTTCGCGCTCCTATGAGAATCTAATGCCACCACTGATCTGACAGGAGGCGGAGCTCAGGCGGTAACGTGAGTGATGGGGAGCAGCTGAAAATGCAGATGAAGCTTCACTCACTCGCCCGCCGCTTACCTCCTGCTGTGCAGCCTGGTTCCTAACAGGCCACGGTCAGGTACCAGTCCGTGACCTGGGGGTTGGGGACCCCCTGCTCTATGTGATATGCAATTTATACACAGTAAGCCTCACAAGACCTTGCATGGTAAGAGTTATGCACATATTATAAATGAAAGTGACACCAGAGAGATCAAGTAAATTACCCAGTTAAATTACACATGTAAAATGTAGCAGAGTTTGACCCAGCAGGTACAATTTGGAATGGCTGCCCTGCAAATCATTCTCCCAGACCATACCTGCGTTCTGCTAGCCTCGAATCCTCCTCCTCTTCCACAATGACACAGAGCCCTCGCCCTCATTTTCTCCCCACTCAGCTCCAATGTGGGGCCAAAGGGAAGCTGGTGTGACTAAGTCCCCCAGGCACAGTGAGTGCTGAGGAGTGGTTATCTGACCAAGCTGGTCGATCACAGAACCCACAACCCCAGGGACAAGGAAGGATAGAACTGGGGGCTTCCCTGGTGGCGCAGTGGTTGAGAGTCCGCCTGCCGATGCAGGGGACACGGGTTCGTGCCCCAGTCTGGGAAGATCCCATATGCCGCGGAGCGCCTGGGCCCATGAGCCATGGCCACTGAGCCTGAGCGTCTGGAGCCTGTGCTCCACAACGGGAGAGGCCACAACAGTGAGAGGCCCGCGTACAGCAAAAAAAAAAAAAAAAATGGATAGAACCCTAACCCTTCCAGTTTTTCTACTGGGGCTGAGCTGATAGGGAAGAGCTCTTTCCTATCTGTTCTTGAAGCTGTGAGGTACAATTGCCACAGGTCTTGTGCCCTCTACATGAAGGAAGCAATAATTAAAGCATACACGCTGAGAGGAGGAGAGAGGAGAGGCAGAGAGTCCCAGCTGCAAGTGATCTCCAGATACACCCTGATCTGAGGCAAACCTGCCTAAGCCGATGCTATTCACTGAATAGCAAGGGGTTTTGTTTGGGGTTTTTTGTTTTGTTTTGCTTTTTCCTGCTGTTGTTGCTGTCTGTTTGTTTTTTGATGAATACTGGTACTGATGAGGGAAAGGTAGGGCCAACATAACCCCAGCTCCAGCAATCTTCCTACCAGGTGCTGTGCTACCAATGTTCTCAAACCTACTAACAAATGTATTTTTTAGCAACTTGGCACAAACATGTCACCAGACACAAGGTCCAGCACCTTAAGAAAGGATCACCCACAAAACAGATGCTAAAATCTTTTCAGCTAGATTAGAAAACAGAATCCCCCATGAAGCAGAGAGATACAGGGGTGATATGTTCTACTCCTAAGGGGCTCCAGAATTTAAAAAGATTGTTGAATTTGGTGGTCGGGTTTGTTGGTTTCTTATATCTTATTAATGCAAGGTCAGTGGCTTCTGTTACAACAAGACATGCAATCAAAATTTATTTCTAATAATCCTTATGCTAATCCTAATGCTAACCCCAAGGTATTGATTCAGATTAAGTTTGTATTGAAGTTTCAAAGTAAATTACCACAAATATATTGTTGCCTGTAACAGGCTTGTCCCCTGATATCCATTTTCCTCTTCTTCCTTTCAGTAACATATCCTCCATCCAAAGTTTTAATTGAACACATGGCTCCCCTGCCAGTTATTACATTTCCAGCCTCCCTTCCAGCTATGTATAAGCCACTGTGCTGTGAACAGAAGCAATGTGCAACAGATTGTGCCTTTCAGAGGAAACTTCTTGAAAAGACATTCTCTTTTCAAGGGTACATGGAACATTCTCCAGAACTGACCAAATGTTAAGCCATAAAACAAGTTTCAGTAAATTTAAACAATGGAAATAATACAAAGGATGTTCTTTGACCAAAATGGATTAAATATAGAGCTCAATAACAGAAGGAAATTTGGGAAATTCACAAATAGGTGGAAATTAAATGACACTCCTGAACGACCAATAGTTCAAAGAAAAAATAACAAGGGAAATTTGAAAATACTTGAGATGAATGAAAGTGAAAACACAATTTACCAAAACATAAAGAATACAGTGGGATAGGGAGGAGTGGAGGGAGGCTCAAGTGGGAGGAGATATGGGGACATGTATATGCATATGGCTGATTCGCTTTGTTGTGCAACAGAAACTAACACAGTATTGTGAAGCAATTATACTCCAATAAAGACCTATTAAAAAAAAAAGAATACAATGAAAGCAGTTCTTAGAGGGAAATTTATAACTATAAATGTCTAAACTAAAATATAAAGATCTCAAATCAATAGCCTAACCTTTTACCTTAAGAAATTACACAGGGTTTCCCTGGTGGCGCAGTGGTTGAGAGTCCGCCTGCTGATGCAGGGGACACAGGTTCATGCCCCGGTCTGGGAAGATCCCACATGCCGCAGAGCGGCTGGGCCCGTGGGCTGTGGCCACTGAGCCTGCGTGTCCGGAGCCTGTGCTCCACAACAGGAGAGGCCACAGCAGTGAGGGGCCCGGGTACCACAAAAAAAAAAAAAAAAAAATTACACAAAGTAGTGCAACTAAACCTAAGGCAAGCAGAAGAAAGGAAATAATAGAACTTAGAGCAGAAATGAAATTAGAAAATGAAAAAACAACAGAGAAAAAGCAATAAAAATCAAAAGTTGTTTCACTGCAAATATCAACAAAATGGACAAACCTTAACTAGACTAACCAAGAAAAAAAGGGGACTCACATTACTGAAATCAGGAATGAAAGAGACAACATTATTACCAACTTTACAAAACAAAAAGTATTCTAAATGAATACAATGAACAACAAGTTAGATAACCTAGAAGAAATGGACAAATTCCAAGAAAGACACAAGTTGTTGAAACTGATTAAAGAAGAAATAGAAAATACAACTAAACCTTTAAGTAAAGAATTTGAATTAGTAATCAAAAACCTTCTCACAAAGAAAAGCCTAAGCTTAGGCTTCACTGGTAAATTCTATCAAATGTTTAAAAAATTAATACCTAGGAATAAATTTAACTAAGGAGGTGAAAGGCCTGTACTCTGGAAACTATAAGAAGTCAATGAATCTTACCCAGCACCAGGAAAAATCTCCTAGGTCCCTGCTATTGAAAGGTCCAGGGAGGCAAGCAGCCTCACCCAGGAGTTTGTGAGAAATGCTGAATCTGAGGCCTCACCCCAGACCTGCAAAGTCTGAATCTGCATTTTAATAAGATCCCCAAGTATTTCTCTGTGCAAATTAAAGTTTGAGAAGAACTTGCACTGGGTTACCCCTTGCTTCTTTTATTTACAACATCAAATAGCACTGAATTTCACACCACTTAATGGGAGTTTCCCTCTAGCAAATTGCTACACACTAAAATCTCCTTAATTGTGACACTTGAGCAACAACAAATCATAATATTAATTAAAATAATAACACAATCTAAAAAAAAAGAAGTCAACGAAGGAAATTGAAGACATTACAAATAAATGAAAAGATATCCCATGTTTATGGATTAGAAGAATTAATATTGTTAAAATATCCATACTACCCAAACCAATCTACAGATTTAATGCGATCCCTATGAAAATATCCATGACATTTTTCAGAGAACTAGAATAAATAATCCTAAAATTTGTATGGAACCACAAAAGACCCCAAGTAGCCCAAGCATCTTGAGAAAAAAGAACAATGCTGGAGGTATCATGTTGCCTGACTTCAGACTATACTACAAAGCTACAGTAATCAAAACAGTATGGTACTGGCACAAAAACAGACATATAGATCAATGGAACAAAATAGAGAGCCCAAAAATAAACCCTTGTACATAGGGTCAATTAACCTATAATAAAGGAGGCAAGAATATACAATGGGGAAAAGACAATCTCTTCAGTTAAATGATGTTGGGAAAATTGGACAGCTACATTCTAAAAAAATGAATTAGAACATTTCTCACACTATACACAAAAATAAACTCAAAATGGATTAAAGACTTAAATGTAAGACCAGAAACCATTAAACTCCTAGAAGAAAACATAGGCAGTACACTCTTTGATATAGGTCTTAACAATATTTTTTTGGAACTGTCTCCTCAGGCAAGGGAAACAAAAGCAAAAATAAACAAATGGGACTTAATCAAACTTAAAAGCTTTTGCACAGCAAAGGAGACCATCAACAAAACAAAAAGGCACCCTACTGAATGGGAGAAGATATTTTCACAGGAACCCTAGTACACTGTTGGTGGGAATGTAAATTGGTACAACCATGGAAAACAGTACAGAGTTTCCTCAAAAAATTAAAATAGAACTACCATATGATCTAGCAATTCCACTCCTGAGCATATATCTGAAGAAAATGAAAAAAATTAATTCAAAAAGATAGACTGTATTTCTATACTCTTGGAACAAGCTACCTGAAAAAAATTAACAAAATAATTCCATCTATAATAATACCAAAAAGAATAAAAATACTTAGTAATAAACCTAATTTTTGAAAGTACAAGACTTGTACACTGAAACTACAAAACATTGTTGAAAGAGATTAAAGAAGATCTAAATACATGGAAAGACATTTTGTGTTCATGGATTGGTGGACTACTATTGTCAATACAATGGCAATACTATCCAAATTGATCTACAGATTTAATATAACCCCTTTCAAAATCCCAGTAGGGTCTCTTAATGGTCACACTCTGGATATACTTTATTGCTTTAGCTGAACTTCTGTGTACCACATATAAAAAATCTTCTGAAGGGAAGGCTACATAAGTAATTTAAATTAAGGATAGCTCAAAATATTCTCCATTGAGGCTTCTGAGGCTATAGATATACCCATGTGAACTCTCTCATTTATTTTTTAACTTTATTTATTTATTTTAATTTATTTTATTTATTTTTCTTTTCTTTTTTTTTGGCCGCATGGCATGTGGGATCTTAGTTCCCTGACCAGGGATCAAACCCACACCCCCTGCATTGAAGCACAGGGTCTTAACCACTAGACCGCCAGGGAAGTCCCTGAACTCTTTCATTTAAATGTACAAAATTGTTTCAATCCCCCAACATGGTTTACAAAAATTTTTAAAGGAAGTACAATTTTTAGAAGAAATTAACTTATCCTATAGATAGTACAATTTAATGAAATAACATAGACTGTGGAATGAGAGAGAGAAGATTTTGAATTCCAGCCCTGCCAACTTGCTGGTAGTGTGATCTTGGCCAAATCACTAAAATTTCCTGAGCTGTAGTTTTCTCATTTGTAAATCTGGGTATCACTACTCTCACGGGATCATCACGGGATCATTGGAGGTACTGAGTTAATATAAGTAAATCACTTAGCATAGCACCTGCTGTATAAAAGGCACAAGGGGGGCTTCCCTGGTGGCACAGTGCCTGCCAATGCAGGGGACACAGGTTCGAGCCCTGGTGTGGGAAGATCCCATATGCCATGGAGCAACTAGGCCCATGAGCCACAACTACTAAGCCTGTGCGTCTGGAGCCTGTGCTCTGCAACAGGAGAGGCCACAATAGTGAGAGGCCCATGCACCGCGATGAAGAGTGGCCCCCGCTTGCCGCAACTAGAGAAAGCCCTCACACAGAAACAAAGACCCAACACAGCCAAAAATAAATATAAAAATAAATTAATTAATTAAAAAAAAAAAGGCGCAAGGTCCACGCCCCTTCCTTGCTTCTACCTTAAATACAGCAAACAGAGATCTGCAATCATTTTCTCTAAATGTAAGCTAACTTTATTCCCATCAGGCCACACTTTCTTTCAGACATGTCTCAGTTCCTTCTACACATATACATAGACCCCAAACTGCTTTAGTAATAAAACATACACAGCCTACAAAAAAACAAATAACAAAGTAAAACAAAAACATATATTTTCCCTACTTCATGCTCACACACTTCCTCTGTGAACCCTCTTTCAACCCAGTTCATATGCTGAGGTGCAATTTACTGCATTCTCAATTTTTATAATTGCATTTAAAAATATTACATAAAACAATTAGAGAGCAATAATAATCTCTAATAGTGGTATATAATCACTAAATCAAATTCAACACCAAGGTAACCTCTTAATTGTATCTTAATTATAACTACTTAACTGTATCTCCAACGGGATATAAACTTTTAAAGATTAAAGATTAGTTCAGTATATTCCTAGCATATACTAAGTACTCAAAAGTATTTTAAATTAACAAATTAACTCACAAAATCTAGCTTAGTGTTGGTATATAGTGCCAACAATGAAAACCTGTTTAACTGTTAATATACTGTGCATTTCCTCTGCTTCACGAAGCAAATGTGCCTGGAAAAGTTGTGCACAAATATGTTCAAACTTCATTAGGGAAGATTAGTTTGCCATTTAAACTAATTCTACAATCCTTTTATAAAGCAAAGAATGCCTCCCCAAACCTGTTATGTAAAGACACTTAAATTTTTATTTGAATGTTAATTTTACTTTAATAAACTAAGTCTTTATTAAAGATGAAGCAAGAGTCTCATCTGACTTGCTCTGAATCTTTCATAGCTAAAAGGGAGGTTTCCTTCTTCTGAACTTTTTAATACATAGCACCCCATCTTACCTTTCTTAAGGCACATATTACTTCTATCTTATATGAAAATAATGTATGTGCATGCTTCATCACTTCTCTTAGAGAGCAGGGTTTCTGATTCATCCATGTGTCCTCTTCTACCCAACACCCCTGCTATACCTTTGCAAAGAATAAACAATAAATTGATGGTAGAAGACAAGTGGACAAATGTCAAAATGGTCTCCCTCCTTTTAACATGAAGGTAATACTGCTTCAGTATTGAGTCACACATTAGTTCATTCCCAAAAGTACATGAGGTTGCGATTCTAGCCAGTGTTGCTCCTTGGACCATGCACTCCTGGAACACCTAGCAGGGCCTCAACCTGCTAGGCAAAACTAACCTAAAGAGTGAAATCACAAGAGGCTGGCTCTAGGGTGTAGGATGGACAGGAAAAGGACAGGAGGAAATTTTGCAGGATGACAGCAATGCTCTATCTTTTGACTGATACTGGTAACAAGGGTGTAAACAAATGTCAAAACTCATCTAAATGTATACTTGAAATCTGTGGGTTTTTTATTGGGTATAATTATATCTCAATAAAAGTAAATAAGTAACTAGTACTTGCCAGAACTCCACAAAGATACACTGTTTACAACAACTACAAAATAGGAAACGACAGCAATAACACCCATTCCTGCAGTCTCCTTTCTATTTGGGAGAGCACAGACTCCTTAAGCCATCTTGATAGTATTTAATGTACCAGAGAGCCTTCACTAGTTAATGCCTTGTGGGCACTCAATAGCCCAAAATGTCATCATGCTACTGGAAAGCTACACCACCAGAAACACTGAGGATTCACAGAACCACAATAATGGAGGAATTTTCCCTATCATTCATCCCTCAAGTTGCCATAGATAACTTCCTCATCTCCCCCTCCCCATTCCAGAGGGTCTCATTCGAGCAGCAGTATATTACAGATAGAGCCTTAGGAAAATATACTGAATCAGTATACAAGGGGACAGTGATATCTGGGGTCTCTCCAAGATCCTGGAAGATGGCTGCCTTCCTTCAAAGAAACCAGACATGTATCAGAACAGAGATATATACAAGATCATCTTTAAGAGCTGGAACAGCCTAGAGGTAATTATACTAATTATGACTAATTATACTAAGTATCAGAAAGTATTAAAAGTAATAGAACTACAGTAGGAAGGCCAGAACCAGAACCAGAAGCCAGAATAGAAGTTTTGCTGATCAACAGATTAGACCTGTTTTGTTCTTGTAATAGGTATGTCTCTAACACAGAGATACTGCATCTTGATATCAATGTCTGATTAAATATCTATAATATAACTCTTTAGTCTGCTTCTGCTTATAAATTTGGCATCCCATATAGCTTGCTTTCAGAGACTATATGTGCTAATGCACTAATGAGATAGCCTAAATATGCATTCTCCTTAACAGTTATATATCTTGTTATGAATAAATTTGAAAATTAGCTTATGTAATAGTTACCACAACGTACATTTAGTGAATATTATTATATGTCAAACACTGTCATAAACTTTAGCTTTTTGTTAATATTTACTGAGCACTTATATGCCAGACACTGTGCTAGTGCTTTAAATATAATATTCATTAATTCTCACATCAATCTTATGATATAGGTTCTTTTATTATATCCATTTTGTAATTGAGAAAATAAAGGCTCAGAAAGGTTTATGTAACCTGCCCATGGACTCACATATAATAAGTGGGATAGAGAGGATTCCAATCCAGGTCTGACTCTAAAGGCCATGCATTCTACCAGTTACTATAGATCTGGTTAATTTAAGTTTTCTTTCAAAGATTTTCTGAGCCACAAAGGCTGAGTGTCAAATCAGTGATCCTTCTGAACTCAACAGTATAACTGCCACCCTACAAATCCTCGCAGCAATACTTCAGAGGGTGGTCCCTGCATTCTGAACTATTGCTGGCATGTAAACCCCTACGTCATTAGATAACAGATACAGGTCCACATCTCTTATCTGAGACTTTCAGATCAAATGTGTTTTGAAGTTCACAATTTTTGAAAAGTAATATACATATAGTACATACACTGTGTCACACCTGCAGTGGAGTCTGAAGTATTAAGCATTTAATTAACTTCACAATTAAGCAAACTACTATTTAGGTAGTACAACATATATTTACACTAAGTATGACAGAGATTATAAATAGCCACACAGTTCAAGACAGGCTTTACTTCCAAATGAGAATATAATAAATTTAGAAAAAAAACTTCTGGAATTCAGAGACTGAGGGATTTCAGAATTATGGGTAAAGGACTGTAGACCTGTATTTTGATCTAGTGAAATTTTACATTGTAAAGTCCCAGGTCTCTCACTATTTCTTAAAAAGGATAATTTTATCTTCAAGTCAGAATTTCAGGCCAGTAGAAAGAGAACCACTTTCACAGGGTTTAATTAAGCACAGCTATGATGACAGGGATTGTGCATCCTTTCTAAGAAAAAGTTAAATATTAAATATTAACTAGTAGCCTAAGTGCTACAAATTACTTAAGGCATGTTAATATATATGGAACCTCAATGTATATTTCCTATGTTTGTTTAGTTTTTCAAATACTGCCTAAAATACTAAATAGTGATTAATGTTACTTCACAAAAAAGTGATTGAAAGAAATGATGGGGGTGTGTTAAACTCCAGGTGGTTTATGCTGTATATTAGTATCTCTCTCACCAAACTGTGCAGTGATAATCCATTATCATTCAACTCCACTTTTCTATTAAAAATTGCCAATAATGTTTCTCCTTATTTGGAAAAGACTAAGTCAGGGCCCAAGATAATAAGATAATGGAAAGATGAACAGCAAGAAAAGCACTACGAAGATGGGAAAATTTGTACAATGCAAAAATTTTTTAACATCTTTATTGGAGTATAATTGCTTTACATTGTTGTGTTAGCTTCTGTTGTATAACAAAGTGAATCAGCTATACGTATACATATATACCCATATCCCCTCCCTCTTGCGTCTCCCTCCCACCCTCCCTATCTCACCCCACTAGGTGGTCACAAAGCACCGAGCTGATGTCCCTGTGCTATGCAGCTGCTTCCCACTAGTTATCTATTTTACATTTGGTAGTGTATATACGTCCATGCCACGCTCTCACTTCATCCCAGCTTACCCTTCCCCCTCCCCGGGTCCTCAAGTCCATTCTCTACGTCTGCATCTTTATTCCTGTCCTGCCCCTAGGTTCTTCAGAACCACTTTTTTTTTTGTTAGATTCCATATATATGTGTTAGCATACGGTATATGTTTTTCTCTTTCTGACTTACTTCACTCTGTATGACAGACTCTAGGCCCATCCACCTCACCACAAATAACTCAATTTCGTTTCATTTTATGGCTGAGTAATATTCCATTGTATATATGTGCCACATCTTCTTTATCCTTTCATCTGTTAATGGACACTTAGGTTGCTTCCATGTCCTGGCTATTGTAAATAGTACTGCAATGAACACTGCAATACATGTCTCTTTTTGAATTATGGTTTTCTCAGGGTATATGCCCAGTAATGGGATTGCTGGGTCATATGGTAGTTCTATTGTTAGTTTTTAAAGGAACTTCCATACTGTTCTCCATAGTGGCTGTATCAATTTACATTCCCACCAACAGTGCAAGAGGGTTCCCTTTTCTCCACATCCTCTCCAGCATTTATTGTTTGTAGATTTTTTTGGTGAAATGCAAATTTTTTGTGTTGTTCTTGTATTGCCAGAACAATAGCCAGAACCATGGATTTTTGAAGTCTTAGTCCTAATTCTAAAACTCATCCTTCAGGTCCCAAATTAGAATGAGGCTATGCTCCAAAAGCTCCTTGTTCAAATTTAGAGTTTAGAACCCAGAACAAATTTTTGCAAAGAAACTGTTAAAAATTGTTCCCAGGTTAGCGAGGAAAAGCACTCAAAATACAGCATGTGAATATCAAAAGATATGGGGAAAGTTGTTATAAATTCAAACATTGCCTAAGAAATTATTTTCTTAAAGAATTTCTCTTAGATGTTGGTGCTCAAGGGAAAGCAGGATTATGAGCAAGAATAAGGAAGTAGGTCAAGAATTCAAGAACTATGCCAAAGGGCTTAAGAAACTTTCAAGGACTTGAGAAGTCAATGATCTGCAATAGACATACTTTACTTTTATAATCAAGAGGGAAAAAAACACTTTTTAAAAAGGCAATTTAAAAACACTCATTCTTTTTTTTTTTTACATCTTTATTGGAGTATAATTGCTTTACAATTCTGTGTTAGTTTCTGCTTTATAACAAAGTGAATCAGTTATATATATACATATGTTCCCATATCTCTTCCCTCTTGCGTCTCCCTCCTTCCCACCCTCCCTATCCCACCCCTCCAGGCGGTCACAAAGCACCAAGCTGATCTCCCTGTGCTATGCAGTTGCCTCCCACCAGCTATCTACCTTACGTTTGGTAGTGTATATATGTCCATGCCTCTCTCTCGCTTTGTCACAGCTTACCCTTCCCCCTCCCCATATCCTCAAGTCCATTCTCTAGTAGGTCTGTGTCTTTACTCCTGTCTTACCCCTAGGTTCTTCATGACATATTTTTCTTAAATTCTATATATACGTGTTAGCATATGGTATTTGTCTTTCTCTTTCTGACTTACTTCACTCTGTACGACAGACTCTAGGTCTATCCACCTCATTACAAACAGCTCAATTTCATTTCTTTTTATGGCTGAGTAATATTCCATTGTATATATGTGCCACATCTTCTTTATCCATTCATCCGATGATGGACACTTAGGTTGTTTCCATCTCCGGGCTATTGTAAATAGAGCTGCAATGAACATTTTGGTACATGACTCTTTTTGAATTATGGTTTTCTCAGGGTATATGCCCAGTAGTGGGATTGCTGGGTCATATGGTAGTTCTATTTGTAGTTAAAAACACTCATTCTGAACAGACTTGTGGTTGCCAAAAGGGAGAAGGGGTGGGGAAGGGATGGATTAGGAATTTGGGGTTAGAAGCTGCCAACTATTATATATAGAATACATAAACAACAAGGTCCTACTGTATAGCACAGGGAACTATATTCAATATCCTGTGATAAACCATAATGGAAAAGAATGTAAAAAAGAATGTATATATATGTATATCTGAGTCACTTTGCTGTACAGCAGAAATTAACACAATACTGTAAATCAACTATAATTCAATCAAAAAATAAAAATTAGGGGCTTCCCTGGTGGCACAGTGGTTGAGAGTCCTCCTGCCGATGCAGGGGACGCGGGTTCGTGCCCCGGTCCTGGAGGATCCCACGTGTCACGGAGCGGCTGGGCCTGTGAGCCATGGCCACTGAGCCTGCGCGTCCGGAGCCTGTGCTCCGCGACGGGAGAGGCCACGGCGATGAGAGGCCCGCATACCGCAAAAAAAAAATTAAAATTAAAATTAAAAAAATTAAAATTAAAAAAATTTTAGAAAGAATAAAAACACTCATTCTTTATCAGGTCTCATTAACATGCAAGCACAGAACAGAATGGTGGGTTGGTCACAAAGGATATCATCACCTATCTGAAATTTACACTTCATCCTCTTCTGGGTGACTAAAATTTCAAAGTAGAATTAGCTTCAAGAATTTGCCACTACATTTCTGTGCTCACATTTTGTGAATTAAAAAAATCATCAATCAACAATTTCTAAGACTTAGTATCTGCTCCTCCTCCCCTTCTCTAGTAGGCTTTCGGTGAACTGGAATGGAAGAAGAGTCTTTTGTTTATCCTTGGCATTTCAAAGGGGATGATTTAAGTCCCTATCTTACAACTTAGATGTAAAAGGATTCAGTACTTTTTAATGATTAATCAATGCAGTTTGCACTTCAGAAGAGTCTCCGCAGATGGTTTATTTCATTGTGATAATGATGTAAATTAGTTATTACCTGTAAGCAGACTAGTGATAACTTGGGTTTATTGTCATTTTAAAATATCAATGCTAGCACAATTCAGTATCTGCAGACAGAAATAACATTCTATCTGGAGTCAGAAGACTTAATCACGGACAGAGAAACTACTGTGTGATCTCTTACGTCTCAATTTCTTCATGTGTAAAGAAAGTAAAAACTATTTCACACTATTGTTCATTCCATAAATATTTATTGAATACTCACTAAGTGCCAGGCACTGCTCTAGATACTAAAGACAAAATGATGAACATAAGTCTTTGTTGTCATGGAACAGAGACTTACATTCCAGAGGGAATGCTTACATTCCAGAGGGAAACAGACATAAACAAACAAACAAAATAATTTTAGCAGCTAACAAGAAATGCTATGAAAAAATAAAACAAGACCGTTGTGCTAGTGACTGACAGTGAGGTCTACTTTAGATGGTTGTTTAGGAAAGACTTCTCTGAGCAGTGACGCCTAAATGAAGACCTGTACACCAACAAGTAATCAGCCATGGTACAGCCGTGGGGTAATATCAGTCCAGGAAGCCAGAAAATATATGCAAAGTCCTGAGGCAGGAACAAGTTTGAGGTGTTCTAGGAACACACAAAAAAAGCTAGAGTGGTGAGCAAAAGGTTTACTGTAGAAAGGTAAGTGGAGAAAGATCACAAAGCCATAAGTCATAGTAAAGAGTTCGGATTTTTTTCCTATAGTCTAATATTAGAGAATTTTAAGCAGGGGGAAAAACATGATCTTTTTTTTTTTCATTTTTTTTAAAGATCACTTGGGCTGTTGATAGAAAATGGACTTTAGAGCACAAAAAGGAAACAAAGAGAACAGTTATGAGGTTTTTGCGATAGACCAAGTGAGACATTATGGTGATTTATATGCGATAGTGGTAGCAAGAAAAAATGGGAGAAGTTATGAGGCTTAATGAGGCAATGTATTTGACAATATTAGAAAATACCTACGACAATGATTAATATAGTAGAGGCCTATGGCACACTGTATTTTCCAAAAATGACCTATAATAGTATTTCTCATCCCACAATCTCTTCTAGAACTTTGCCACTCCTTCATTAAGAAGTGGAGTCTTTTGGGGCTTCCCTGGTGGCGCAGTGGTTGAGAGTCTGCCTGCCAATGCAGGGGACACGGGTTCGAGCCGTGGTCTGGGAAGATCCCACATGCCGCGGAGCAACTAGGCCCGTGAGCCACAACTACTGAGCCTGCGCGTCTGGAGCCTGTGCTCCGCAACAAAAGAGGCCACGACAGTGAGAGGCCCACGCACCATGATGAAGAGTGGCCCCTGCTCACTGCAACTAGAGAAAGCCCTTGCACAGAAATGAAGACCCAACACAGCCAAAAATAAATAAATAAATTTATTAAAAAAAAAAAAAGAAGTGGAGTCTTTTGTTTGCGGGTGAGTCTTTGTAACTGCCTTAATCTAGCAGACTGGGTGGGACATAATACAAATTATTGTACATTCTCTCACAGCATCACAAACAGCATGGGAATCTTAATCTCCCAAAGCCAGATGACTGAGATCTCATTACGTAAGGATGAAGGAAAAATGATATCCTTTGTTCATTTTGCTACTTGAAGAAATGCAATACAAAATGATACAACAAATTATATAGAAAACTTTTAATAAAATGCTCTTAGGTTGTAGAATATCATGTATAAAATGATTCCATTTGTACAAAATATACATAAATGTGTATATAAGCACAGAGTTGCTAGGAAAGCTATTCTCCAAAACACAGATAGTACGATTTCCGGTAGAACTTTCCTTCCTTCTACTTAATATAGTTTTCACTATTGTTTCAATTTTTTAAAATTAAGATTATGTTGTCATCTCTTCAAGAACAATAAAACTATTTTTTAAAGCTTTAAAATAAAGAGTTATGTCAAATTCTGCAGAGACAGCAATATTAAAACTAAGGGTAGGGCTTCGCTGGTGGCGCAGTGGTTGAGAGTCCGCCTGCAGATGCAGGGGACATGGGTTCATGCCCTGGTCCAGGAAGATCCCACATGCTGCAGAGCGGCTGGGCCCGTGAGCCACGGCCACTGAGCTTGCGCGTCCGGAGCCTGTGCTCCACAACGGGAGAGGCCACAACAGTGAGAGGCCCGCGTACCGCAAAAAAAACAAAAAACAAAAAACAACAAAAAAAAAACTAAGGGTAAAAAGCACCCATTGGGTTTAGCAACAAAGCTATCATTGGAGACCTTTGCTAGGATTTTCAGTGAAATCTGGAGGTAAAAAGATTGTTATAAGGTAAATGCAAGATGGATGAATAAAAACAGACAATGTAGAAGACTCTTCCAATAGGTTCACCTATCCTGAAGAAGAGAGGTTAAGATGGTATTTCCAGGGAGACACAGAATTAGCAGAGATATTTTTCAACTTGGGAGAGATACAGTCCATGTTAATTTGTTAATGAAAAAGCCAGTAGATCCTAAAATTAATATAGAAATTCAAGGAACCCAGAATAGCCAAAACATCTTGAAAAAGCACAAAGCTAAAGGCCTTACACTTCCCAATTTCAAAACTTACTACAAAGCTACAGTAATTGAAATAGTGTGACACTGGCATAAGAATAGACATAAAGATTAGTGGAATAGAACTGAGAGTCCAGAAATAAATCTTCACATGGTTTATGTTAACTGATTTTCAACAACAGTGTCAAGACAATTCAATGGAGAAAAAATAGTGTTTTCAATATATGGTGCTAGAATAACTGGTTACCCACATGCAAAAGAATAATAAAAATAATAAAGAATATAAAGTTTTTAAAAAATAATGTGACCCTTAGCTCACACCATATACAAAAATTAATTCAAAATGGATCAAAGACCTAAATGTAAGAGCTAAAACTATAAAACTCTTAGAAGAAAACTTGGGAATAAAACTTTGTGACCTTAAGCAATGGTTTTCCAGATATACCACCAAAAGCACAAGCAACAAAAGATAAATTAGACATAGTCAAATTAAAAAATTTTTGTGCTTCAAAGGACACTATCAAGAAAGTAAAAAGACAACCCACAGAAAGGGAGAAAATATTTGAAAATCATGTATCTCATAAGGGACTTGTATCTAGAATATATAAAAAATTCTTACAACAACAAAGACAACCCAATTTAAAAATGGGCAAAGGACGCAAATAGATATTTCTCTTAATAAGATTTACAAACAGCCGTTAAGCACACAAAAAGATGCTCAACATCAATAGTCACAGGGAAACACAAATCAAAATATAGTAAGATACTACTTCACACCCACTAGGATGGCTATAATCAAAATGACAGACAATAACAAATTGTTGGCAAGGATGCAGAGTAACTGGAACCCTTATACCCCTAGTGGGAATGTAAAAAGGTGCAGCTGCTTTGGAAAACAGTTTGGCAGTTCCTCAAATAGTTAAACAGAGTTACCGTATGACCTGGCAATTCCACTCCTAGATATATATCCAAGAAAAATGAAATATATTTGGAGATATATATCCAAATATATATCCACTCCTAGATATATATCCAAGAAAAATGAAAACATATGTCCACACCAAAACTTATGTACACAAGCGTTCACAGTATCATTAATCATAATACCCAAAATGTGGAAACAACTGAAATGTTCATCAGCTGATGAATGAATAAATAAAATGTGGAATATACATAGAACAGAACATGCAGCAATAAAAAGCACTGATATATGCTACAATATGGATGGACCTTGAAAACACCATGTTAAATGAAAGAAGCAATATTTGAATTATTTAAAGAATACTTTAATAATATGATTCTATTTATATGAAATGTCCAAAAGAGGCAAATCTACAGAGACTGAAAGTAGATTAGTGGTTGCCTAGGGCTAGAGGTGAAATACTGGAAGTGACTGTTAATAGAAATAGGGTTTCTTTTAGGGGTAATGAAAATTTTCTAAAATTGATTGTGGATATGGTTATACACTTCTGTGAATAAACTAAAAATAAAAAACTCATTGAACTGTATCTTTCAAAGGGATGGTATATATATTAATATCTCAAGAAAAAATGAAAAGCACCAGGCAACCTAAAAATTTACTAAAATTTTCCGTATGAAATTGTTACAACTATGATGTTTAGTTGTTATACTGCAAAATAAATATTCTTAAAATAAACAAAAGTCTGTACATAGAAAGGAAGAAGTTGAAGACATACAGGAGAGAGGGAGGAAAGCAGAAAAAGGAGAAAATCTATAGACTGAGATCCTCAAAAAATGTGTGAGCAGATGAAATCCAGAACACCCAAGGATTACCTCTTCCATTATGACAGAGAAGGATAGGCAGGAAAGTAAGTATACCAACAGGTGGGAGTACAAGCAGTTGAGAGTGTTTCCACCAAATGGACTCTATTGTCTCTGGGAAGCATGGCATCTTCTACGAGTGATGGAGGAAAAAGGAGGATTGAGAGAGACTGTAGAGATAGTTGCCAGAGTGACAAACCAAATATTCACCCAATATTTTATTTGCCCATCTGTGCCATAAGAGTAATGCTAAATTAAATTAAATTAAATTAAATAAGTGGACAATCTTAGGATGAAGGCTTAATGTGAACAAAACTCTGGGACACAGAATATCAACTTTCATAATAATCTTTGTCATGTGAATGGGAAAAATTAATTATGAATACCTCAAAATATTTTCCTTGAATATGATTCCAGTTATATGATTCCATGTATCATGTAAACTTAACTTTTGCAAAAAAACTCTCCAGAAAGTGGGCATAGAGGGAACCTACCTCAACATAATAAAGGCCATATATGACAAACCCACAGCAAACATCATTCTCAATGGTGAAAAACTGAAAGCATTTCCTCTAAGTTCAGGAACAAGACAAGGATGTCCACTCTCACCACTATTATTCAACATAGTTTTGGAAGTCCTAGCTACGGCAATCAGAGAAGAAAAAGAAATAAAAGGAATACAAATTGGAAAAGAAGTAAAACTGTCACTGCTTGCAGGTGACATACTATACACAGAGAATCCTAAAAATGCCACCAGAAAACTACTAGAGCTAATCAATGAATTTGGTAAAGTTGCAGGAAACAAAATTAATGCACAGAAATCTCTTGCATTCCTATACACTAATGATGAAAAATCTGAAAGAGAAATTAAGGAAACACTCCCATTTACCACTGCAACAAAAAGAATAAAATACCTAGGAATAAACCTACCTAGGGAGACAAAAGACCTGTATGCAGCGAACTATAAGACACTGATGAAAGAAATTAAAGATGATACAAACAGATGGAGAGATATACCATGTTCTTGGATTGGAAGAATCAACATTGTGAAAATGACTATACTACCCAAAGCAATCTACAGATTCAATGCAATCCCTATCAAATTACCAATGGCATTTTTTACGGAACTAGAACAAAAAATCTTAAAATTTGTATGGAGACACAAAAGACCCCAAATAGCCAAAGCAGTCTGGAGGGAAAAAAAACGGAGCTGGAGGAATCAGACTCCCTGACTGACGAGAGTATTCAAGGAAAGCAAAAGATATAAAATTTCCATATACTTCTTCCCACTGGTACTACTTACCCTCTTAGGAGGCTTCTTTCTTTTCTTTTCAGGGCATTTAGATTAGATACAATTTTTCTTCTGTTCCTTTTACAATTCTAAAACTACTATATTAAGATTTGGATTATTACTATGTACCATGTAAGCTTAATAAAAATCATATTTGATATATTCAAAAACAGTTTATTTAGAAAAGTATAAATTCACTTTTAATTGTTTGATGTGAGTGGTGCTGATATCTTTCTAGGAGAATCTGAGACTCCCTCCTTTACATCTTTGCAAGAGAAACACATATACTTAAGCTCTTCAAAAACCTAAAATCTAAGAATTAGATGACAGATTTCTTTTTTAATCACCTTACAGATATTGCTAAGGACTGCCAAATAACACTTAAATGTGTTAAGATTACCAATGGTTTTGAAATTTAAAGTCACTATGAGTCTCTTTCAGTCAGCATGTAACAGCAAAGAACATATTATTTCTCTAGTGATTCCTTTTACAAAGACTACCTTGAGTGGACCTGATAACTTACTAACTCACTATTTCTAACATTCTCTCCAAAGTGTTATAAAAACAATACAAATCAAGAATGAGTGATAAATATTTATGGGTAATGACTAAACAAATCATATTTTATAATCTCAACTAGTTCCTTATACAACCTGATTAATCTTCAACATGTCCCTAGTTATTCCTTTTTCCAGTTCCCATGGCCATTGATCTAAATGTTTACTACATTCCTTAAATCTTGACTCTACTCTCATTTTTAACATGGACCCTGCTTCCCATCCCTACAACATTTAAGCATACTCCTACCTTAGAAACCCCTTCCCCTCAATTCCATATTCTTCTCTGCCTCTTTCACAATGAAACATCTTGAGTAATCTACACTCATTTTCTCCACTTCTTACCTCCTATTTAGTCTTTAAACCACTCTAATCTGGCTTCCACACCCACGACTCCATGGAAACTTCTCTCTTTGAGGGCATCAGTGATGTTCAAATTGATCAATGCAATGGATATTTTTAAGATTTCATCTATTCAATTCTCTCAATAGTATTCAAGCCAACTCACTATTCCCACCTTGACTGCCACATTCTTCTGGTTTTTCTCTGATACCTCCGGCTGTCCCTTTTCACTCTCCTGTGCAGGCCCTTTTCTCTGCCAATCCCTTAAATATGACTGTGATGGCTTAAAATCCCGCCACAAATTCTTTGACACTCCTTTCAAAAGGTAGAGCCTAATTCTCCTGCCCATGCCTAAAATTCCCATCCCCATGAGCATATGAGCTGAACTTAATGATTCGTTTCTAATGAACAGAATAAGTCAGAATTGATGTCCTCAGACCAGGTCACACTAAGCACTTTGGCTTCCTCCTGGCTCTCACTTGGATTACTCCTTCTGAGTGAACCCAGATGCTCTATCATGATGACACTCATGTAGCCTAACGGAGAGGTTGGCTGGTGAGGAACTGAGGCCACCTTCTAACAGCCAGCAAGAAACTAAGGCTTTCTGCCAACAGCCGTGATTGTGAGTCATCTTGGAAGCAAATCCTCCAACTCCAGTTAAGCCTTTCAGGTGACTGCAAACCTAGTCAATGTCTTGACTGCAACTTCATGAGAGACTTTGAGGCAGAACCACCTAGCTAAGTCACTCCCAAAGTTCTGAGCCACAGAAACTATGCAATAATAAACATTTGTTGTATTAAGTGGCTAAAATTGTGGGTAATTTGTTACAAAGCAATAGATATCTAATCCAATGGTGTTTCTCAGTGTTCTATTCAAAGCTCTCTATTATTCCCACTCACTCTCTCAACTCTCCATTTGTGTAAAGCCAATATTTACCTGTAACCCAGATTTTTTCCTAAGTTCCAGACTACATGATATCTTTACATCAATTTCAACATGCCCCAAAGCAACCACCTTTCTCACCCCAACCTATACTTCTTATCCTTCCTATCATCATTCATCAAAGGAAATCTAAAAACCTGGATTTCATCAGACTTCCCTTTCACTCACATCCAATCAATCACTGAAATCCTGTCAGTATGACTTCATTATTTTTCTGTAACCATAGTATTCTTTAAAGAATACAAATCTTACCTGAAGCTATTGATCAATTTTATTTTATTTTATTTTTTATTTATTTTTTTTTGCGGTACACGGGTCTCTCACTGTTCTGGCCTCTCCCGTTGCGGAGCACAGGCTCCAGACGCACAGGCCCAGCGGCCATGGCTCACGGGCCCAGCCGCTACGTGGCATGTGGGATCTTCCTGGACCGGGGCACGAACCCGTGTCCCCTGCATCGGCAGGCGGACTCTCAACCACTGCGCCACCAGGGAAGCCCTATCGATCAATTTTAAAAATCACAAAGAGACAACCAGACATCATGTGCCACTTGATGTACAGGTTTCCCCTGCTACCTGAAAGTACAGTGTTCCTATGAAACCTTCCTGAAATGGCATAAAGCAAAGAAGCAATAACCTTAGGACACATCTTTCTAACAGATGCACAAAATAAACCAAGATAAAGCAAAGATGCTCACAGACACAGTTCAAAGCTATGGCAGTTTGATGCTGTGTAGTTCCCAGGGAAGGAGCTTACTGGCGCCACTCTTGCTGCTTGGGGTGCTCACTGCCTCTATAACAGCTCACTGCAAAAAAACCCTCTGAATGCTATTTTTGCTTTTCACCTATTTTCCATAAAAGCAAAAATCCTCTTCGGATTTCTTCTGGTTAGCAAAAACAGGTAATAATATAGGTCTTTCCTAAAAGTGAAGTGGGGTAAAGCAAACTCTCAAAAAGCGGGAGATACCTGTAATATGTTCCACCTACAAAGTATTCCTGCCCAAAGGAAAAAAAAAGTTAAGCTTCTAGCTCTAATTATAAGTTTATAGGAAACACGGAGGACAAAGGAACATGTATAAACATACCACAAGAATATTATCAGCAAAATCCAGAATGTAGAAAATCTACAGAATAATTTGCTGTCTTCAATCAACAAATGACAGGATTTCCCTGGTGGCACAGTGGTTAAGAATCCGCCTGCTAATGCAGGGGACATGGGTTCAAGCCCTGGTCCGGGAAGATCCCACTTGCCATGGAGCAACTAAGCCTGTGCACCGCAACTACTGAGCCTGAGCTCTAGAGCCCGCGAGCCACAACTACTGAGCCCACGCATCACAACTACTGAAGCCCACATGCCCTAGAGCCCGTGCACCGCAACTTCTGGGCCTGAGTGCCGCAGCTACTGAGCCCGCGTGCTGCTACTGAAGCCTGCGCACCTAGAGCCCGGCTCCGTAACAAGAGAAGCCACCGTAATGAGAAGCCCAAGCACCACACAAAGAGTAGCGTCTGCTTGCCGCAACTAGGGAAAGCCTGTGTGCAGCAACTAAGACCCAATGCAGCGAAAAAAAAAAGTTTAATTGAAAAAAAAGCAAATGAATGACAAAGAAAAAAAAGAGGGAAGGAAGACCTATAGAGCAAAAGAGACTCAGTATTATATGTGGATCTTATTTGGAATCCTGACTCAAAATCAATTTTAAAAATCACAAAGAGACAACCAGACATCATGTGCCACTTGATGTACAGGTTTCCCCTGCTACCTGAAAGTACAGTGTTCCTATGAAACCTTCCTGAAATGGCATAAAGCAAAGAAGCAATAACCTTAGGACACATCTTTCTAACAGATGCACAAAATAAACCAAGATAAAGCAAAGATGCTCACAGACACAGTTCAAAGCTATGGCAGTTTGATGCTGTGTAGTTCCCAGGGAAGGAGCTTACTGGCGCCACTCTTGCTGCTTGGGGTGCTCACTGCCTCTATAACAGCTCACTGCAAAAAAACCCTCTGAATGCTATTTTTGCTTTTCACCTATTTTCCATAAAAGCAAAAATCCTCTTCGGATTTCTTCTGGTTAGCAAAAACAGGTAATAATATAGGTCTTTCCTAAAAGTGAAGTGGGGTAAAGCAAACTCTCAAAAAGCGGGAGATACCTGTAATATGTTCCACCTACAAAGTATTCCTGCCCAAAGGAAAAAAAAAGTTAAGCTTCTAGCTCTAATTATAAGTTTATAGGAAACACGGAGGACAAAGGAACATGTATAAACATACCACAAGAATATTATCAGCAAAATCCAGAATGTAGAAAATCTACAGAATAATTTGCTGTCTTCAATCAACAAATGACAGGATTTCCCTGGTGGCACAGTGGTTAAGAATCCGCCTGCTAATGCAGGGGACATGGGTTCAAGCCCTGGTCCGGGAAGATCCCACTTGCCATGGAGCAACTAAGCCTGTGCACCGCAACTACTGAGCCTGAGCTCTAGAGCCCGCGAGCCACAACTACTGAGCCCACGCATCACAACTACTGAAGCCCACATGCCCTAGAGCCCGTGCACCGCAACTTCTGGGCCTGAGTGCCGCAGCTACTGAGCCCGCGTGCTGCTACTGAAGCCTGCGCACCTAGAGCCCGGCTCCGTAACAAGAGAAGCCACCGTAATGAGAAGCCCAAGCACCACACAAAGAGTAGCGTCTGCTTGCCGCAACTAGGGAAAGCCTGTGTGCAGCAACTAAGACCCAATGCAGCGAAAAAAAAAAGTTTAATTGAAAAAAAAGCAAATGAATGACAAAGAAAAAAAAGAGGGAAGGAAGACCTATAGAGCAAAAGAGACTCAGTATTATATGTGGATCTTATTTGGAATCCTGACTCAAATAAACCAACTGGTGAGGGAGAGGCATTTGAGAAAAAAATCAAGGAAATTAAACACTGACTGGATAGTTGAAAATATTAATAAATAATTATGATTATTTAGTTGTAATAATGGTATTGTGATAACATTTTTTAAGAGAGAAACCTTAACATTTAGTAATGCATACTGAAATATTCACAAATGAAAGAATGAGTTCTGGGATCTGCTTTAAAGTAATCCAGTGGGCTAGGAAGGAGCTATTGGGAGGATTAATAAGACAAGGTTGGCCATATGTTGATATTGTACAAGCTGGATGACAGGAATTCATTTTACTATCCTCTTCTGTGCATGTTTGAAAGAAATTTTCTATAATAAAAGTTTTTTTCTATAACAAAAAGTGCTTACAACACTTAAATGACTTTCCACTGCCCTGGCGGGGTAAAGTTCAAATTCCTTAGCATGGTTGATCAAGAAAGCCTTTCATTATTGGGCCCCTGCTTCTCTCTCCAGCTCCTCTCACCATTGTCCACGACACAGCCCAAACTCCAGGACTAACGAACTCCTTACTCTTGTCTCCTCGAAAAACATTTATTACCTCTATCTCAAGCAGTTTTCTCTCTCTGCTCACATGGCTAATCTCTATTCACCATTCAGGTAACAGCAAACCTACTTCTTCTAGGAAACCTTTTCTGACCCTCCAAGACAGAGTCAAGTTACCCACCTCTGCACCTCTCAAAATCCTATGCTTCCCTTATCACAGCTCTTACCTGATGTACACGGCAGTAGACTCTAGGTATCATGAGACTATGGACTATATCCACCTTATTTACCAGTTTAACCCTTCTTCTTCGCATAGTGCCTGGCACATAGTACATAATCAATAAACATTTGATAAATTTACAAAAGGCACAACCTCCACTAACTTTCTAACCTTCCAACTCCTCACATATCTATATCTCACATAATCTATATCACGTATCTATGTCTCCCTCAATTTTCTTTCCTTTCTTGTCTTCCTTTGTGATCATGATTCACCTAAACAGTTGGCTGTCCACAAAGTGTCCCAAATTTATATCCTTAGCCCTCCCTGGGCATCTCACCTAATAAAAATTCAACAAATTCTGTGCTATAATCTAACAGATCTTCATCTCCAGGCCTGACCTATGGCTCCAAATACCTTCTGGACTCAATCTCCTGTTATCTCCCGACACACCTTTACACTGAAGCTGCTCAGAAATTCTCAATATCTTAATGCATTTTATGTTCTCAAGTTTCCCAATTTGTACATATTACCCACTGCCTGAAATGCCCTTCGTCTCTTCTACCTTTAAGTCTTGGCTCAAATGTCTCTCTAGCCTTTTTTAGGCAATGTGCCCACAGCAGTCTACTCTTATTTCTATTGTAGAATTTACCATACTGTTTTGAAATTATGCTTAGCTGTCTGCTCTGCTAGATTGTGAGTTCCTAGATGGAAGGGACTCTCTCCTTCATGCTTGTACCTCCAACATATATAGTAAAGTGCCTATTAAAAAGTCCCAGATAAATGCTTGCTGAATGAATAATTGTTTTTAATAATTAAAAGACTGAGCTTGAGCTGAAAAGATTGCCTAATTCTACTTTTCTAAAGAAGGTAATCAGTTTCTCTGTTCCTGTATTGGTCAGAATAATACACTAAACTCTTCTGCAACAACTGAAAATTTATGTATTATGAAAATAAAAGAAATGTAAAGTAAAAAGACCATCCATTCCCAGAAGATAGGTTTGGGTCTGGGCCGAGGTCCAGAAGAGAAGATCCAGGCTAAGGTGAGGTTTGGGTTCACAGCAATTTTTTATTTAGTTCACAGCAATTCCTGTGATCCTTTCCAACCCTGAGATTATCCCAATATCAATTCTTGGTACAGGCTGACTCTAAAACAAGCCCAATTTAGTTTAGTCCAGGGTTTTCATGGCCACCCTAGAATAGGCCTGCAACCACAGAGCCAGACCAGAGCCTGAGTGATTTTGGAAACAAGGAATAGAGTAACTTGCTATTTACTGCTCTGCTTAAAATGTTGTGCAACTAATTCAGATACTCCTCCTAGAAGATGCAGATCCAAGTTAACAGCCACGTGCAAATCATTAAGATGTACCTTCATCCTTCCAAATCCTAATGTACTGAAACAATGTCCAAGTGTACAGAATTCATTGCCAACATTCAATGTCTCCTACTTTCTATTTAGGTGAGTACTTATCCTTTTCCCATGTCTCTTTTTTTTTTTTTTTG
>NW_006786891.1:915156-942288 GCF_000442215.2 Lipotes vexillifer
CGGCAGGCGGACTCTCAACCACTGCGCCACCAGGGAAGCCCCTTTTCCCATCTTTACTGGACCTCCTCTAATTTGGGATTGAGTATCATTTTATTTTCACAAGATCATTTTATTTTACAATATTTCTCTGTGGTTTAGCTGCAAGCAAATACTTTAACACCAAAGAACAAGAAAAAAAAGCTTCTAAATATCCATTAGTGAGAAATATGATACCTCCCTCTGCTGGCAGGGATGATGTTTTTATAGTCTAATCTCAGAAGGGAGGATAAGTAATGGGGTGGGGGAAGGTGGCAGGGAAGAAGTATAATTTAAAAAACCTTATTTAGCCAGTAAGACAAAGAGAGATTTGTCAAGATATTCAGAAACTAAAAGGGCAAGGAGGCAGAAAAAGGATATGACAAAGGAAGAAAAACAAGAGAAAAAGAAGATTCTGTCTGGGCTAGGAGTTCCCAAGAACCCCAGCTTGGGGCCTCTCCAGTGTGACCCCAGATTCAGACCCACACAAAGTTGGGATTTGTAGAGTAACTTCACTACATAGTGCCACTCACTGAAATTACTCTACCTTGAATAGGCTGGAAAGGTTCAAAAGGATTTTCTGAGTATCACTTCTACTGAAACCCAATATTACTCTTCATTTATCTGAACTATGGAATTTCATAATTCCAGAGTTTTCAGAATACAATGTTCATTTGCCTCTCTTTCGTGGCTACCTAAAGATAATCTTGAACAATGTATTTAAACCTCATTCAGGTTTGGTCTTTTTTTTTCCCCTTAAAAATTATGTAAAGAAAGGAAGTTGATGATGAAAGTTATACTTGTTACTCCTGCAGGCTTGTCTTTAGTAACTCAAAGATTGCATTTTTCTCCTTCCTGTAGTGAAAGTGAAGTGTAATGGAAAAAGTAAAAAAGCCAGTTATTTAGAACCCTGCTTACTGCTAGCTCTGTGATCTTGCGCAAACTGCTTAAAAGCCAGGAGCCTCAGATTCCAAAACTGTAAAATGGGGATAATGAATACCTACCCTGCAGAATTATCGTGAGTAAAATGAATTAAGGGAACCACTAGACTAGAAGATAAGCTCCAGAGAAAAGGAATGATGAATATATTGATCTCTGTTGATTCTTGCTCACGTGCACACACGTGTGCACACACACCCATACACCCCTAGCCTAAAGCAATAACAATTAACATGTAGTAGGCGCTCAATAAATATTGTTTAAATTAACGAAAAAATACTAGCGTCCCCATTTCTCTCATTGACATTAACCCTCCTTCCATAATCATAATTTTTTTTCCTTCTGTCTTCTATTATTTTCCAAAGCCTTCAGGACATTCTATTTTGTTCTTTTAAGAGGCTTCTTCCCTCTCATTGGCTATTATTAACTAGACACCATTCAGAGACAGTACTTTTGTAAGTAATTTCTCTAATTCCACCCACCTTCCGTTTCTAATGCGTCGGGGGTGGAGGGATAGTCAGAACATAAGATTCATAGCAATTCATGGACCTTCCCACGGCCACTGATTCGTGTTTAACGACACTGAAGCCCTTAACTCAGCCCTTCCCGGAATATAACTTTCAGGAGACATCGCACTATCCAGTCTCTCTTCGCTAACAAGAGACTCCTGTGTAGGAAATCCTCCGCTCTCAAAAGTTAAGGCGTCGGTCACGCTCGCCTCCCGCGGAATGGAGGCGGGAGTCCTGTGAAGAGACACTCAACTTGGGCAGACCTGCGAAGGCAAGTCACTTCAGGACCCGGCCAAGCTCGTCAGACCACTGCTCTAAGAAAGCAGCGCTCCGCAATCCCTGGAGGGAAGGTAAGGGGCGCGGCTGTTTACAGGGCCTGGGGGGACAGTACCAACTCCATGATTAACAAGGAGAAATCGCGCGACCGAACCCCTCGAACCACGACTACAACCACCCACCCACCTACAACAGCACCCCACTCCACCCCCCCAACAAACACCCGACCCTAAGAAACACGGCTCGCCCTCAGCCCATAAATCATAAAGCCGGTGCCCGCTTATTGGCTGAGCCAGCATCTCTTTCACCCTCATTGGCTATCCGGGACGTAAAACCCTCCCCCACGAGGGAGCCCTCCCATACGGCTGCACCCCCAAGCCTAGCAACCTCTTCCCGGCTACCAAAACGCCCGGTCCCCACCTCCACCCAGGGATCGCGACCCCCGAGGCGCTCGGGGCTTTGCCTCCGAGGACTTACTGTGTAATAGGAGAGCAGCCCTGCATTGTAGTCCAGCACGAACCAACGGTACTGCCAGCCCTTCATTACATTAGTCCATTTACTCAGCGGCCCTTCCATGATGGACGCCATCTTGGGAGCCGCCAATGACAACAAATTGCCTGACGTCAATCGCCTATAAGGCATTCGGCATGCGGTGGGCGTGGCCGTCGCGGGCAGGGGCGGGGCCAGGGCGGGGCCAGCGGCTCCTTCTCGCCCTGGTGGACTCGCTGACCCCTGCCCCCAGCTATCAAACACAAAAAACGATTTGAAACAAAAACAAAAACAAAACAAGATTCTGGGGAGAGCCTGTTCTGTGTAGGACTCCATACCTGAGATGTGAAGAACTCAAGCATGAATACTGCTGTTAAGATGATTTATTAACATAAATAATTTTACTGCCCATGATGATACCTTACACATCCAAAAGATTTCACATCTGATATTCATTTAAGCAATCATTTCACAAACCCATTCATTTAATAAATGCTTTTGGGGGGGCTTCCCTGGTGGCGCAGTAGTTGAGTCCGCCTGCCGATGCAGGGGTCACGGGTTTGTGCCCCGGTCCGGGAAGATCCCACATGCCGCGGAGCGGCTGGGCCCGTGAGCCATGGCCACTGAGCCTGCGCGTCCAGAGCCTGTGCTCCGCAACGGGAGAGGCCACAACAGTGAGAGGCCCACACACCGCAAAAAATAAATAAATAAATAAAATAAAATAAATAAATACTTTTTGTTTTGTACTAGATACTCTTAGGCTTTGGGGATTCAGCAGAGACTTCATGATGCGAACAGGAAATAAATAGTAAATTATACAGTATGTTACATTTTGGAGAAAAATTAAGCAAGGAAAGAAGCAGAGAGTAAGGGCTACAATTTTAAGTTCCCAAACAGAGAAGTCCTGAATGAGAAAGTAACTTTTGAGCAAAGACCTAAAGAAAGGGAAGGAGGGAGGCTGGCAAAGGAACAGCAGATTGTTCATTGTGAGTGGAGCAGCGAGCAAGGAGAAAGTAGTTGGAGATAAGGTCAGAAAGTAAGGGGAAATCACGTAGAGCCTATAAGGACAATGGAAGTATTGTCCTACATATTGAGACAATGTCTGAGGTCCTGGGAATGCAACGCTGAAGGAGACAGAAAGGTTCCTTGCTAAGAGCTTAAATTCAGTGATGGAAAGTGGACACTAAACAAGTAAACAAGAAAAATATCTAATAGTGATGAATGCCTTGCAGAGAATTTAAGTAAGCTGGTGTAATAGGAAGCCAATGGGTAGCTACTTTATATTAGGTGGCTGTGAGTGGTGCCTCAGGAAATGGCATTTAAATTAAGATGTGAAGGGTAAGAAAAAGGGAACTAAGAAGCAGGGCATTAGCTAAAAGTGGCTGTGAGATCAAGGGAGAGGTTTTCTTTGTCTTTAATTTTTAATTTTTTGCACTTAAAAGTATTTTGTATATTCAGGTACTGTGCTGTGAATCCCTCCTCTTTGCTGATAACAGAAGCTCTAGGAGAAAGAATATCACTGAGGGAGCTAAACAGAGAACCTACTTACTAGCTAATCAAATTGGGTGAAGAGCTAAAGTAAGATCAAGTTTATTACGCTTGATCTGCTTGATATCTTTTTTCTCAGTTTTATTGAGATATAATTGACATAACATTGTGTAAGTTTAAGATGTACATGATTTGATATATATGTATATTGTGAAATGATTACCATACTACATTTAGTTAACATCCATCACCTCACCCCATAATTTTTTTTCTTGTGATGAGAACTTTTAAGATTTACTCTCTTAGCAACTCTCAAATATACAATACAGTATAGTTAACTATAGTCACCATGCTTTACACTACATTCCCAGAACTTATATATCTCATAACCAGAAGTTTTAATCTTTTGACCAACTTTTAGTTTGATGTAGTCCCACTTGTTTATTTTTGCTTTTGCTGCTTTGTGCTTTAGGTGTCATGTCCAAAGAAATCATTGACCAGACCTATTTCAAGAAGCTTTCCCCTGTTTTCTTCTAGAAGTTTTATGGTTTCAGGTCTTACAATTAAGTCTTTGATACATTTTGAGTTAATTGTTGTGAGTGGTTTAAAATAAGGGTCTAGTTTTATTCTTCTTCATATGAATTTTCCCAGCACCACTTATTGCAAAGACAACCTTTCCCCCACTGAATGAGCATTCTTGGCTCCCATGTCAAATATTAGTTGACTATATATGCATGGGTTTATTTCTGGGCTCTTGATTCTGTTCCACTGATCTATATATGTTTTTATGCCAGTGTCATACTGTTTTGATTACTATATCTTTGTAATATAGTTCGAAATCAGAAAATGGGATGCCTCCAGCTATGTTATTCTTTCTCAGGATTGCTTTAGCTAAGCAGACTCTTTTGTGGTTCCAAATGAATTTCAGGATTTTTTTTTCTATTTCTGTAAAAAATGCCACTGGAATCTTGAGAGAGATTGCATTGAATCTATAAGTGGCTTTGGGTAGTATGAACATTTTAACAATATTAATTCTTCCAGTTCATGAACATGAAATAGCTTTCCATTTATCTGTGCCTTCTTCAATTTCTTTCATTAATGTTTTATAGTTTGCAGTGTACCGATCTTTCACCTCCTTGGTTAGATTTATTCCTAAGTATTTTATTGTTTTTTGTTTCTGTTGAAACTGTGTCCCATAGGGTTAGCAGAAGCTGGAGCCTAAACGGAAATCCTTGATTGTGTCTTACAGAACAGCAGATAAGGAAACAACTTGTTAGTAACCCCTCTGTTTGTAACCTGCCTTTACTGATTAAGTCTGCTATCAGTTTGTTTGATTTTTTTTTCCTTTCTCTAACTGCATACCTTCCAAGCTTCACATAGCCTAGGTAATATATCACTGTACTTCTTAACCACCCCTACAGATAACCTTCTGACATATAGGTAACTATAATAACAGGAGCTTAAGTTGTTTTCCAGAAATTTGGAGTTGGCTCCTGCCCAGTTCAGACTGGCTAAGACTAGTGGGGACCACTGACCCTAAATCTGGGCCTGCTCAGAACGCTGAATACCTCACCTTTTCCCTACCTCCAATCACATTTCCCCACACTGAAAACCACCCTGCTTCTTTATCCCATAAATATCACAGGCCTGTCACCCTTGGGGAGACAGATCTGAGATTTGCTCTCCTGACTCCTCGCTTGGCTTCCTCCTGAATAAACCCTTTCTGTACTGCAAAGCTCCATGTCTCAGTTTGGCTTCCTGCAGGTTGGGCAAACAAACTTGGTTTGATAATGCTATTGTAAATGGGATTGTCATTTTTACGTTTTTTTTTTCAGATAATTTATTGTTAGTGTATGGAAACACTACTGATTTTTGTATATTGATTGTATCCTGTAACTTTACTGAATTTGGCAATTAGATCTAACTTTTTTTTGTGGAGTCTTTAGGATTTTCCATATATAAAATCATGTCATCTGCAAATGGAGAAAATTTTACTTCTTCCTTTCTGATTTGGTTGCCTTTTATTTCTTTTTCTTGCCCGATTTCTCTGGCTAGGACTTCCAGTACTATGTTGGATAGGAGTGGTGAGAGTGCGCACCCTTGTCTTGTTCCTGATCTTTGAGTAAAAGCTTTCAAGCTTTCACCATTTTGTGTGATGTTAGCTGTGGGTTTGTCATACATGGCCTTTATGACATTGCAGTATATTCCTTCCATATCGAATTTGTTGAGAGTTTTAATCATGAATGGATGTTGAACTTTGCCAAATGCTTTTTCTACATTTACTGTGATGATCATATAATTTTTATTTTTCATTTTATTAATGTGATGTGTCATGTTTATTAATTTGCTTGTTGAACCATCCTTGCACCCCAAAAATGAATCTCACTTAATTGCTGTGTATGATTGTTTTGATGTGCGGTTGAATTTGATCTGCTAGTATCTTGTTGAGAATTTTTGCTTCTATATTCAGAGGGATATTGGCCTATAGTTTTGTTGTTGTTGTTGTTTTCATGTAGTGTCTGTGTCTGGCTTTGATATCAAGATAGTGCTGGCCTTATAAACTGAGTCTTGGAGTGTTCCCTTCTGTTCAGTTTTTTGAAGGGTTGAGAAGGATTGGCATTAATTTTTCTTTGAATGTTTGGTGAAATTCACCAGTAAAACCAGGAGCTATACTTCATCCATAGTAATAAGAGGGAGAGCAGTGAGTATGGGTTCAAATGCCATGGATTGGTAGTTTGGTGGTAGAGAAATAAATAAGCTTCTATCTGCTTTTAGTTGAGGAGAGGCTCAAAGCTTAGTGGCAGGAATGTGGACTCTAATGCCACAGTACCTAGGTTTGAATCTTCAGGCCCATTAGTTAGTGGCTATATGATATTAGGCAAGTTTTCTAACTTCTCTGTGCCTCAGTTTCTCCATCTTTAAAATGTTGATAATAAAAAGTTGTCTTCAGGATTAAATGAGCTCACACGTGTAAAGACCTTAGAACAGTACCTGGTAGATACTGAACACTCAATATATGTTAGTTTTTAGAGTTTTCTGAAGAAAATGTGGCATGAAAAAAGAGGGGATGGTTTGAAAGTGTCATTTCAAAGAGTGAGAAAACAATAGAAGTGGAGTAGGATTGCTGGGCAGTGTTGCATACCCATTTAAGATTTATGGTCATGGGGACTTCCCTGGTGGTCCAGTGGGTGAGACTATGTGCTCTCAACGCAGGGAGCCTGAGTTCAATCCCTGCTTGGGGAACTAGATCCCACATGCATGCTGCAACTAAGTGTCCGATGCTGCAACTAAGGAGTCCTCATGACGCAGGGAAGATCCCATGTGCTGCAACTAAGACCTGGCACAGCCAAAATAAATAAATAAATATTTTTTTAAAAGATTTATGATCATGAATTTAAAGTGAGACCAGTCAACAGGGATATCAGCTTTTCTTCAGCAATGTCATGCTGTTCAGGAGTAAGCTCAGAGTATGTAGAGAGCTGGATTTATCCAAGTGAGCAAAGTGAAGGGAGAGGACAATTAAGTTCATAGTGATATCCAGGGGTGTGATTATGATTATGTACTATGAAACCTAGTTTAGGTAAGGAAGGAAGTGAGAACAGGAGGATGAGTTACCCTGGCTCTGCTATTTTGGCTGTGGGGTCTTAGGTAAGCCTTTGTAGGACTGAAATTCCTCTTCTGTAAGCATGAAGGTAATCATCTCTATCTAATTTAAGTAGTAAATAAGAATATATCTGAAGGGGATAGCAGCCAATAAAAACTACCTTCCATTTTCCCCCTTCCTTCCTTTTCTTTGGGATAGCCTCTTTCTTAGATTTTACAGTTCAATGGTTTGTTGAAAACAAGGCACATGTTTAGCACCTTCAAGAAAGCGGAAGATGAAGAGACACAGTTCCTATCCAGTAGCTAACCAAGGGCATGAAACATCCATGCAACCGAGTGTAATACAAAGCTACTCTCTTTTCCTTTTGGATATATATATTTTTCTCACTAATTCCACCATTTATTATCTACCTTGTGTCAGGGACTGTGCCTTGAACTGTGCCAGGAGTGTTATATATCTTATCACATTTAATCATCACAATAACCCTATGAATGTGTTAGTTTCCATATTTTACAAATAAGGAAAATGAGTTTCAAAGAGATTAACCAACTTGCCCAGGTACCTATTAGTATTAATTGGTAAGTATCTGAGTCCAATGTAAACACATGTCTATCTTTTTGTTATGGTACGTGGCCTCACCAAAAGACACTACACAGTTCTCGTAGAAACTTAATATTCCAGAAACATTATTCAGCAGAAAACCTCATGTTGCTGATGTCTTTTGGCATAAACAAAGTGTTAGGATCTTGAAATATTATTATTCAGACTGAGTTAAAAGATTTACAAAGTGTCAGTTACTACTCCTCCATTGGCTTCTTAAGAGCAGAAACCAGATCGTATTCATCTCTGTGGCCCTAAAAACTAGCCCAATGCCTGGCACACAGAGGTATTTAAAAATTGTTGTTTGATCTGAATTATGTGTTCTATTAAAACTAACTTACTGGGACTTCCCTGTCGGTCCAGTGGTTAAGACTCTGTGCTTCCAGTGCAGGAGACGTGGGTTCGATCCCTGGTCGGGGAACTAAGATCCCACATGCCACGCAGCACGACCAAGAAAAACAAAAACAAAACAAAAAAACCCAAAAAACTGACTTACTAAATTCCAAGTTCTGTGCTAAGAACCATCACCTACATTTTCTCCTTTAATTCTCACATCAATCCTTTAAGATTTGTATTATTACACCCATTTTACAGATGAGGACGTTGGGACACATAGTTATTAAATGGCTTGCCCAAGATCACACAGCTAATAAACAGCGGAACCAGAATTAGAATCTAGGGTTTCTTTTACCCCACATCCATTCAACCCCAGCTGCAAGCTATATTTGCATTGTCTATGTGTAAATAAAGGTCTTGGACTTGGCACAGGCAGTATCATCAACTTCTAAATCAGCTTTAACTTTTATCAGGCTCACGGAGGCATCAGCAGGCTGTACTTAACTTCAAATGTCAAAACATAGGTCGTCAGGAAGAGCCAGGAGCAAGGGCAGTTCTTGACTCCTAAGACCATGTCCAATTGCACAGCACTTTTTCTACATTCTACACCAAGTGTCAAACTACATGCTTTAGATCATCAGCTAAAATTAAACATGGTGGAGACATGGCAGCTCTCATTCCCACATTCCTCAGTGACTGGCCTCTCTTGGAATGAGGTGGAAGCTGAAGCAGAGCAGGAAATGAGGATCAGACTCAGAATCAGTAGGTAGAGATGATGTTTACCATTAAACATCATACGGTTACCAAGGACAGGTAATTTATCCTGCCACTTAGAATATCAATAAATGTTAAACTAAAGATGTGGTTTTAAAAGATCAGGAACTTCCCTGGCGGTCCAGTGCTTAAGACTCCGCGCTTTCACTGCAGGGTTCGATCCCTGCTCAGGTTACTAAGATCCCGCGTGCCACATGGCCAAAAAACAAAAAAAAAGGATCATTTTGGTAGCAAAACTGACAACAGGGCTTCCCTGGTGGCGCAGTGGTTGAGAGTCCGCCTGCCGATTCAGGGGACACGGGTTCGTGCCTCTGCCCGGGAAGATCCCACATGCCGCGGAGCGGCTAGGTCCGTGAGCCATGGCCGCTGAGCCTGCGCGCGTCCGGAGCCTGTGCTCCGCAACGGGAGAGGCCACAGCAGTGAGAGGCCCGCGTACCGCAAAAAACAAAAACAGAAACAAAAAAACTGACAACAAATCAGAGATGCGCAAGACTGGAAGCAAGAAGACAAACTTTTAAAAAGCTAAGCAAGTAGTAGAAATAGTCTAAACGTGAACAATGGGAACAATGACAGCAGGGATGGAGAATGGGAAAGATACTATACTGCATAATTACTGAGAAACATTTTAGAAATGAGATTTTAAAACCCACTAAGCAATCAAATTAGATGAAGCGGGAATAAAGAGAGGGAGAGATAAGATCAAGTTTTCAAATTTGCACAACTGAATAATTATTTAAGTAATCAAGTGTTTTTTTTTTAAAGGAAGAACAAAAACGGCGTTTCTCAATATGAAGTTTCCTTCCTCTACACAGCTGTTTAGAAATGTAATTCTTTAAAAAATTTCTAGCAAAAATGATTTCCAACATTTCCACAGCCTAGATTGGCGGTACAAATTGTTTCAAAATGCATTCTGTTGCTGCTGGTTTGTTGCCTTCTCTTCCTCAACTTCCCACCAACTGCTTTTTGTTACTGTTGTTGTCATGTTTCTTAATTGGCATTTGTTGGGCATCAAATAAAACATTTACAAAATGCTGCCTTCTTAAGGGAAAACACAGAAACCTACAAAAACTTGACCATTCTCTGCTGATTGTAGAGGAAACAGAAGATTGACTTCAAATATAGGAAAAGCAAAATAAGACAGCCTATTTTGCCTACAAACAAATCCCAGTTCTTTCCCACCCTTTCCTCCAGCCAGAGAGCAAGAAAGTGAAATATCACGTTTAGGAAAATGCAGCTATGATTTTGGGGCAGAAGCGAGCTGGGGAAGGGAGAGAAAATATTTTAGGACATCTAGACTCTGTAAGTGTTCTAAGGAGAGAAAAGGAGGAATGCATTCATCTTTTGCCCTCCCTTTCTAATGCCCCCTTGGAGACACACATTACGGCTACCCTGGTCTTTAAGCATTTCACAAACATCCTCCCCCCCTCAGATGGAATTGACCCCTCATTCTCTTGTGCCCCACCTATTCTCTGAACAAATTTCTAGCAGAGAGTCTGGGACCCCTTATAGCGCCAATTATTGTGTGGTTCACAGAGACTGAATGCCCCCAACACTGCCCTTGATAGTGGGTTCTTTGAAGTCTTGGTCATATGTGCCTCCTCAACTTAGCTCAGGGCCTGATATGGACAATAATGAAACAGTGGAAGCTACTTAGTAGCACCAGGCAATCTGGATAAAAGGTGAGGGGAGACAAGGGAAGCTGGTTTGTTGGAAACAGTTTTTACTTATATTTTGTATTTATTTGAGTTGGTTTAGAGGAGTTAATAGAGATTAAGAGGCTAAATCTCCTGGGCCTCCTTCCTCAATAAATGTTGAGGAAAAAGTAGCTTCTCAAGACTATAATCTCCTTAGTCAGTGACTTATTCACCTGTATATCCCCAATGTTGAGAACACTGCCTGGGACACAGCAGCCCACACTGAATGTTTGTAAAACTGATTTGAACTGAGCTCCTTGCTTTTCTCTTGTTGCTGTTGACCCTTGAACCATGCAGGGTCAGGGGCACCCACCCTAGGCAGAGTGGAAAATCTTTGTGTAACTTTAGATTTGGCACTCTGTATCCAAGATTTCCCCATCTGTAACTTCAACCAACCACGGTTCAGATAGTATTGTAGTAGTCTATTGAAAAAAAATCCAGGTATAAGTGGACTTGCACAGTTCAAACCCTCGCTGTTCAAGGGTCAACTGTTTTCCCCTTTCCTGGAATGATCTTTCCTTTTTTCTCTGCCTGGGGAAATTTTTACTGATAATGCAAGTCCCAATTTTAATGTCAATTTCTCTTTGAGGGCTTCTTTGGACACCCACCCTATGCCAAAAGCCAGACAGAACTAATCTCACCCTTTACTATGTCCCATAGCAGATTACACACTCCTCGAGTACAGATAGCAATTATCTCACAATGTCCTTAATGAGTTCATACACAATGTATTGTGATCATGTATGCAACATTGTCAGGACATGTTTTAGTAGGACAACTCTATCTACTGGGACCAGGATGGATGCCATGCTGGAGTCAAGAAGCCCACAGTCTGTAAAAGTCTAGAGGAGAGGGGATGAAGACTAGATGAAAGCAGGAACAGAAGAGATGAAAAGGAAGATGATGGAGAGGAGAAATGTTAAGGGATTAGAGAAAGGGAGGAATCAAGGTGGACTCCAGATTTCTAGTTTAGGAACACTGGAAAAGGTGTTGGTTTGGGGGAACATGGATAAATGTAACGTTGGACATGTTGAATTTGATGTATGTGGCACATCGTGGTAGAAATAGCTGTTCAGCAGGCAAGTGGATATACAACTTTGGAGCTCAGGAAATAAACCTGAGCTAGAATTATACATTTGAGAGTTTTAATCCAGAGATGGTAGCTAAAGGGAATTCCCTGGCGGTCCAGTGGTTAGGACTCGGCCCTTTCACTGCCGAGGGCCCAGGTTCAGTCCCTGGTCAGGGAACTAAGATCCCACAAACCTCTTGGTGTGGCCAAAATAATAATAATAAAAATAAATAATAATAAATTAAAAAAAAAAACAGACATGTCAGCAGAAGGCATGGGAAGCACTGAAATCACCCAGGGAATGTGTACAGAGGGTATGGTTCAGGAGGGAACCCTGGAGGACAGCAACATTTAAAGAAGGGGAAAAGAAAAAGAGAGAGAGAAGCCAAGAAAAAAGACTGAGAATGAACAATTAGACTAGAGAAAGAATGAGAGGGTTTGGGGAAGGCAAGGTTGAGGAAGACTTTTTCAAGGTCATATGCAAGAAATGAAGACACCTCCTCACCTGTAGACTCTATTTATAATGTTATTGGCAGATAGAGGGAAAAATGAGGTGGGGAGACAGGGAGTAGACTAGATAGTGAACTTTGAGAAGATGATGTAGTATGAAAGGCGAGAGGGCAGGGCTCTGTGAAATGAAAAAGAATTTGCAAGTAGCAATGAGAGCCTAGCTGAGTTTAAGGATACAAACTATCAGCAGCACTCATTTATCTGATTGTGGGACTTTGTTTGTTCCCAGCAATTCTTAGTAACTTGACTGTAAGAACAGAGGAGGCACATAATTGGAATTATCCAAGGTTAAGGGGATTTAGAGGGTAGGTATGGCAAAAGGACTGGGAAAAAAGGAGTTGAGAGTATTGGTTGAGTACTGGTTGAGTACAAGTTGAGAGGTCATGAGATCTTCGGCTGATTGTGGCAGAAAAGGAGGATAGATTAGGAGAAAGGAGTCTAGAGGATCTCCTCTGAGGTTTGAGAGGTTTAGTGGGATTAAGAGAGTTTAGAGGAAGGAAGGTTATAATCAGAGAGAGGAGTTTCAGGTTTCAGCGGTGGAACTATTCCAGGTGATAGAAGGGTAAGGATATAGGCACAGCAGTGGAGAGTTGAAGGGTGTGGAGAGGTATAGAAGTCAAGGAATTGTGAGGCCATGATGCTGGAAAGTTCATTTACATGGAAGTTGAAATTACCCATTTGATGGCAGGGGTTGAAGCTGAGACAAAAGCTGTGGGACAGGGGCCAGGACTTTTTTTTTTTTTTTTGGCTGCATTTGGTCTTCATTGCTGCACGCGGGCTTTCTCTAGTTGCGTTGAGCGGGGGCTACTCTTCATTGTGGTGCGCGGGCTTCTCATTGCGGTGACTTCTCTTGTCGCGGAGCAAGGGCTCTAGGTGTGCAGGCTTCAGTAGTTCTGGCACGCAGGCTCAGTAGTTGTGGCTCGCGGGTTCTAGAGCACAGGCTCAGTAGTTGTGGCACATGGGGTTAGTTGCTCCGCAGCATGTGGGATCTTCCCGGACCAGGGATTGAACCCGTGTCCCCTGCATTGGCAGGTGGATTCTTAACCACTGCACCACCAGGGAAGTTCAGGGACCAAGACCTTAATGAAGGAAGTTGCTCAATGACAACAATGATAAAAGGAGACTCCTCTGTGATTCCCAAACAATCCCAGGGGCCTAAGCAAAAGACTAAAGAGGCTAGGTTGAGTTTTATAAATTATTTGTGGATATCAGTTAACTATGATATCCCTTCACATGACCAGCATGGATTTTCTCCAGTTGCTGCAGCAATACAATGTCAAGAACTTCTGGGAATTTATTGGTAAGGAAATAATCAGAGATTTATGTGCAAGGATCTTGTTTGTAGTACTGAAACCCTGAAAACAGCCTATATGCCCAACAATATGGAAAATATTAAATGTTATAATAGATCTGTATGATGGGCTGAAGTACAGTCATTAAAAATTGAGATATAATGATAAATGAAAAATTATAATACAAAATCATACATATGTATAAAATGGTTAAAAATTATATATATATATATATATATGGGTCATACAGTAGTTCTATTTTTAGTTTTTTAAGGAGCCTCCATACTGTTCTCCATACCCTGAGAAAACCATAATTCAAAAAGAGACATATACCACAATGTTCATTGCAGCACTATTTACAATAGCCAGGACATGGAAGCTACCTCAGTGTCCATTGACAGATGAATGGATAAAGAAGATGTGGCACATATATACAATGGAATATTACTCAGCCATAAAAAGAAACAAAATTGTGTTATTTGTAGTGAGGTGGATGGACCTAGAGTCTGTCATACAGAGTGAAGTAAGTCAGAAAGAGAAAAACAAATAACATATGCTAACATATATATATATGGAATCTAAAAAAAAATGGTTCTGATGGACCTAGGGGCAAGACAGGAATAAAGATGTAGAGAATGGATTTGAGGACACAGCAGGGGGTGGGGAAGGGTAAAATGGGATGAAGTGAGAGTGGCATGGACATATATACACTACTAAATGTAAAATAGCTAGCTGCATAGCACAGGGAGATCAGCTCGGTGCTTTGTGACCACCTAGAGGGGTGGGATAGGGAGGGTGGGAGGGAGACACAAGAGGGAGGGAATATGGGGATATATGTACACATATAGCTGATTCACTTTGTTATACAGCAGAAGCTAACACAATGTTGTAAAGCAATTATACTCCAATAAAGATGTTAAGATTATATATATAGTATGATTCTAATTTTATTAAAAATGTGCATATCTTCCCAGGAGACTATAAGGATATACAGGGACTTCCCTGGTGGCACAGTGGTTAAGAATCTGCCTGCCAATGCAGCGGACATGGGTTTGAGCCCTGGTCCGGGAAGATCCCACATGCCTCGGAGCAACTAAACCCGTGCGCCACAACTACTGAGCCTGCACTCTAGAGCCTGCGAGCCACAACTACTGAGCCTGTGTGCCACAACTACTGAAGTCTGCAAGCCTAGAGCTCATGCTTCGCAACAAGAGAAGCCACTGCAATGAGAAGCCCACGCACTGAAATGAAGAGTAGCCCCCGCTCACCGCAACTAGAGAAAGCCCGCACGCAGCAGCGAAGGCCCAACGCAGCCAAAAATAAATAAATAAAGTTTTTTATTAAAAAAAAAAGGATATACAGAAAAACACCTGTAGTCAGTTTGTGGGATTGTGGTTGACTATTTTTTTCTTTATAATTCTTTTGTCTTTTCCAAATTTTCTACAAGTAACATTGTATTTATAATGAGAAAAAATGCCATTTTGTGAAGGAATAAAAAAAGATTACAATAAAAAATACCAGGTATTTTTTATGCCAGCTCTGAATTTTCCAGGTATTTGTCATCTATAATCATAATATGCCTGCCTTCTTGAGGAGCTGGAATAAACCAGCATCACAGTTCAAGCAGTGATATCCTATCAGGTCCTGCCAGAGCAGCCTTCTACCCCAATCAGGAGCCCTGCAGAATTCCTCATTCTCTATCTGTCTAGGTCTCCACATGAGCTGACATAACATGTCAACTGCAAACTTGGAGACAAGTCACTGCAGCCAAAAATTTGCAGTGTATTCATTCACGTTTTTCAGGAAGTAGCCTTCCCTAGCACCAGTTCTGAGTCAAGCCCTGGACCAAGTGCCAAGGACAGAGATCAGTCATGCATGGTTCTTGTCCTCAAGGAACACAATGTGTTGCTGCAGAGGACAATTCATGCTAAACCAGTGGTGAGGAAGGGTGCTGTGGGAGCACAGGGGAGACACATAAGCCAGTCTATTGACAGGGTAGAGTGTATCAGTCTGCACAGGAAACAGATGGCCTTTCCTTTCCATGTCCACTGCTACCACCTTGGTTCAAGCCTGCACCATTTCATGCTTGGATCACTATCATAGCTTGGAGTTATCAACTCCACTATTGCTCCCTTCAGCCTGGCCTTCACACTAACTGTGGGAGCCATTCATATTTCTAAAGAAAAGATAAAATTTAATTCCTTACTTTTCAGTCTTACTCTTAGAGTCACTCCTCTCTCCATGTCCAAATATGACACTAGTTTCCTAAATTCATCTCATTGTTGATCTGTGTGACATCTTTGCTATTTCTGCCCCTTCTGTGTTAAATGTCTTTCCTCCTCTGTGTTTGTCTAAAAAATACGCACTCATTTTAGGGTTTCTGCTAAAGTGTCTGTCATGCCTTTTACAAAGATTTTCTTTTTTTTTTTAAGACTACCCCGCCCCCTCCACCTATGAAGATGTTCTTGATTTCTCCCACAGCTAGTTAGATTATCATTCCCTCATTTGAATGGCTACTATAGCACTTGTAACACTTTCTTGCATTTATTGGTTTACGCATCTGCCTTTTTCATTAGATTAGAAACTCTCTAAAGGCAGGAGATTTTTATTTTATTCATCTCAGTATCCAAAGTACCTAGCCCAGGAGTTGGCAAACATTTTCTGTAAAGTGCCAGATAGTAAATATTTTAGGTTTTGCAGACCAGACATTCTCTGTCACAGCTACTTAACTCTGCCACTGTAGGGCAAAAGCATAAATGAATGGGCATGGCTGTGTTACAATAATACTTTATTTACAAAAATAAGTAGCAGGACAGATTTGCCTTTGAACCCTAGGTTGCTGATCCCTGACCTAGTGTATGATGGACTTACAGTAACTACTTAATGAATTTCTTTCGAATGTAGAATGAAGTGGAAGAAGCAAGATTTATATCCCATTACATTCTGTAGTAGATGCTAATGGTTTCTTGTCCATTTTTTCTTGGCATTCACGTCTACACACTGAAAGCCACTTACAGGGAATACTTGCAGCTCTTTGCCTGAAGGTTTTACTTTTTTTTTTTTTTTCTGTCCAGAGAACATAACTTGGCCTATGGGCAGAGCAAGCTAGGCGTTTCAGAGATTTAATGTCACAAGAAGCAGTTTTTAACTCAATGATGGATGGCAAGTTGGTGGATAATACCTCAGCTTCCTCACCCCTCCATTGAGACACCCTGAATGTGTCTTATACTGTCTCCCAGAGTCCCCCAGCATAATTGAGCTCCAGTGGGCTACCATGGTAACTAGCTTGATAATGTATATATTTTTGGCTTTCTTCACTCCCCTGTCTCACTACCCTACTCCCACCCAGGTTTCCTGCCATTTACATCCTAAATAAGTTACTTGGATTCCAACCCAAACCAAGAAACATACTACTACAACTAAACATTCTACTACACCACAATGTTTAGCCAGAAGACCCCTGCTAAAATGTTTTTGTTACCTGTAAAAGTAACATACAAATTATTAGTGCCCCCTAAAATACTGGCACAGAATAATCCAGCTATCATTAAAAAGGAAAAGGAAAGGAAAGGAAAGAAACGAAAGGAAAAGAAAAGACGAAGAGAGCTTTTAGAGACTGGAAGATAGAATAGGCTCTGCTATAAACCAGCTGTGTGATCTTGGGCAAAACACTTAACCTCTCAAACAAAGAAACTTTGTTCCCTTTCTGGGAAATAGGGGCAATATCACTTCACTGGGTTTTTGTGAAGATGAAATAAGACAAGGTATTAAAAATGTCTTACCATGTCCCCCAAATGGAGCTCTAAGATGGTTTTCTCTCCAAGTCTAAAATCTTTTTCTTAGTCCTCATTCTCCTTGGCCTCAGTTGATTTATTTTTTGTATAGGTATACAATGTTGTTATTCCTAATACTGTTTGTTCAGTATCTTTTACACCTGCATATGGCTTTTCTCATTTATATTGCTAGCTTCCAAAGGCAGAGATTTTATCTTCTGCTTATTTATAATTAAATGAAGTCATATATTTGAAAATGGTTCGCAGACTGCCGAGTGCTTTGTCATTATTCACCTCATTCCATCAACATGTTTTGAGTACCCACTGTATGCCAGTCAATGTGCCACACATTCAGGATACAGAGAGAAGTAAGATTTGGTCTCTCATTCAAGAGTTTAGTGAAGGAGACAGATTATGATGGTATATAAATAATCATACAATGAGACATGTTAGGGAAGGGGTATGATGGAAGGCTTTGAAAGCTCCAGTAATGTAACTATTTACCTGAGAGAGACAGTGACGGAACTGAATTCCAGTGCAACCTCCACCCTTTACTAGCATGGGACTTTGGCCAAGATACTCAACCTTTAGACCTCAGATTCTGAGAACTGAGAATAAGAATACCTCCCACACAGAATTGCCCTGAGGATTAAATAAGATGATAAATGCAAAGAATCCAGCCTAGTAGTTCTACATAACTGGTGTCCAACACCCAAGTGCATTCCTTTTTTTCCTTTCTTTCTAGGGAAGGTAGGAAAGGCTTCCAAAGGAAATAGCATTTGAGCTGAGCTTATCAACATGAAAACTTTGCTTTCTTACTCAGGGAGGAGAAACTAACACTAGTAGATTAGCTAATAGGAATAGGTACTCTCTCTGGGGTTTCCCAGAATGAAGAGGGGAAGAATATTCCAAGCAAAGAGAGCAGTATAGGTAAAGGCATAATGTTTTGAGACTATGTATGGTGCATTCGGGGAATGGCATATCCTTCCAGATGGGGTAGGGTGAGGTAAACCAGTGAACCCGTGGTGGGAGATGGGGCTAGAGAGGGAGACCTGGGCCAGACTGAATACCGTTTGCAAAGTTCTTTTCCTTCTGATATCTGTTGTTTAGAGTTTAAACTTCCAGCTAGCCCTGCAGAACTGCAGACACACTGTCTTTAGACAGAAAAAAGTTCTCACAGGTTCACAGGATTCCAACCCTTAAGTGGAAGCACATCAATTACAAAGATCTCACCTCCTATCTAATTCCCAAGACTACACAGTGATTTCCAAAACATGGGCCTTAATGCATAATTTTTGCATTCACTCTGTAGCTTTGTAATTAAGTCTGCAGAGGAGTTGGAGATACACAGCAATACTGGTACAACTCCTTGCATAAACAAGTTTATGGTGCATAAACACACCATACGGGAGTGGAAAATTGATGATTTTCAACACTCCCCTATCTATATAGCTAATGATAGATTGTGTTATGAATGTAATTAAGTGGACCCAGGGCATGTATGTACTGACAAATAAGATTAAAAAGCACGTGAACTGACAGATCCACACAATCCTTCCTGATCCAAATTTCTGTTACAGTCAGAGTCTGTACCATAGATTCCAGCTTTCTGATATTTATTATGTATGCTCTGAACTGTTCTCTAGGACATCTGGTGGAAGAAATCTGATAGTTGTCAAGTGTTCACTGTATTCTGGCACTGTGAGGATAATTTCACATTCATATTACTGAGTGCTTACTCTTTGTCAAGTGCTCTAGGTATACAATGGAGAACAAATCAGACTTGGTTTCTGCCCTCATGTAGCTTCTAAGTATCTCAAGTAAACCTCATAATGACCCTTCAAAATTAGAATTTTAAAGAGAAGGAAATGAGAACTAGGTGAGGTCAGTAATTGGCCCCAGAGCCAACTTATACTTTAGGCAGAGTAGACATAGTATTCAGGGCCCAAGAAAATGTTTTAACATTAATTTCTTTTTAAATCAGAATTTTAAAATGAATATAATAATAATGAATATATAATAATGAATCCAGCCTGAATTATATTTGTCTTTATGCCATGCAGCGATGCACATATATTTAAATACTTTTTTTTTTTTTAATGGAGGTTGGGGCCCATGAGAGCAAAAGTGCCTAGGGCCTACAAAAGTCATAATATGGCCCTGACTGGCCAAAAGTCACGCTGCAGGTAACAGACAGAACAAAGTCAGGCAGGCCCTGGTAAGCCTGACATCCCATTTGATTAGATGCATCTAGAGGGTAGAAACTGTACCTTCATTCCTCTCCTGGTACCTGGTTCCTAGGGGTAGCTCAATAAATGCTGAATTAAATTGTATTAAGTCACCCCAAATTGCTTTATACAGTGAACAATGAACAGTAAATTCTTACAGATTGAATAAAACTCTGTGAATGCTGCAAAAATCATGTGGGCCTACCCATCTGGAAAATAAACCTGTAAATGAAGCCTATGCATTTTAACAATTTGTAGAATCTTGGGGTCAAAAGATTAAAACACACATTTTTCTTTCCTTGCAAACAAAGATGCTTATCTTATACTATATATTGGACCTCTGACAAATCTCTGATGTCAGCATGATGTCCTAAAGATAAATATAATTATGTATATAATAAAAAATTTAAATTCATCCATTCATTCAACATTCAGTCTGTTAGGAACGGAGAATATAACAACAAAGAAGCTACAGTGCCTCTGAGGAACACATGTTTAACTTAATCTACTTGTTTCACAAAAAATGAACAGAGTCTGTGGGAATGTTACCAAAGTAGTACGGGTGATTCCAATTTATCAGAATTGAAACATAATACAATTTCTCACATTTTGAGTATAACAACGGTAGAGGTTATTAGTGTTAAGGGAGCACTCCTAATGCTCATCATCTCACTTTCCTTTCAAAACCCTGAACCCCACCAGTGCCTAAAGCAGCAATTCTCAACTGTAGACCAGTTTTGCACACAACCCCCACAGGGACATTTGGCAATGTCTGGAGATATTTTTAATTCCCACATCTGCGGGGGAGTGGAGAGTGCTAGCGGTATCTAATGAGTAAAAGCCAGGGATGCTGCTAAATATCCTACGATGCAAAGGAGAGACGCCCCACAGCAAAGAATTATCTGGCCCAAAATGTCACTAGTATTGAGGTTGGAAAACCCTGGCCAGAAGAACCAAATCCAAACTCTTGCTGGCATTCAAAGCCTGGACCTTGAATTTGGCCCTTTCCACCTTTTCACTTTATCTCCTTGTGTCTTGTTCTCCGGACCCTCCATCTTCCCAGGAACCTTATGCTCCAGCCCGATCAGACCATCACAAAATTTTAAAGAGTGATTAAGCATTGGGCTCTAAAGTGAGGCAGACCTGGCTGCGTATCTAGGCTTTACAACCTGTCAACTGTGTATCCTTGGGCAAGTTACCCACCATCTTTAAGACTCAGTTCCTTCTTCTGTGTAAAGTGGAGATAACAGTAGTTATTGTTTTACAAGGATCGCAGGAGATGATGCAAGTAAAGCCATTGGACGCTGTCTGGCACATCTTTATGACTCTGTGCCCCTGTGCTCCTGCTGTTCTTGTCTTTCGTGTGTGTGTGTGTGTGTGTGTGTGTGTGTGTGTGTGTGTGTGTGCCCGCATGACTTGTGGGATCTTAATTTCCTGACCAGGGATTGAACCCAGGCCCCTGGCAGTGAGAGCACCAAGTCCTAACCACTGGACCACCAGGGAATTCCCATTCTTGTCTTTCTTAGGGCACCATACTCAGGCTTCCACATTCCTAAGTGAATTGCCTAACGGTCTATCTCTCCAGGGAGCTCAAGAATTCCTGGAGACCAAGGACTGGGTCCTCTCTGCCTTTGTCTCCCCTTTGGCACAGCATCCTGCCCACAGCAGGTGATCAGGAAATATTCGTTGAATTGCAATTCTGGCACTCCCTTTAAGAGAAGACTGCCCTGCTCTATTTACAGTAGCCCGGAGATGGAAACAACCTAAGTGTCCATCATCGGATGAATGGATAAAGAAGATGTGGCACATATATACAATGGAATATTACTCAGCCATAAAAAGAAATGAGATTGAGCTATTTGTAATGAGGTGGATAGACCTAGAGTCTGTCATACAGAGTGAAGTAAGTCAGAAAGAGAAAGACAAATACCATATGCTAACACATATATATGGAATTTAAGGAAAAAAATGTCATGAAGAACCTAGGGGTAAGACAGGAATAAAGACATAGACCTACTGGAGAACGGACTTGAGGATATGGGGAGGGGGAAGGGTGAGCTGTGACAAAGCGAGAGAGAGGCATGGACATATATACACTACGAAACGTAAGGTAGATAGCTAGTGGGAAGCAGCCGCATAGCACAGGGAGATCAGCTCGGTGGTTTGTGACCACCTAGAGGGGTGGGATAGGGAGGGTGGGAGGGAGGGAGACGCAAGAGGGAAGAGATATGGGAACATATGTATATGTATAACCGATTCACTTTGTTATAAAGCAGAAACTAACACACACCATTGTAAAGCAATTATACTCCAATAAAGATGTAAAATAAATAAATAAATAAAAAGATTCATGCATCCTAAAAAAAAAAAGAGAAGACTGCCCTGCCAATGGGTAAAAAACCTAGAATTCTGAGGGAAGCTCTTTGAAACCCTTTCTTTAGGAGCCAGTCATGGTTTCCTTTGCTGCCTCCATTTTCTCTGCCCACCTCTCAGGGTTGGGGTTCTCCAGGGCTGGGGTACTTGCAGGATTCTTGGCCAATCTCCCCTCCCTCTTCGAAACCATCTCATCTAGCTATGTGGCCTAAAACACCACTTATATGACCCCAAATTTATACTTATAGCCAGGACCTCTTCTGTGAACTCCAGATTTATATATTTCAACCGTGAACTCAATAACCTTAATTGGTTATATATTGACATCCTCTACTTAGCACACAGCAACCAAAGTGATCTTTTTCAAATATAAATCCAATAATGTCACTCCCTTCAAGGGTTTCCCACTGCACCGGTTATAAATTCTCCCCATGGCCTACAAGCCCATTTAAAACTCTTGATTTCTCACCTCTTGACATTGTCCTCCTTGCTCACTCTGCATTGGCTGTCTTTCCAATGTTCAAATAAGACAAACTTATTCCCCTTCTCTGAGCCATTGTCCTTGATGTTGCCTCTGCCTGGAACACTTGTCTCCAGATCGATACATGGCTTCTCATTCAGATCTCAACCAGTACCAGAGTCCTGGAGAGGACTTCCCGCTCTTCTCCCAGCCTATCAGCCTTCCCCCATCTCTCTCCAACTCTCTAAGTCATAACCTTGTTTTGCTTTTTGGAATGCCTATCATTATATATTTGTTTGCTTCCTTACTGATTTTGTCTCCCCCACTAGAAAGTCAGCCCCACGAGAGCAGGAGACTTGTCAGCCTTATTCTCCACTGTATATCTTCAGCACCTAGCCCAGTGCCTGGCACATAGTAGGACCTCAATACATAGATATTGAACAGATAAATAGTTGAATGAAGGTGCAGTGAAGGCACTGGAATGAGAAGGCTTGAGTTCTAGTCCCTGTTCCATCTCTATGTGACCTTGGCAAGTCATTTTGTCTCTCAGAGTCGGTAAAGTAAGTCTCACAAGATAACACCGACCTTGTAAGGTTAGTGTGAAGATCAAATGCTATAATGCATGGCAAGTTCTTGGTACAGTGCTTAGCACACAATATGATGATCAACTAATATTGGTGCTTTTTTCCGTCTTTGAGCTTCACTTGCCTCAAATAAGGGAAATGATACCAATTGCATGGTATTGGGTCATTGTAGAAGTGATATTAAGTTATAAATCTTTCCCTCCTCTGGGCCTTTGCACATAGTATTCCTTTTGCTCCTCTCTCCCCATTTCTTCCTGCCTGGCTAACCTTTGTTGTCACCCACTTCAGGAAGTCTTCCTTGAGACCTCATGCTGATTTAAGGCCTCTTCTGGGCCCCCTCAGGCCCTGGGTGTTTCTGTTAGACAGACATCACACTGTTATTGTCCTGCATAGGCCCTGTGGGTGGATGGGTAGACGGAAGGAAGGATACAGGGATAGAAGGAAAGAGGGATGGAAGGATGGAGGGACAGAGGGATTATGGAAGGAAGCATGTGACAGCAATTCGAAACAGGTTGCACCACCAATGAGCAGGCTCGCGGGACCCCAGAGGCCAGCCTGAGCTGGCCCTGCCATGCCCCCACTCCCTAGGAACCCTGCCCTGTAGCTCCCTCAACACTTGGTCGCCTTCCCCCCACCTCCATCCTCCAGCACTCTCAGCGCGTGGTCCCCAGTCACTGGCTGCGGTCATTATTACCCACAAGGCCGCAAATGAGAGACAGTCAGGTGCGCGGTGCAGGTGAACTCAGCCATCGCCCCCGGGACCTGGGCAGAGGCGGCAGCAGAGCGGAGCACCTGGCTAGGCTAGCGGCTCTCCGAGGCTGGGCGTGGAGACCCCGAGCTCCGCGAGATGAAGGGACTGGCGCTGCTGCCACTGCTGCTGGCCACCTGCGTGCCGGGGGCGCGGGCGCAGCGCCGGGTCTACCTGCGCGAGGAATTCCAAGATGGGGGTGAGAGGCTCGCGGAGCGGGAGGGAATGGGGGGCGAAGGTAGACGCGACCCTACCTGCTCCTCCTCAATCACCTGCCCCAGCCGTCTACAGTTCAAATCTCTGCTCCTTCGTTTCTGGCTGTGTGACCCTGGGCTAGTAGTTTACCCTGTCTACATTTTAATTTCCTTGCCTATGAAACGAGGACAGCAAAAGGCACCTTGCAAAAATTGTTATGAGAATTCAATGAGTTAAGGTATGTAAAGCATCTCCCCTGGTATATAGTAGGTATGCAATAAATGCTTGTTCCCTTCCCTTCATCCAAAAAACAGAAGTGAACTCTGGAGGGAAAATATTAGTGCTAATTGTGATAGTAAAATTTTGTGTTTCATAAATTATCAGAGCTCAGAGGATCTAGGAGATCTCATTACCCAGCCTCCTCCCTGGAATGACTCAGGAATATCAGAGAATTAGGGCTTATTTACCTAAGGACAGATGTTCAATGGTACTGCTTCAGCCCACAAAATACTCTTCGTGTGTGTGTTTGTGTGTGTGTGTGTGTGTGTAAAATGTGATTAGTTCTTTGAGAGTGCAGTGGATAGGGCACTTGCCTAGGAATCAGGATTGTTTGGATTTGAGTCTATATTCCACCGTGAAAGTCTGCATAAGCCCTTTCCCCTTTCTGAGATTCAATTCCCTAATATGCAATACAAGTAACATTGTGTTGAGAACAAGCTGCAGAGATGGTGCCGAGGAAGGAACGAATAAGCCCAGGCAAGGGGACCGGACAGGAAAGTGTCAGGGAGAAGGTGAAACCCAAGCAGGGTTTTGAAGGATGAGTAAGAATTTATCTGAGGGGCAGGGATGGAGGGAAGTGTGTTCCAGGCAAGAAGAACAGCGTGTACAAAGGTTCCCAGTTATGACACAGTCAGCAGTGGCATCTTCAGGAAACTGGAAATTGTGAAAGGGAGGGTGCTCGAGGGGAGACTGGAGAACAGGCAGGGACTGGATCAAGGGGGCTAAGGAGCCTGGCCTTTCGCTGAAAGCAGTGGAAGCTAGTGAAGATGGCAAGCTGGGGAGGAACAAGATCTGGCCTGGGTATTAGAAAGAACATATCAACAAAAATGTGGAGAGTGTGCTGTGAAACTGACCAAAGTTGAGACTGGAGACAAAAACACCCCAAAAACAAGCAAATAAAAAAACCATCTGGGAGGCTATGGTAACCTTCTTGGTGAAAAGTGGAGAGGCTTTGGGGAGGGGGTTGTTAGGGGGTATGTGGGGAGATAGGGGAAGGGGCAGACAGGAGAGATGTTTAGGATTTGGCTGAAGGGTGGGATGCAGGAAGCCCTCAGCTTCACTGACTGGCTGTGGCAGAACCTTCTGACAAGGCACAAGCCTCTTCCAAGTATAGGTTGCTGGTCCCCCATTTCCTGACTGACCTCAGCTATCCTATGCAGTGAACCCTGTGAGGCTAAGCTTCTGGCCGTTAGCTCCTGCCCCACCTGCCCACCCCCATCTGCCTGGGGTGGCTTTACGCACAACACAATTCTTCCTGTCAGAAGGCAGAGAACATGCACAGATCTGCAGTCACTTCCCCAAGGACCAAACCCTCCTTGCCCAGTGTGGCAAGAGTTAAATTCCCAAGGGTGTTATTGACAAATATTTCTGAAATACTCCTTGGAATAAAAAAAAGGGGGGCTTTAAGTCCCAAACCCCAAGACAGTTGATCATGAACAAAATCCAGCACCTTATGTGCAGAAAAGGCTGCTCTGCCTGATATCACCTCCTCTAGGAAGCCTTGCCTAGGCCTCCGCTAGGCCCCTCAACTTCTATGCTTCCTTTGTGTCAGCCCTACTCACACTATGGTTGTCATTTACCCGATTGTCCTCTGTTTCCAGTGAGAAAGTCAGTGCCTGGCTTAGACAGGTGCCCAGTAAAGGATTATTGAATGGTTGGGGCTTCCCTGGTGGCACAGTGGTTAAGAATCCGCCTGCCAATGCAGGGGACATGGGTTTGATCCCTGGGCCGGGAAGATCCCACATGCCGCGGAGCAACTAAGCCCGTGTGCCACAACTACTGAGCCTGCGCTCTAGAGCCCGCGAGTCACAACTAGTGAAGCCCACGTGCCACAACTACTGAAGCCCACACACCTAGAGCCCATGCTCCACAGCTAGAGAAGCCACTGCAATGAGAAGCCTGCGCACCACAACGAAGAGTAGCCCCTGCTCACCGCAACTAGAGAAAGCCCACACACAGCAACAAAGACCCAATGCAGCCATAAATAAATAAATTTATTTTAAAAAAAAGGATTATTGAATTGTTGAACTGAACTTTCACACACACACACACACACACACACACACACACACACATGCATCCAAAAATCACATCCCATGAAGAAAAATGATGTTCCGAGCAATCTCTTCCTACAGTAGGACTTAGAGACATTAATTTTTGATGTTCAGTGCCTACTTTAAAGGAATCAACACAAAATGTAGTTATAATGCTGAAAGGAGAGAGATCAGAGAGATGTGCTGAGGGGCTGATGCTACTCATGACTGCATCAGCATGACTGCATGGGTAGTGGGGTCACCAGGGTTCTGAGGCTTATCCTCAGAGTAGAAGACCCAGAAACCAAACACTGTTAGGGTACTCAGACCTGGGAAGATTTAGATGCTGGCTTGTTCTTCCAAACTCATATGAGGCTGGTATACAAACCAGATGTGCATAAATTCATGAGCATCTCAGACTTAACATGTCTAAAGCAGACTCTTGTGTCCTCCTCCAGACTTGCTATTCCCCTGGTTTCCTCCATCTTAGTAAGTGCCCCAACCATTCACCTGGTCGTTTAGGTCAAAAGTCTTAAGAGTCATCTTTGATTCCTTTTTAATTTATTTTCCCCTCATTGAATCTAGCAACAAGTCCAATTGACTCTACCCTCAAATTATATTCTGAATATGGTATTTTTTTTTTACCTCTCATATTGCTGCCCATGCTAGTCCAAGTTATTATCACCACTCATCTGGACTTTTGCAGGAATTTGAGTGTCTTCTCTGCTTCTGTTCCTGCTTCTCCATAGTCTCTTCTCAACTAAATTTCAGAATGCTCCTTTTGAAATATAAATCAGAGTGTAGCATTCTGGAACTTAAAAACCACCACTGTCTTTCCCGTTTTTTGTTTTTTTTTTTTTTTTT
>NW_006786891.1:942539-958199 GCF_000442215.2 Lipotes vexillifer
GATCTTCCCGGACCGGGGCACGAACCCGTGCCCCCTGCATCGGCAGGCGGACTCTCAACCACTGCGCCACCAGGGAAGACCCCACCACTGTCTTTCTATTAGATTTAAAATAACATCCAGGCTTCTGGATCACCTCCATGATCTGATCCCTGCCTGTCTCTCCAATCTTATCTCCTGCTTCTTCATTACATTCTAGCCACAGTGGCTGTTCTTTCTTGCTGTTTCTCAGACACTCCAGGCTCAGTCCCATCTCAAGGCCTTTGCACTTGCTGTGATTTCTGCCTGGAATATTCTCTCAGATCTTCAAGTGGTTTACTCCTTCTCATCATTCAGGTTTCTGCTTAAATGTCTCCTTAAATGTCGGAGGGGCTCTTCTTGTTCACTCTATCAAAAATTATCCCCCCCATATACATATTTATCCCTTTGTATGATTTAATTTTTTTAAATCAACCTTTTTGAGATATAATTTATATACATAAAATGCACCCATTTGAAGGGTATCATTCACTGAATTTTGAAAAATATAAACACCTGTGTGACCACCACCACAAGTAATATATAGAACATTTCCATCACCCCTGAAAGTTCCCTCATGAACCTTTGCATGCTTAATTTTTCAGAATACTTTTCACTGTTCGATGCATTTGTTTACATGTTTGTTCATTGTCTTTCTTTTTCTCCTCGCCATTAGATTCACTTCCTGAGAACACAGTGCTTCTCTGTTGTGTTCATTGCTGTATCTGTAGCCTGCAGAACAAGCACATAGCAGGTGCTCAATTATTTTTGAATGAATGAATGAATTGCACTGGGAAATGACTCTTTCGAGAGATCAGAATGCTCATCCTAGCCAAGGCAAACACTTCCTGGTTGTCAGGGACCCAGGAAACCAAATGCAGTGAGTCAGAACTTAATCTTTGTTGAATGCTTATTGTGTACCAGTGGATGTTTTTCTTTATACCTTATTTTATTGAATCTCTCAACAGTTCTGTCAGAAAGATGATATCTCTCTTTCACTGATGCAGAAACTGAGGTTCAAAGAGGTTGAGTGACCCTCCGAAGTTTACACAGCTAGTGTCAAAAGTGGTTTGGAGGCCAAATAGGCAAACTGGAAAACATTCATTGCATTTTGCAGTTAAGAGACCATTTCACGACCCAGAGGAGTGGTGGGGGTGGAAGGCTGCCTGGGAAATGAACAGGACAGCCGTGGGCTATGTTTTGGAGAATCCCGGCTGAGAGAGTAAGTCATGTAGGGCTCAAGTACGTAATTTGGGATGCAAAGGGAAAGTGAAGGTGGAAGGTTTGGATGACACAGTGGGACTTTTGCAGAAAGGCAAATGGTCAAGAGGAGTGAGCAAGGTGATGGATCCACATCTCTATCAACTTTACAACCCCTGCACTTGGTACAGTGCCCGGCTCATAGAAAATGTTCATAAAATTTTGTGGAAAGAAGGATGGAGGGAGGGAGGGAAGAATGAAGGACTGTGAGAATTAGATAGGAAGGAGACAGTTGACTGGAAAAAAAATGGAGGGGATCAAAGAACAGGTGTACTTTGAGTAACAGAGCGTGAGAGTTGGAGGATAGAAAGCCACAATCATGGAGGCGGGAGTTTGGGTTTGAGATTTCAGAGGTGGAGCAGTTTCTGGTCACGATAAGGTCCAAGGTGTGAATGTAGGGGCAGATGGCTAAACTGGAATGGATGGAAGGTCACTGGAGATGGGGTGTGTTATTAATAATTGGAAACATTCAGAGACAAACCTAAATATCCATCAGCAGGGGCCCAATGAAGTGAAGTATGATACAGCCATATAGTGTTTGGCAAGTTCTTAATGTCATGGGAAAGTGTTTATGATCTAAGCTTAGTTGTAAAATGTACAAAATTACATATAAGGCATATATTGTCACTATGTAAAATATATTTGTGCATAGAGGAAAGGAATAGATGAAGATATACCAAAATGTAAATAATGGAATTTCAGATGACTTTTTTTTTTTTTACTTTATTTTCTACAATGAACTTGTGTTACTCTTTTAATTAAAAACTATTAAAAGTGAAGAGAACTGTTCTGTCTTTCCATTTCTTTCTGGAACTGAATTTCCTCCTTTTGAACTCTAGTTTTTACAGCTAAACTGTATTTGATGCCTTAGGTAACCTTTATTAAGCATAGTTTTACTCACTAGGCATGATTCTTTACACACTCCAGTTCTCACCTCCACTCTGTAAAGTAATTATTTTTCCAGTCTACAAACAGTATAACTGAAGCTCAGAAACACTACATAATTTGTCTGAGGTCACACAGCTCTTAAATGGCAAAGTCAGGATTTGAACCCAGGACTGTGTGATATCAAAGCTGATTTTTCTCACATTACTCCTTCTCCCCACCCCACTGCCTCCCACGAATCTGGTACTTGAAGGCCTTTTAGCTCACATTTTTTTTTTTTTTCCGGTACGCGGGCCTCTCACTCTTGTGGCCTCTCCTGTTGCGGAGCACAGGCTCTGGACGCGCAGGCTCAGCGGCCATGGCTCACGGGCCTAGCCGCTCCGCGGCATGTGGTATCTTCCCGGACCGGGGCACGAACCCATGTCCCCTACATTGGCAGGCGGACTCTCAACCACTGCGCCACCAGGGAAGCCCTCTAGCTCACATTTTAAGTAGTGCCTAGCAACCCCAAGAAAGGTAAAGCTTAGATTCTTTGAATGTCAGAACTGAAAGGGCTCTGAATGCTCATCTAGCCCCAAATGGCCTCCTTCTCCCCATTTACAGATGGGAAAACTGAGGTCCAGAGAGAGGATATGACATGGCAGGACCATTTATGGGTTTGTGGCAGAGCTTGAGTCAGGCTCCTTTCTTTCTGCTGTTTTCCCAGACTATTCCAGGCCACATTGCAACTTGGTAACTAGAGGGTTTTTAGAATTCAACCCTCTCATTGTACAGATGGGAAAACTGAGACCTAGAGAGGAGAGGTGGTTTTCCCAAAGTCACACAATGAGTCAGTGGCAGAGATGTTTGTTGAACCCAGGTCTCTTACCTCCATAAAGGATGCACTGGCCACTTATGCAAGCTGCCAAGTGTCAGGTGGCCAGCAGGTAATCATACCAGTGGCCTCAGGGACAACATGAGCTTTTGGAATCTCAGACTTCACATAAAAAAAAGGGCACATTAAAATATGCAGGAATTGTGGTTGATTGAATTGGAGAATCATTGAATTAGTGACATAAACAGGTGTGAGGGGGAGAGCTAATGGTGACAGCAAAGGCCATTGTCAAAGTACAAAATCAGACAGAAAGAAACCGGAATTCAGATGAGAGACTGAATGATGCAGAAGTCACAAGGGGTGTGTGCGTGTGTGTGTGTGCGCGTGCACGCACCCACGTGTGTGAATGTTAATTCTGTCAGTTCTCAGACTTGACCATGAAAACTTGGCTGAAGTGACATTATGAGACAAAGGACCTCTGTGCCCAGCTGGCTCAGACTTGCTGAGGACAGCCCAGCAGGGCTGGGGAACAGCCTGCTGCTCAGGCTTATGACTGATAAGCTATTGGGACCATCTGTGGATTGTGGATACTTGGACATGCTGGGCCTGAGGAAGAATCACCCTGGACAGATGCCCAAACCCAAGAGGCCTGATCCAGCTGGCCTTTCCAGGTCTCAAGTACAAACTGATGGCAAGGATCTCTCCAGAGGCTGCAAGGATGTGGAGGTGAGAGCAGGAGCCATTGTTAACATACAGAAAAGAAAAAAAAAAAAGGCTGGAGGGAAATATAGCAAAATGTTGACAATGGTCATCTTGGGAGGTAGATGATGGATATTTTTACTGCATGTTTGCTTCCTCTGGGCTTTCTACATCTTCTACAATAAATTATTTACTTTGAAAATCCAAGAAAAATAAAATAAGAAAAGCAGATGATTTATTTGTCTGTCTCTCTGTTTAGACCCTGAGTTCTTTGAGGGATTATGTCTTGTTTGTACCCTGGCGTCTAGCACTCACACTGGCACAGTATAGGTTCTCTGCAAAAATTTAAGTGAAGGACTTAAATTCTATCATAGTTCAAACATATGGGCCCTTGTTTAATGTTCACTTTCTTAGCAAACTTGGCTATCTGCTTCTTAGGGTATAGTTGATTAGAAATGACAGCTTACAAAATGAACGGAGGACCCACTACAATGCCCATTCAATGACAGCCAAAAAAATAATTTTAATAGTTATTATTAATCATCATCCTGATATTAATTAATAATTATTATTATCTTAATTAATTTGGTCCTCATGCCAATCTATCATTCAACAAACTTTTATTGAGTACCTACTATGTGCACAGTGTTCCTTTCCTTAAAGAGTTTTAATATAGTCCTTATTTACAGATGAGAACACAGATTCAGAAAAGTGATTGACCCAAGATTCTTATCCAGTGCTATTCACCACCCCATAAGGCTTTTTACTAGTTGATAAATATCTGAGTGACTATGGTCTATGTGGCAGACATGCAGTTAGACTGGTAGACAGAAAGAAAGGAAAGGAAGTGAACAGGTAAGTTGGCAGGCAGGTAAGTGGGACATAGGTCCACCGGTTTCACAAGAGCTGGGTAGATTGCTAGAGGCAAACACACTGACCTCAGGGAGAAGTGAGTGCTCACAGCTGAACGGGAACAACGGAGACAGAAAAATTTCAAAACAAACTCACACTTCTGCTGTACATTATAGCCTAGTACAGAGCTTGAGTCTTCAAGAAACTTAAAATTTTGTTTAGGATTCTCTACATAATGGGTCAGGGTCTTCTATAATGTCTACAGAACTTTTCCATTGAAAATGGTAGACAAAATGTTGGTACCTGAAGAGGTAAGCTTTAGTTTATCCAGAAAATTCTCCTTTGCAAAATATAATCTGATGATGTTGAATAAATGCGGCAAATATGTATTTTTATCTAATTATGCAAACATTTTCTAAAGGACCTATTCCGTTCCGGGCTCAGGACTAGGTGCTGGGGAAGGCACAACTTTTACCTTCAAGGCTACAAATATTTCTCTCTTTACCTTTGATATTATGTATCTTTGTATACATATACACATATACAGATTCGGCTTCAAGTAGTACTTATTGAGCACTTACGATGTGCCTGGCACTGTGTTGCATGCTGTTTCATTTAATTCTCCCAGAAACGATGAGGTAGGTAAAACCTTTCTATAGATGAATAAGCTGAGTCTCAGAGAGGCTAAAGATCCTGCTGAAGCTAGTGGAAGAGATGAGGCCCTAGCTCAGTCTTCTGATTTGAACTACACCACAAGCCAGGCATCCTGGGAGGTGCGTTTTGGAAATGAGTTTATTTGACAGAAGAATCATTGTTATTTGGCCTCCTTGGTTCTGCATCTTTACAGATGTGGCTGTGATTATGTGCATTTATCGGCTAGATGTGGGAGCACCCAAACACCTGTTATTTTTTGTTGGATGGATCTCTGGGGACATACAGATATTTGAACAGTCTGAAGGAAAGATTTAACAAGGAAAAAAAGATGGTAGCATCCAACCTTGGTAAATACACTGCTCTCTTGCTCTCAGTTAATAAGAGCTCTCCTTGATCTGGCCCCTCTGCCCTGCAAAACCGTACAGTACTGCTTGCACTTCCCTTGAAACACCATGCTGTTTCATGCCTCAGGGCCTTTCCACATGCAAGACATTCTGTTTGGAACACCCACTCCTACCTTTTCTTCTTTTTCAGTTCTTCTTTAGGCATGCCTTCTCTGAAATCTATCCTGACTTTGGAGGGCAGTCAGTGCTTTTCTGAATTTCACTGTCCTGTGTGTCCCTCTATCACTCCCCTTACCACACTGTATTGTAATTATTTACTTGTCTGTCTTTTCAGCCTCTGAGCTCCCTGAAGCTCGTAGGTCCCTGGAGGGACCTTGTCAGATTCAAGTCTGTGCCCCTGGTGCCTGGCATAAAATGAATACTCAAGAAATATTTGTTGAATGAAGGAGTAATGAGCCCAGGACCAGAGTACAGTAGAACTGGACTCTAGTCTCAGCTCTGTAACCGTCAACTGTGTCCATGAGCAAGTCGCTTCCTTCTCTTGGCTTCATTTTCTCTATACGCAATACAAGGAGGTCAGGTTAATGACCACGAAGGGTCGTTCTGGCCTGAGCTTTTTGTGATGTTAAGATGTTATGATGTTAAGAGGAAAAGTATAAAACATTAAAATGGAACTTTATTAATCAGGTAACATTATTCTCCTAACAAGAAAGGCTCCTTATTTGAGGACATCTTAAACTGTGGCAAGTTAGATTAGCATCAGTACTGTTCACCCAGAAAAAATGATTAGTGATAAGAAGTTCTGAGTTCTGTTCTAACCTCTCCTACCATAAAGTTCAAGGTGAAAACTGTAAACTGTTTCAACATGCATGCCAGGCTCAACTAACATTTGTCAAGTGGATTAATAAATGAGTCAATCCATTTGTAAGGCTGAGAATCTATGGCATAGGCAAAAGCCATGACCATGCATCCATTCAGTCATTCAGCAAATGTTTTTGGTGATGTACTCTGTGCTAGAAACTGGGACACAAGGGTTAGTAAAATAGTTATGAAACTTCTCAGTCTGGTAGGGAAGACAGACATTACTCAAACTATACACAAATAACTTTATTAATTACAAACTGTAAAGTACTATGGTTGATTCTTACATTTGCTGTACACTCTTTAGGTTATAAAGGGCTTTTCACACACATGACTTCATGGGAAGCCATATAGTATAGGGATCAAGAGCGCGGATTTTGATGTTGCAAAGGCCTGGGTCCAAGCCTGCGTACTCATCTAACTTACAAACTTTGTTCTTGGACAAGTTTCAGAGTTCCACTCTTCTCACATTTTGAATGTGGGAAAAAATAGGACATTTGTCACAGAGCTATTATTGGACTACAATGAGATAATGCATGTAAGGCCCCCTGCACAATGCCTGACATGTAGTTGCTAAGCAGTAGCTATTATTATGATTACACAAGCTTTTTCTCTTCATAACACTTTTCCTTGCATCCCCCTCTCCTTCCAGAGAAGAGGCAGTATTTGAAATCAAACAGATTTGGGTTCAAATCTCAGGTGCACCACTTACTAGATGCAAAATGGAACTAATAATATCTATCTTAAAGCATTATCCATGGGAGTAAATGAGGGGAAATTTTCAGGGAGCCACACAAGGGTCTAACACATAATAACAAATCTTTTGACTTTGACATCAATTTTTACCCTTCATTGCATCAACTATGGTCAGGGAAGCAGGATCCATTTCATTCAAGCCACAGCAACTTGAGGCAGGAAGAACCTCCTGGGGCCTCGCCCTCAGGAGTGATGGGTGAGGTCGTCACTGAGACATTCTGGCCTGTGTAACACGAAGATCTTGGGAGTGACAGGGGAAGACAAGAGAAAGCAAGCCCCTGGGCTTCAGGAAGGGAGGTCGTTGGTTGTTAGACTTGAGTAATAGGAGTCAACAGAGCCAACTCAGGGTGGCGTTATCAGAGGTATGTTGATATGGCTTTTTCATGGGCAGAGCTAAAGAAATAACCCTAGATATCGGGTAGTCGGATTTGAGAAAGAGAAATTCAGCTGCAGGGAGGAGACAAAATAAAGGCTACCCTCAAGGCCTCTTCCATCTCAAGCTGCCAAATTACCCCATGACTCTGGGACTGTGGTGGGTCCAGGAAGTGGGAGTCAGCAACTCTGCGGCATAAAATCAGAGAGGCACTGAATGTTTGGATGGAGTGCCAGGTCCCAAAAAGAATGCCTCTTTGTCTATATGCCATCTATGCCAAAGCAAAACAAATTTATCACCCTCTCCTTGAAACTGCAGAGGAGAGTCTAAAAAGTTTAAGCAATAAAAAAGGGTAAATGGAAATTGATTGTTCAATACCATCATTACTAATTCAAGAAGTATAAAATGATATTGCTAATCTCTTTACTTGGTAAGCTAATTTTATTATTTTATTTTTCTAAACATAAATATGTATAAGGGCTCAGCCCCCCAACCGTATTTTCCATCAAGTTTTATGAGAGTGTCACATGCCTTTCAAACAAACATTCCTGTAGTGTTTTTCAGGATTTCACTTTCATAGGGGAGGGTGGGTTAGAGCATTAATGGAACACTAACCATATGGTAGTGCATAAATGGTGGGGTTCAGGCATCAGATAGTGAGGGGGATTTCAGGAATACTGGAGTAATATATTTTACTTTTACTTTTATTTTATTGAAGTATAGTTGATTTACAATGTCGTGTTAGTCTCAGGTGTACAGCACAATGATTCAGTTGTACCTACATATATTTTTTTTCAAATTCTTTTCCTTTATAGGTTATTGGAAAATACTGAGTATAGTTCCCTGTGCTATATAGTAGTTCGGAGTTATCTTTTGATATCCCATTACTGTTCCCATAAGACTTGATCAGCCTTGGCTGTATTTCATTGTCTTTAATAAAACACAAACCATTTTTATATGTTGCTTTTTTTCTTCTTTAACTCCATAGATGGAGGGAAAAAACGATGGGTTGAATCTAAACATAGGCTGGATTATGGTAAATTTCAGCTCACTGCAGGAAAATTTTACAAAGCATAGAGTAAAGGTAATTACTACAATTTAAGAACATACTAATTTACTGGGAAAGTTCTGACTTTTATACAACTGTTTTTATTTGTGATTACCAGTTCACTTCTCTTTCTTAGAATAGAAAGAAATAGAATGTGAAGAATGAAGTCTCCACAAAAATCATAATGTATTTGTTGAGTAACAGGTATTTAAAAGTTCTTAGACACATTATCCCCATTAATCTTCCTAATAACTTCATGAGATGGTTACTATTATGTTCCCAATTTTTCAGGGGGCCTCAGAGAAGTTGAATAATTTGCCCAAGGCTATATTCACAGCTGGCAAGAGGTGGGGCTGAGACCTGATTCTAGGTCTGACTCCAGGACTGTGTTCATTACCCGGGACCATACTGCTTTCCCCAACCCTAGGATTTTTTTAATTTAACACTCTGCACTTGAAACAGGGGAAAGCACTATGTAACCCCCAAATACTGCTCTCCCCTGGAGCTGCTTGCTACAATAGAGAACTGAGCAGACAGACCTAGAACTATGACTTGCTGGCTGCATAATTTAGGCAAGACTTTTCATTTCTCTTAGCCTTGATATTAGATGGAGATAATAGTCATCATTTGCCATGTTCATTAGACAGGGCTGCTGTAAGAGCCAAATAATTATTAGGAGGGAAGGAGGAGCTCTAGGCAATGGTATTTTGTCTGAGAAAGCTCCTGTCCTATAACTAGAATCCATTGCTTGTCCTCTGGAGTGATATCCCATCTTCTTTCTCCTGGCTTCTGTTATGAATCTCATTTTCATGTTTAGTAAAGAGGAGAATTACGAATTGGCTTGAACATTTAAAATCTCATTTAAATCCACTCTGGAAAATTGTTTCCCGAGGAGAAGAGAACTGGAGGCTGTCTGAATGACTCTTCTGAGGGCTCAGTCTGCACAGCCGCCCACCCACTCTCAGTTTGTTTGTTTGTTTTTAAAATTAATTAATTAATTATTGGCTGCATTGGGTCTTCGTTGCTGTGCACGGGCTTTCTCTAGTTGCGGTGAGCGGGGTCTACTCTTCCTTGCGGTGCTCGGGCTTCTCCTTGCGGTGGCTTATTTTGTTGCCGAGCGCTGGTCCTAGGCACACGGGCTTCACTAGTTGTGGCACATGGGCTCAGTAGTTGTGGCTCGCAGGTTCTAGAGCACAGGCTCAGTAGTTGTGGTGCACGCACTTAGTTGCTTCGCGGCATGTGGGATCTTCCCAGACCAGGGCTTGAACCCGTGTCCCCTGCATTGGCAGGCAGATTCTTAACCACTGCACCACCAGGGAAGTCCTCTACTCTCATTTTGATTTCTTGGTTGTTGCTCCCCATACCTCATCCTACTCAGGTTCATTAGGTACCTCCTGGTTTTCTAAAAGGGTTCTGGTTACAAATGAGGCTCCGGGGCGTCCGTGTGCGGGGGGGCGGGGATATCACATGGCTACACAGCTAAGTTTGGTAGAGTGGAAATTCAAGACTTGGTTTTCTACCTGTGGGTTCAGTGCTCTTTCCTTTGTGCCCATTCCTCCCGCCATGAAGTCTTCTCTGGCTACTCTAGCCTCCCTTGAGGTCTTTGGGGAAATAAGCATGCTCTTTAAAATATAGACAGCTCCTAATGTAATATTAGACATGAAAGTGCTTAGAGCACAGAGCCTGGTGTGCAATAAATGCTCAAGAGACATCTGAATCAGCACCTGTGATCCTTCTGAGCAACTTAACGCATATTTATTGAGCATTTCCTCTATGCCAGATCTTTTTTTTTTTTTCGGCCATGCCACGTGGCCTGTGGGACCTTAGTTCCCTGACCAGGGATCGAACCCAAGCCCTCGGCAGTAAAAGCACAGAGTCCTAACCACTGGACTGCCAGGGAATTCCCCTTAGATCTTTATATTAAAGATACCCCTGCTCTTCAGGAGCTTAAAAATTATTCAAAGAGACTGAAATAAACTTAATTGCAACATAATGTGACCCAATGAAGTACAAAGAGCTGTGGGATCATGAAGGAAGGACCCTCACCAAGCATGAATAATGATAGTCCCTTGCATTTTATATTGACAGTTTACAAAGTGCTTCTCACATCTCTTACCCATTTAACTTTCACGGGAACGCTCTGGGGTATGATTAATTATCCACATTTTGCTGATGAGGAAGCTAAGACTCAGAGAATTAAAGTGACAGAGCCGTAGCCAGAAAGCTGGGCAGCAGCTTAAAATAATGAAAAGACCACTAGCCTGGAAGTCTGGACACTTGGCTTGTGTGTCTGTCACTTGTGACTATATGATCTTAGATAAGTAACTTTCCCTCTCTGGGGCTTGGTTTTGTCACCTGTAAAGTAATGTAGTTAGACAGGAAAGGCTCTAAGACCCCTTACAGCTCTGATATTCTCTGGACGAGGAGATAAAGCCTCGGGTTGGGGGCTCTGGAATTAGATAGACTGGTTGTGTGATTCTGGACAAGTGAAATAGCCTCAATGATTTCATGATAAAGTGGAGATATTAGTAGGGCCCACCTCATAGGGTTTTTATGAGGATTAAGATTAGTAATACACATGAATGAAACATATTGCCTGGTAAAGAGGAAGTGTTCAACAAATGTTAGCAACAATTATTACTTATTCTAAGAGTCTGTGCTGGGCCTCTTCCTACCACAGCAGTTGTGCACGGCAGAGCCTGATTCTGGCCACCCATGGGGTCTTAATAGAAAGAAAGCTTGTTTTGTAAAGCTTCAGAATAGTATCTAAGTATCTCTTGAAAATCAGAGACAGTATGGTATAAGGGAAAGAAAGAATCAGTCAAACATGTCATAAAAATCCCAGTTTAGGGGACTTCCCTGGTGGTCCAGTGGCTAAGATTCCGTGGTCCCAATGCAGGGGCCCTGGTTCGATACCTAGTCAGGGAACTAGATCCCACATGCTGCAACTAAGAGTTCGCCTGCCGCAACTAAAAGATCACACGTGCCACAACTAAAGATCCCTTGTGCTGCAACAAAGATCTCACATGAGGAAACCAAGGTCCCCTGTGCCATGACAAAGACCCGGTACAGCCAAATATATAAATAAATAAATAAATATTTTAAAAAAATAAAGTGGGTGCATTTTAAAAAAAAATCCCGGTTTAGTTCCTTACTAGCCTTGTGGCCCTAGGCAGGTCACTTCACCACCCCGTGACTCAGACTCCTAATTTGTAAAAGTGAAGATACTACCAATTTTGCAGGGTTGCTCTGAGGCTTGAATAAGATTATGTGTGTAAAGCATCCAGGACATCACCTGGCATGCTGTAGGTGAGTAAGAATGTAGCAGAGATTGGTGAGACCAAGTGCTAGGTTTCTCTGGCTGCTCTTAGGGTATTAAAATCTAAAGATTCTGCGCTCTCTGCTCTCAGGTCTCCAGATCAGTAAAGATGCCAAGTTTTATGCCCCTCTCCACCAGGTTCAAGAAGCCATTCAGCAATGAGAACGAGACCTTGGTGGTTCAGTTTTCAGTAAAACACAAGCAAGGTATCCATTGCGGTGGTGGGTTCGTGAAACTCTTTCCTGACACCCTGAACCAGGAGGATATGCATTCAGAATCCGAGTATTACATCATGTTTGGTAAGCTCTCTGATAGCAGTCGCTGTCAGCCCTGTGGGGTCTTAATGAGAGCCACTGTAGTGTAGAAAAGGCTCAGATGAAATTTATTTTTTAAAAAATTTATTGTATTGAAGTATAGTTGATTTACCATGTGTTAATTTCTGTTGTACAGAAAAATGATTCAGTTATATATATATATATATATACAGTTTTTATACACACATACACATACAAACATATATATGTATACAATTTTTATACACACATACACATACTAACATACACATTCTTTTTCATATTCTTTGAAACACGAAATTTCTAATGTGATAGCTCCACCTCCCTCTGTGGTAAGACTCTTAGAAGACCTGAGAAAAGCAACTCTAAACCTAAATGTTAATATAGAGGTGAAGAGTCACATGGTATTAACAAGGCTACAGTACAGAGAGACACTTTCCATTTCTAAGAGAAAGAGAAAGGGATCAGAAACTGTGTAGATACCCTCAAATGTACCTATTACAATAAGGCTTTGTGCTCTGAAGGAGGTTCCTGCCCTCAGGGAGAGAAAGGCACAGAAGGTTAGGGAAATCGCCTCTATCCAACATCTGTAGTGCATCCAGTGTTGCATCTGTAACCTCAGTATACTGGCCCTCCTTGGGGCAGTCCAGCTCTTACTTAGCTCAGTTTCAATGTGGTTGATATTTAAAAAACCAAGAAACAACGGCAACTAATCCAACTCCCAAATCATTGGTGAAGAATGTGGAGTTTACTGAAGGTGTTTGCACGAATTCAGAGGAAAGGGTTAAACTACATATCATAAACCAACATTTCCTTAAAATTCTCTCTAGATATTTTTTCTTTTCCCGGGGAGCTCCAGATCTCTCTCTAGCCCTCGCCAAAATCCTCCTCTTCAGCTGCTTCATCCATTTTCTGTCTGAATCCCTTCTCCCTCAACTCTCTTTCTTATCTTTCAATCTCTTTCTTATTTTTCTTATTATTATTAATTTTTTTTTTGGCGATATGCAGGCCTCTCACTGTTGTGGCCTCTCCCGTTGCGGAGCACAGGCTCCGGACGCGCAGGCTCAGCGGCCATGGCCCACGGGCCCAGCCGCTCCGTGGCATGTGGGATCCTCCCGGACCGGGGCACGAACCCGTGTCCCCTGCATCGCCAGGCGGACCCTCAACTACTGTGCCACCAGGGAAGCCCTCTTTCTTATTTTTCAATTCCTTTCTTAGGTAGACCAATAAAGCACTATGGGGGTCTAAAACATGAGTCTGCCCATCTATTTTTTTCAGAATCTACCCTTCTCACAAGGCGCTTATATCTGTAATGTACATGGTAGTTGTAGCAGGGAAATTGGAAATAGGTTTTTTTAATGTGATTGTTTTCCTTTTCAAATGAATATTATTTATTTGATGCTCAAACAACCCAGCAAGTTTGGGCTATTATCATCTCCATTTTACGGATGAGAAAACAAAGGCAAGAAATTTGCCCAAGATGAGTAAGTCGGAAGTCAGATTTTGAACCCAGTCTGTCTGGCTGTAAAGCCTGGGCTTTTTCTACTCTACCCTTTTGCCTTCTGCTTGGTGTGGACACAGGCGTATGAATCATTTTTTAAAAGGCAGAATGAAGACATATTTTTAAAAAGGTATTGATGAGGAGTTATGAGATCACAAAAGATGTCATGCCCACCTGGGGGCTTTTTGGAGAAGGTATTAATTATTCTTTGAAGAATGAGTTAGATTTTAATAAGCAGAAAAGGAGAGAGAGGAAATGTAATTTGGGCATAGGAAACTGTGTGTACAAAAGCTCAGAGACATGAAATTCAAATGTAAGTAGAAAAACGATGAGACCAGTGTGGCTAGAGCACACTGAGTGTGTGTGTGTGTGTGTGTGTGTGTGTGTGTGGTGCACGCAGGCACATGTTTAGGATAGTCAGAGAGCAACAGCATGGGAAATTAGGTAGAAAAACTAGGTTAAAACCTATTCTTGGTGGGACCTTCCTGGTGGCACAGTGGTTAAGAATCCACCAGCCAATGCAGGGGACACAGGTTTGAGCCCCTGTCTGGGAAGATCCCACATGCCTCAGAGCAACTAAGCCCGTGTGCCACAACTACTGAGCCTGCGCTCTAGAGCCAGCGAGCCACACTACTGAGCTCATGTGCCACAACTACTGAAACCCATGTGCCTAGAACCCGTGGTCTGCAACAAGAGAAGCCACCACAGTGAGAAGCCCGCGCACTGCAGCGAAGAGTAGCCCCCCGTCGCTGCAACTAGAGAAAGCCCGCGTGCAGCAACGAAGACCCAATGCAGCCAAAAATAAATAAAAATAAATAGATAACTAAATTTATATTTTAAAAAAACCCTATTCTTGGGCCTTTGCCAGGTTAAGCTCTCTGGACTCACAAATCAACAGTTTCCTCTAAAGTTTTCACAAAGCAGGAAGAGCCCCAGGCTCTGTTTCTAGTTAGGCTTGGGTTTAAAGCCCAGCAATGCTCCTTATTAGCTGTTTGACCTTCTGCAAGTTGCTTAACTTTTCTGGGCCGCAATTTTCCCAACTAAAAGTAGAGATAGTAATACCTCCTTGTGAGAATTAAATGACGTGGTATTAAGTGCCTGGCACAGGAGGGACTTCCACTTGGGTTTCGTCAACGGAACCCTGGCAGATCACAGGGGGGAAGGAGAGTTGTGTCCCTTGACTGAAGGTCACAGCTTATCTCCTGGCTGCCTCTCTACTGAACTCCTTTTTTTCCTGGGCTTTGGTAACTAACTGCGCCTTCTCCTAGCCCCTTCAGTCTTAGGGATGGGAATAGCCTGGAGCATAGCATTATTCCTTATATTTTCTCAATGTCCTGCCCCCACCATTTACAATAGTCCCTTTACGCAGGTTCGATCCCTCAATGGGGAACTAAGATCTCGAATGCCTCATGGTGTGGCCAAAAACAAAAACAAAAGCAAACAAACAAAGAACAAAGACAGAAAAAAACCCGACACAAAACAAAGAATTAAAATAGTCCCTTTATTAAATTCTCCTCAAATAATCCTAAATTTGTGTGTGCTATCTCTTTCCTGCTATGTCTGTCTTAGCCACAAAACAGGCAAACTGCCTAAAAGTGATGTAAATTCATGTATTGGGATTTAATTTCCAGGCCCTGACATCTGTGGCTTTGGCAACAACAAAGTACAAGTCATCCCTCATTATCAAGGGAAATGCCATGAGAACAACAAGACCATCAAGCGCAGGGTGAGTGTGGGGGCTGGTCTTCAGCCTAGGGGGAAGGATAACCATTTTGCATTTGTTATCTCATTTAATCCTTACAACACCCCTATAAATTAAGTACTATCATCTCCATTTTGCAGATTAGAAAATAGACCCAGAGAAATGCTGTAAATTACAGGATTTCACATAGAAGCAATTGATCTGAAAGCCTAGGAAGTCATGTAAGCTTATCTCTTGGAACAATGCTTGCCATGGCCCACTTCCCCACTGCTAGATATCGGAAG
>NW_006786891.1:958235-1000448 GCF_000442215.2 Lipotes vexillifer
GAAGAGATGGGGGAGGTGGGGAGTGCTGGACTCAGAATTGGGTGGTGAGTTTACCTTAGTAACATCAGGGTTAGAGAGATCTAGGTTGGCTGGAGGATAATAACTGGATTTCATCAGCCTCTCAACAGGAAATCACTGAATGCCATCTCTGTGCTGGGCCTTGGGCTGGGGATAGAGTGAGCCAGGCATGGCCTCTAATCTCTCAAAACTCAGAGTCCAGTAAAGGTAAGAGTCAAGCAAAGGAGAATGACAACCTAGTCTGATTGGGGTCTGTGAGAGCACAGAGGAGGCCCCCTACCCAACCTGGTGCCTTAGGAAATGCTTCAGAGAGGCACAAAGAATGTTTCTACTGTGCTGAGTTTTGAATGATGAGCATGAATTGGTCTTGTAAAGGAAGGTGACAATTTTAGGGAGGATCGAGCTATTAGAAGAGGTAATCACATGAGAAAAGTCAAGGAGACTCTTGAGAAAGAGTAGCACCGCGAGAAGTTTGGCACAAGTAGAGCACAGGGGAGAGGCAGAGACTGAGTCTAGAGGAGACCCTAGGTCCTGGGTCATTGGAGAACTTGTGTTTGGGGCAAAGCCCTTCCCTAGCAGGACTGTGCATACAGGGACTCCCTGGGATCCTGCTCAGGGTAGGCATTGTGCTGGGACCTGCAGATACAACAGATGAGTCAGAAACGATCCCTGCAGTTGAGAAGCTCAGAGTCTAGTGGGACAGACAGAAAAACAGACAAGATCAAAGAATGACCAGAGCTGTGATGAAGGGAAGGATGGGAACTAGGTGAGACCAGAGGAGTGTGTACTCAGGAGAATGAGACCCAAAGTCTCTTTTGGGTTAACCAGAGAAATGGGATGAGGGACGTGGTAAAGTGTGTTTGTGACTATGTGGGAAGTGGCATTCAGGAACTGAGGGTCTGTTTTATTTTTTTTTTCTTTTTTTTTTTCTTTTTTTTTTTTTTTTTTGGGGGTCTGTTTTAGATGGTGCATTTAATGCTTGAGGTCCAACAGGGGACTGAAATATTCCTCGTTCCCTTTCTAGATCAATAAAGACACTCACCTGTACACTCTGATTATTCACCCCAGTGCTACTTATGAGGTCAAAATTGACAACCAGCAAGTAGCAGCTGGGCACCTGGAGGATGACTGGGACTTCTTGCCTCCCAGGAAGATAAAAGACCCCTATGCCCGGAAACCAAGGAAATGGGATGAACACCCACAAATAGAGGATCCTGAAGATAAGAAACCTGAGGTGAGGTGTTTCACTGGGAAGCAGGAGGGGATCTTAGCTGTGGGGATGGGCGAAGGAAGGAGCATCTTTCCCTCAAGGAGGTGTCCAGCTAAATATTGGTATCCAGAAAGGCATGGAGGGAAGAGGGAAGCACCTCACGTTTATTGAGGATTTACTGCCCCTGCTAGCAGCCTCTATGAGGACAAGGAAAGTGATGCTTAAAAAATGAAGTGACTTGCCCAGGCACACATACATTAGAACCAACATCTGAACCTGGATCTCTCTGATTCCAAAGTTATTGATATGGGAAACATGTGGAACATACTCACTGGTTCATTATCATTCACTGGAAAGCTGTACTGGATACAGCTATGAATAGAACAATCCAGGGACTGAGAAACCTCCTGGGACTCAGAATCTAGTGAGGGATACAGACAAGTACGTAGATGCAGGTCACACTGTGTAATTGATGGTGAGAGTCAGGGAAGCCAAATCCTGTGGGAGCCCCAAACAGGCTCCTAACTCAGGCTGAGTTGGGGTGCAGGTGGTGTTCTGGGAAGGAGGAGGCATGCTTCAGCGATTTGGTTAACCTAGGGATTGGAAAAATAGACTTTGGGGTCAGACAGATATGGTTTGTATCCGAGCTCCACCATTTACTAACTGCGAAACCCCACCTATAAGCAGTTAGACCTTGGGCAAGGAATATAACTGCTGTGAAATTTCACAAACAGGGATTATTATAATACCTATATGTGAAGGTTGTTGTGACAATTAAATGAGCTAATATACATAATTTAATGCCTGGTACATAATAAGTTCTTAATACATGGCATTTATGTGTTAATCATGTACTGAATTTCAAACAGTACATTCATTACAGCAAGGGAAATTGAGTTGGAGGAAAAATATTCCAGACCTTGAGAACAGCAGAAGTGAAGGCACATCAGTTAAGTGGAAAGTAACATGGTTATGTAAAGAACTGAAAGCAGCAGTTTAGTATTTTAGGAGAATAAAGTTCAAGGTGGAGAGTGATGGAAGATGAGTTGGAATAGTCTGTTGGAGCCAGGTCATGGAGAGCCTCACCTGCTGGGCCCTGAGGTCAGAGCAGATTCACCCTCATGCAGAGGAGATGCTCAGGGTTCAGCAAGGAGCAGCATGGCACCCAGCAACTGGAATCCATTCTGTAAGGAGAGGCCTGTAGCGAGGTGGGCAGTGGCCCAGCCATGTGTAGGGAGATTCAGTGGGCTCCAAACCCAGGGGGAGGGAGGTGTAGTCAAGGAATTAAGGCAGATGATCAAGCAGTGTCTGGATCTTCAGCACCCTGGGAGAATTAGGGACTAGTTTACTTCCAGACCCAGCAGGCAGGCTCAGGGCAGCAAGATTAACCATAGACTCTCCCTCCTGGTGTGGACCATGCACCTGATGTAGTCAGGGTTGGATCAAGGCCTGGGGGAGAGGGGAGAGGCTGCAGGCCTCTATGCTCTCTGTTGAGTAGACCCAGAGAAGGTGGAGACTACTTAGATAGGCTGGGTTCTATCAAGTCTATAGGCCCCAGGAGAGGATGCTGACTGTTAATGTCTCAGGAACCACAAAACAGCTGAAGCATCCCAGGAACTAGGGAACTTCATGCTACTGAATGACTGTGAGTCTAGTGGGCTTGGCAGCAAAGCCTTTAGTAAGTCTGGAAAGTGGTGAGCACCAAGGTGAACTGCCAGGTAGATAGAGCAAAACTTTGGAGGCTCCAGAGCAGAAGAAATATGAACGTTAGGACAGGCCATGACTTGGAGCTCTGTCTTAGGAAATAGAAGGGACCTGGGGTACAAGGGAGGACTGATACAGATCTGGGAGCATGCTGGGGTACAAGGCAGGTCACTAAGAGAGGCCTTCAGGAAGAGGGACTCAGGCTAGAAGACTTGTTCTGACAATCGGGGCACATAACTGGGGAAGGGAGAGGGCCAGGGTAAGGGAAATTCCCATCTTATTTGAGCTTAAAGTAGTCAAGGTCAGAAGGATAGAGAATATGAGGAGGCACTGGAGTTGCTTAAAGGCTTTTTTTCTGCTGTATGTTTTGGATTTGTTTGCAGAGTCCTGAGCTGGGCTTTCACAGGGGTGAGGACAGGAGAGCGGCAGGGGTAGGGCACCAGGTCCAACCCTACTGTACTCTGTATCCCAGCTTCATACCGGCCCACCCATCTGCCCTCATGGAGGGACATTTTGTTTTAGGACTGGGAAGACTTCGAATACTTCCCAGACCCAGAGGCCAGACGACTGGAATGAGGCAATGAATGGGGAGTGGGAAGGTCCCCTGATAACAGACCTGAAGGTGAGGGGGTCTCTCCTGCCAATCGGTATGAGAAATAAGAGAGAAGAGATGTAAATTTTAATCTACAGAACAGAAACTCTGAGATCCTGTGGTCATCTTCCTCCTTTCCCCTTCTCCATAAGACTGTAGCCTCATTTGGGCCATATTCTCAGGGCTGTGCCTATCTGGGAGAAGGTGGTCAAGGTTGATGCTGGGAGGCAGAGGTCCAGGGAGCTCTAGGCAAGGGATTTGTCCGGAGTGGTGGAAATCAGTCAAAGGAACATGATCAAAACAGGAAATGGGTCTGGGGTCAGGAACCGGAAGTCTCAGAAGTGGTCCAGAAAGGGGAACTTTCATGAATGAGCCAAACATGTTGGGGGAGGGTGGGGGAACTTCTTTTTAAGGGCTGTCCTGACCTCGTGTCAGAAATGAGAGGGAACTAAAGGAATCAACTATCAAATGCTCCAGAGATAATACTGACTGAGACAAACATTGTTTTATTTGGTCACAGTTTCCTACACTGCACACCAGGAAGAGAATGGCCCCAAGTCCAGAGTCCTTAGATGGTGGTTCCCTGTGAAGCTACATTTTCTTAACATCATGAACAAATTTATGCAGAGAGCTGGGACCAGGCTCAGAATGGGTCTCTGCTACCTTGTTCATATCCCTCTGGGTAGAAAGGGGAACCTGGGGGCTTCCCTCGTGGTGCAGTGGTTGAGAATCTGCCTGCTAATGCAGAGGACACGGGTTCGAGCCCTGGTCTGGGAGGATCCCACATGCTGCAGAGCAGCTGGGCCCATGAGCCACAACTACTGAGCCTGAGTGTCTGGAGCCTGTGCTCCGCAACAAGAGAGGCCGCGATAGTGAGAGGCCCGAGCACTGCTTGCCACAATTAGAGAAAGCCCTCGCACAGAAACGAAGACCCAACACAGCAAAAATAAATTAATTAATTAATAAACTCCTACTCCCAACATCTTCTTTAAAAAAAAAAAAAGAAAGGGGAACCTGGAAGAGTCTTGTGCATTAGCTCAAAGAAAGGGAGAGAAACTCAAGGAATCCTGCTCTGAATCCTTATGCCTAATTGATTAATCTTTCTGATTGCATGAGAAGGATGGAAAAATACTAATGCCATGTTCACTCTTTGGTGCTTTGCTTAAGGACAATGTAAACCTCGGATCATTCACAGTCTCAGTTACCAGGGGGAGTGGATTCATCCAGAAATAGACAACCCTGAATATAAGCCTGACCCAACCATTTGTCACTATTATAACATTAGTGTCCTTGGCCTGGACCTTTGGCGGGTAAATCTCTCTGGGCTCAGAGCCAGGGAAGAACAGTCCCTCTAAATATTCCACAAAGTAGAAAGAGCTCCAGGCTGGAAATTACAAAACTTGAGTGAGTCTTGACCTTTCTAAACCTCAAACTGTTCCTCTTTAAAATGGGATTAATTATATTCATCCTAATAATTATAATAGCTAAAATTTATTGAGTCTCTACCATGTACCAAGCACTATTTCAGAGACTTTGCAAATGCCATTTAACTCTCACTATGAAATCTCCTACTTCTAAATGTGAAAACTGACGTTCAGCAAAGTTAGCTAACTTGCCTGAAGACACATCTGGTAAGCAGAAAAGCTGGAATTTGAATGCAGGCCTTTCTGAGGCTAGATTCAGTGTTCCAATACTTTATACTGCTAGGCCGGTCCTACGTGAATCTTGGGGTAGTTCTGGAAATAAAAGGGAATCAGAGATGTGGTAAAGCTTTGAAATATTAAAATCCCCAGATAGATGTTGGGACTGATTGTCCCAGCCACGATGACAAATCCTGACCTAGCCTCCCTCTTCCCTGCCAGTTACCTTTCCTGGCTCTGATTTGAAGGAAAAGAGGAGGCCTCAGATACTCAGGCCTTCACAGAGTTGTTTTCTTCCAATGAGAGCTGATGTTGAAAATGCAAGGATTCTTTCCCAACTCAGGAGAAAGAGAGCACCTCAAGTGCCCGCCCCAGAGTGAAAGCGTTAGCCCAGGAGGCCTCTTGGAAACTGCAACCTATCAATACATAGTCTTGGAATTCCCTTGGAGAGGTAGGGGAAGTGAGCATTAATATCCCTTATTATTACCTTGTATTATGTTTGAGAGAATTGAGAACAGAAATGTCACATGATGTGCCCAAGAGCATACAGCTAGTGCATGGGAGAGACAGGATTCAAAGGTCTGTCATCCTGTAAAGTCCTTGTTTATTGATTACACCCACTGTACAATAGAGCCTCTAGAAACTGCAGCCACTTATCCATGGGTGTATCCTGGAATGTTCTACAGCCAGTGAAATCTCTGTCTCTGACCAGTGATTTCTACAGTTCAAGGCTGCTAAAGGTCTCTTGAACAGACACCCCCAATTTGAAGCTTTCTTGGTTTATTTATTTATTTTGACTTTCTTGTTTTCCTGGCTCAGTAAGGCCAGCACACAAGTGTAAGGAGATGATGTATGTAAATTTCCATGTGCATAGTAGGGGTTCAGGAGAGAAGGAAGAAGAGAGACATATGTCATTCTTTTGTTCCTTTTTTATCTGAAGAATGTGGATACAGTTTGTACAAATTCCCATTGTTATCTCTTTTTTTTCAGTTGTCCCTTTTAAATAAATAATAGGAATTTTCTACATCTTGAAAAAATATGTGGTCATATTAATATGCCTAATCTGATTGTTTCCTTAAAATGCATTGGGTTTTTTTCCCACTGAAAACATTAAGGTACACACTTTAAACAGTTTCTTTGTTCATCTACAAAATTTAAAAATTATTTGACACTAATTGCTCTGAGTTCTTGTGCTCTGAGTCCTCAAGTAGGCAAACTTTTCTATTTGAGAATTTAAACCATGCTGAAGGAGTGTTTCTCAAACTTTAACATGCGTATGAATCACTCAGATCTTAATAAAATGCAGATTCTGATCCAGCAGGTCTGGGACAAATCCTGAGAGACGACATTTCTGAAACTCCAGCATTGTCTCTCTTTTTTTTTTTTTTTTTTTTTTTTATACAGCTCTGCACAACGCTGACATCACCCTTGCAGGCATCCTTTCCTTTTAAGTTCTAGTTGGGTCCGACACTCCCAAGTCCTACTCCACCCTACCCACTCAGCCAAACCAACACACCTAGTTTATCACAGGGTCCCTGCACCTCATTGGAAAAGCGTAGCGACTCTCAGCATAGAGATGGGCCGGAATTCTCTCACCTGCCCTGTGCCAACCCAGGGTTCCAGATGCTCTGTGAGTCCATTGCCCTCTGCATCAGGTCCTAGCCTAGTAAGCTGCTTAATCTTCCTGCTTAGTCCCTGATCCATCCTGTTCTCTGTTCCTACACTCCCATACACAGTCCCTTTTCTTTTCTTTCCTTTTTTTTCCTTAGGTTGAAGATACTGCCTTCTTTTCTTTTTTTTTTTTTTTTTGTCTTGTGATACAGCTCTGCACAACGCTGACATCACCCTTGCAGGCATCCTTTCCTTTTAAGTTCTAGTTGGGTCCGACACTCCCAAGTCCTACTCCACCCTACCCACTCAGCCAAACCAACACACCTAGTTTATCACAGGGTCCCTGCACCTCATTGGAAAAGCGTAGCGACTCTCAGCATAGAGATGGGCCGGAATTCTCTCACCTGCCCTGTGCCAACCCAGGGTTCCAGATGCTCTGTGAGTCCATTGCCCTCTGCATCAGGTCCTAGCCTAGTAAGCTGCTTAATCTTCCTGCTTAGTCCCTGATCCATCCTGTTCTCTGTTCCTACACTCCCATACACAGTCCCTTTTCTTTTCTTTCCTTTTTTTTCCTTAGGTTGAAGATACTGCCTTCTTTCATCAGGACAGAGGCTAGGCGGAGATGGCAGTGAACAAGAAAATTCTTTCTCTTAGGTTTGGGACTCCTTATGATCTTTGAAAGAGTAGTGACACAAAATGCAATGAATATAGCCTAACAGCCATAATGCAAAGCAATTGACATTCCTTAGGTCATATGGTCTGTGTCACAGGCCTGTGGGGCTGGAGGGTAGGGCTTATCATCTCCGTTTTACTGACCAGGAAGCGGAGGGCTTAGAGAGGTGACTTGACTTGTCAAGATCCCATAGCTAGTAAGTGCCCAAACCTATACTCTTTCCATTTTATGCTTCAAGTGGGACATCACAGGAAACCAGGTAACTTTCAGTGAATTAACTTTTCAGGCTTTACAGTCTCACAGAGCTCTTTCTCACATATTCTTTTCTCCTGAGAACTGTATGAAGAAAGCAGGGAAATTATATTTTCTTCCATTTTCCAGATAAAATCATGGAGGCACAGAAGAGATATGAGTAAACCAAGGTCCCTCCACTAGTGAGTTGTAGGAAGCAGGACTGGCCCTCATGTCCTGATTCTCAGTTGGAGGCAGAGCCAGGAGTTTAGTGTAGGGGGGATGGGGGTAAGTGAGCACCAAAGAGAACAGGGGAGATTGGAAACATTTCTCATGTGAGTAGAAAAAATGGAAGAGCCAAAAAATGAGCAGTTCCCTAACCAAGACTGCTGACAGTTCAAAAAGAAAAAAACAAAACAAAAACTAAATCCCAACTCACGAAAAGAAAAAAAAATCCCAAAGAAAAAAATCATAAAGTTGCATAAGGAATTATTAAAACCAATTTTTTTAATGGCTCAGAGGAAATTAATGATCTTTATTCAAAGTGGCTATTTTGTCATTTATTTTTCTGCTGAGGACAGGGTTGGGGGGATGATGTAAGCCAAATAAAAGTCTTTCTTATTTAAAAAAAGCAAAACAAAACGAAACATTTTTCAAACCCTAGAGGAAGGACACATGATAACTCATGCTGCAATCTTTCTCGTGGTCACACAACGGCTCTCACACAATTAACTTGCTGATTTATTTAACATATAATGCTAAAGCAAAAGAATCCAGAATGACTCTCCTTTTGTTTCTTTTGAAACATAATCCAGATAATGAAAAGTTATGATAATAACTATTATCATTTATCAAATGACTGTTATCTGCTAGGCACTGTGCTTTACATATATTATTTCTAATGCTCATGACAACACTTCAAGTGAGTTAGTTTTAATACTTCACTTATGAGGGAATAGGCTCAGAGGAGTTGAGTAACTTCCCCAAAGTCACACAGCTAGTATGTGGTTGAGCTGGTCTGTCTGACTCCATGACTGCTGCTCTTTCTATTTTGTTCCTTTATCATTAATAAACACTGAAATTATTATATACCGTTGACTTGATTCATCTTTTTCTTTAATTGTAAATATTAAATATGTTATTTTAAGAAAATAGAGAAATATGGTAGAGAATCTAAATTATGCTTGCACTTCTTGTGGAAACTTTTCTTTTCCCCATATTCTTTTAGTTTTTCTGATTATATTGAGGAGAGAACCTTAAAAAGGACATCTATAAGTGGCAGCAGAGACTATCAATCTGAGTTGGGGCAAGAGCCACTGGACAGCAATTTGGAGCCTAGCAGAATGATGAAAATTTCTTCACAACCCTCTGAAAGAGTGGTCACAGGCTTGGAGGACACAGAACCTTGGGAAACAGTAACGTAACTTCTTTCTAGAGCAGATCAGCTAAGGCGGCACAGCATTCTGGACCCTCTGTGCTCTTAATCATCTTTGTATTCCCTCACTCCACCTCAGTTATTGATTAAAATCTCTGGTCTGTGGCCTGGGAATCTGAATTTAGCAAAGTTTCCAGTTGATTTTTTAAAGCCTTTTGACCTAGTTCTAATAATCCCATTGTTTTCATTTCAACAGGTGAAATCAGGCTGCATCTTTGACAATTTCCTTCTTACAAATAATGAAGAGTTTGCAGAAGAGACTGGAAGTAAGACCTGGGGAATAAGAAAAGTAAGATTTTCCTTCACTTGGATTTCCAGGTGTCTGACTCCTCAGTTGTGCACTGTTCTTTGCATTTAAAAAATCAGTCTCACAGTCATTGTCTCATTTGCTGGTTACATGGCCCTGAGAGGCAGGGTAAAGAACTTGTATTCATTGGACATCTACGACCTTGTACTTGACTTTATGACCACTTTACAAAAGTCTTCCCACAAAGCCCTTAAAACAACCCAGCAAGACACGTATTGTTATTCCCGTTTTTCAGATGTAGGAATTGAGATTCATAGAGTATAGATAAACTGTGCAAGGTCACATGCAGCCTTTCACTTGTTGAGTTAGAATGCACACTCCTTCTGTGTCACACTCCCTGCTCACAGTATGGTGATCTAGAAGGGAGCCACTGAACCCATTTCTGATGGATGACTTGGAGAAGGAAGCAAGATGTTAGTGCTGTTTACCAGCTTCCCTGCTCTCCTAGAACTATTTTACAGGTGGAGTGATACTTAGGACAATGGCTTCTTCTTGGTGCCACCCTTCATCCAGACCTCCTGGTTCTGCAGGAAGGGCCATTCAAGCAGGTTTGTGGCCAATGCTTGATTACCCAAAAGGCAGACAAGGCTCATGGTTAGAGCACCAGCAAAGCACAGGCATTAAAAAGAAATTTATTTATTTATTTATTTTTATTTTTGGCTGTGTTGGGTCTTCGTTGCTGCTCAGTAGTTGTGGCTCGTGGGCTCTAGAGTGCAGGCTCAGTAGCTGTGGCGTGCAGGCTTAGTTGCTCCGCGTCATGTGGGATCTTCCTGGACCAGGGATCGAACCCGTGTTCCCTGCATTGGCAGGCAGATTCTTAACCTCTGAGCCACCAGGGAAGTCCTCTAGTATTGTTTTATTGAGGAAATATTACATATTGGTCAAGAGCATGAGTTTTAGAGCTAGATTGCTTAGGTTCAAATCCAGGCTCCATTACTTACTAGTACAAACTTGGTCAAGTTGTTTAACTTCTCTGATCTTCAGTCTCCTCATCTATAAATTGGGAATATTGATGCCAATTATCTTTTAAGTTCCTGGCATATAGTAAGTGCTCAATACATGGTACTTATTATTATTAACCTATATATTCACTTGGCAAATATTTGTTGAGTGCTTGTTCAAAGCACTGTTGTAGTTGTTGGAGATATACCAGTGAAATAAAACAGAGAAGTTTCTGCCCTCATGGGGCTTACATTCAGTCAGGGGAGCCCAACAAGAAACATATAAAGAAGTAAATATATATGCATGAGATGGTGAGATAAACTACAGAGAACAATAAAGCAATAGAAAGGGCTGTCATCATGGGGGTTTTGCTCTTTGGTCAGGAGAGGCTTTGTTGAGTAAGCAACATTTAAGAGACTTGGAGGAATTAAGGAGCAAATCACGCAGATGTTTGGGAGGAAGAGCCTTCTGGTAGAGAGAACAGCAAATGCAAAGTCCCTGAAGTAGAAGCATAACTTGCTTGTCTAAGAAAGAGTAAACAGTACAGTGTGACTAGAGCTGAGTGAGAAAGAATGAGAGTAGTTGGGGCCATTTCCCTGAGTAAAATGGGGAGCCATTGGAGCCATTTTTAGCAAAGGAGTGATATGAACTGGCTCATAGATTGAGATGTTACTCTGGCTGCTGCATTGCAAAAGTCTACACGAATGAAAAAGGACTATAGGGGAACAAAGGCAGAAGCGAGTGGTAGTGGTGGAGGTAGAGGAATGCTCAGATTCTAGATCCATTTTGAAGGTTAAACTCACAAGAGTGATGGATTAGATATAAAATATGGGTTGGAGTAAAGAGGGATGGCTCCAAGGTTTTTGACCCCAATGACCAGAAGGATGGAGTTATTGAGGATGAGCTTTGGGGCACCCCAACAGTTAGAGATCAGGGAGATAAAGTGGAACCAGCAAACAAAACAGAAAGGGTAGCCGACGAGGTAGGAAGAGAACCAGGACATTATCCTGTAGGCCAAGTGAAGAAAGTATTTTAAGGGGGAAAGGAGTGATCAATTGTATTGAATGATCAAGAAAGATGAGGACTGAGAATGGACCACTGAATTTAATAACATGGGGTTCATTGGTGACTCTGACAAGAGCAGTTTCAGTGAGACGTATAGGGGGAAAAAATGGGTCCAAGAAAGAATGGAAGGAGAACAACTAGAGACAACAAGTATAAGCTAGTCTTTTGTGGAGTTTTGCTGTAATAAGTGTAGAGAGAATAGGGTGGTAGGTAAAAGGAAATGTTGGTCAAGATTTTTTTTTAATATACGGTAGATCTTCCTGCCTGCTTGTATGTTAATGGGAATGATACAATAAAGAGAAAAAACAATATAGGAGGGCAAGAGCAGAATTTCTAGAACACTGTTTTTGAGAATATGAGAGTAGATGACATCTAGTGCCCAAGAAGATGGGTTGGCTTTCCATAGGAATATGGTTATTTTATCCATAATCACAGGAATAAAGAATGACTATATAAGAATAAATACAGGGCTTCCCTGGTGGCTCAGTGGTTGGGAGTCCACCTGCCGATGCGGGGGACGTGGGTTCGTGCCCCGGTCCGGGAGGATCCCACGTGCCACAGAGCGGCTGGGCCCGTGGGCCATGGTCTCTGAGCCTGCGCGTCCCAAGCCTGTGCTCCACAGCGGGAGAGGCCACAGCAGTGAGAGGCCCGCGTACCGCAAAAAAAAAAAAAAAAAAAAAAAAAAAAAAAAAAAGAATAAATACAGGCAGGTAGGGTAGATTTGTGGTGGGAGTATATGTAGTTGTATTCTTTGGGAAGCAGACACCAAGATGGTGTTAGAAATGTAGGCGATTTATCGGGGATAATGCCTGGGAAAGATGAAGGGTAGAGGGTGCAGGAATAGACACCTGTGAAAGGAGAAAGGAAAAGGAGAATTGGGTAGGAATTATAGTCAAGTGCAGTGCAGCTCTGAGAAAGTCTTGCTAGTCCAACATTGCTCCAGGGGAAAAGGTGAAGGACAGTGAACCAACCACAGAAATATAGTAGAGGCTCATCAGTTAGCATTAAGGGCTCACTTGAGTTTAGTTGGTTTTTTTTTAATTGTCAAATGTCTTGGCATTTAAAAAAATTTTTTTTTATATTGGACTATAGTTAATTTTTGAGTTTAGTTTTAATGAGTTTAAAATGAGAACAATCTGTTTTTACTATTTTGTCTAGCCATTTTCTCTGCTTAGGTGCAAGCCTGGCAAGTTGGAATTAACCAGATTTGAAGATTTGCCCAACTAAGGGAGGGAAGGGCAAAGGAGTTGAAGATGTTTGCGAGAGAGTCGTCGCATAAAAATAAAGAAAGCAGGAAAGGGAAGATATGAGTTGGTTGAGGTCTAATGAAAAGGAAATGGTTTAACAAGTTGTTATAGGTCCAGGTGGGCTTGAGGAGTTGGTAGAGTTGGTCTTTTGTTGCCTTTGGCAAGAACTGTTTTGGTAAGGATCGGAGGTTGGGAACAGATCAGTGAGTAGAGCAGCGAGAGGGAAGTGAAGAAATAGAGACATTAACTGTAGCCAGTGCTTTCCAGGCATAAGAAAATGAAGGCCTGATTGAAAGAGAGAATGTGGGAATAACGTGGGAAACACAACAAGATGTCAAACACTTGCTCCCACTAGGATTGTCGAAGGCCCTATCCTACTGGGCATGCAGGTTCTCAATCTAGCTTTGTCCCCCAGGTCTGGGTAGAAGACCACCAGATTCTCTAGGTGAGGATTAAAGCCCTAGAGGAGTTTAGACTGTGTCTTTTTTTTTTTTTTTTTAATTCTTGGCTGCATTGGTTCTTCGTTGCTGCACGCGGGCTTTCTCTAGCTGCGGCAAGTGGGGGATACCCTTCATTGTGGTGCACGGGCTTCTCATTGCAGTGCCTTCTCTTGTTGCAGAGCATGGGGTCCAGGCACGTGGGATTCAGTAGTTGTGGCACAAGGGCTCAGTAGTTGTGGCTCATGGGCTCTAAAGCGCAAGCTCAGTAGTTGTGGCGCACAGGCTTATTTGCTCCACGTCATGTGGGATCTTCCCGGACTAGGGCTCGAACCCATGTCCCCTGCATTGGCAGGTGGATTCTTAACCACTGTGTCACCAGGGAAGTCCCAAGGATGGTGTCCTTTCTTTAAGGCCCCTCTGAGTAGTAAAATTTATGAAGACGGCTCTAAGGATCAAATTCTAGCACCTGGATGAACACATTAGAGAACTCAGAAGTCCCATTTCTGACTGCAAACTTGTACTGGCTACAGTTCAAAAGCAAATTCAGAGTTCCATAAAGGTTGTTTTACTGTGATATAGCAGAAAGAGCACCAGACTTGGAACCAGAAAACCTGGTTTCTAATTCTCGTTCTACCACTCACTAACTGTATAGCTTGGGGAACTGATTTAATCAGTCTGAATCTCATATTCCTCATCTAGAAGGTGGGAGCAGTAACACCTCATACATTGCTGTAAGGAATAGAAATAATGTGTGTAGACTGTCTCATACCATGTTTAGCAATACTGTAGGCATTCAGTAGATGTTTGTTGAATCTGAACCAATTTTATTTATGAACAAATTACACACAGACACACAGACACACACACACACACACACACACACACACACACACTTCTCTCCACCCCACACATACTGAAAATTTATAGGTAAGTAAACACCATACCAGAAATCTTTAAGAGTGTGGGAAGATACCAGACATTTCTAAAGTGAGTTAACTTTGTTTATACCATCTGTAAATTATTTTGAAATTCCACACTCTAAACAGGACATAGAGAAGCAATGGAGAGAACTGTACAAAGAAATGGAAAAAAGAAAACAGGAAAAAGAGGCCAAGAAGAAAAAGGAAAAGGAGGAAGAAAGGGAAGAGATGACATCTGGGGAATTGAAGAAGAGGGAAGTGAAGAGGATTCTGCTGAGGACCCAGGAAATTACAGGCAGCTGAAGGAAGGTGATGATGAAAGAGCATTTCTGGGTAAAAATCTAGAAGTCCATGTTGATCAGAGGATGAACTATAACTGGGTAACAAGTGGTTACTACTCAGAGGCAAATGATGTTGCTTAGAAGGAAGAATGTTCATGGTTTGGCAAAGTCTGGGGAGCAAAATTACTTGCTCTCTCTGAACGAACATTGAATTTGGATTTCTATATCCCATCTCCTTTGCTCTGTATGACCTTGGGAAAGTCCCATCACCTCTTGGGGCTTCTCTTTACTTGTCAATGGAAAGGGAGTGATAATTCCCGTTTCATGAGGCTGCTATAAGGATTAAATTAGCTATGTGTGCAAAGTGCCTAATATAAAAAGACAGTCAACAAATACTAGCTATTACTATTTACCATTATCATGGTATTTATAAAATAATTGACAGTTAAAAAGCCTCTGTATAAACCTGAGCCTCACTTTCAACTTATTCCAGTATATCCAGTGATTTTATTTTGTTTAAATATCTGTATTATTTAGTATTTACTGAGCAGTTCTGATAGCTGTATTTGTGGGTGATGATGCTTGATGTTTTCTTCTTGCAGGTGTATCAAGCACTTAAAAACAAAATCAGACTTCCTCCTAACATAAACAAAGATACTTTGTGAAACTCCTTTTGCTTCTCTGCTGTTTTGTGCCGTAATTTTTTTTTTTTTTGCGGTACGCGGGCCTTTCACTGTTGTGGCCTTTCCCGTCACAGAGCACAGGCTCCGGACACACAGGCTCAGCGGCCATGGCTCACGGGCCCAGCTGCTCAACGGCATGTGGGATCTTCCCGGACCGGGGCACGAACCCGCGTCCCCTACATCAGCAGGTGGACTCTCAACCACTGCGCCACCAGGGAAGCCCCGTAATTTTTAATTAATTATTACTTGTTTGCAGGTTTGCTGGTTTTACAGTTATCCTTTCTGTACCATCGGCTCACAATATTATTATATGCATTTACATGGCTCTTTACAGATCACAAAGCACTTTCCTATAAATTTGAGCAACTACTGCAATGTGCTCATTTAATCCTCAGAACAGCCATTGAAGAGGATACCATTATTATCTTCCTTTCACAGATGCAGAAACTGCTAAGAGGAGGCAAGTCACTTGCTCAGGGTCAAATAACCAGTAAGGGGCGGGGCCCGTATCTGAACTCAAGTTTGTCTGGTTCCAAAGATTATCCTTCCCTTGCATTAGGCTGTTTGTTGAATGAGTGAGTAAATATCTATTACGACTGAGTACAGATAGTAGTCAAGTCTCACATGGAAAAAATACCCTTTTAACAAAAATAATCATAAAGTAATTTTCCTCTTTTAAAAATTTTCTCAAAAAATAAACATACAAACAAGTAGCTGCATGAAGTGTGACAGCCTTTTCATAAGAAGCTAATGTGGTTGCCAGGTGTTCAAGGCGACCATGGTTGATCCCTGGCCCTACTTACTTATCAGCTGTATTACCTTAGGCAAGTAATCTAACTTGCCTGTGGGAGTTATTTTGTGTCTCATTTTTCTGTGTCTCATTTTTCACGTTTGCAAACTCAGCTGTGAGTAATTAAATGCTGACTCTTCCTTCCTTTATTTTACTAGGACTACACCAAAAATTAATCCCAGTCTAGCTGGAGAGTCAAGCCCAGACACAATTATCATATGATAGCACAGGGCTACAAATTTAGGTCTGGAACATCATAGGTGCTCAATAAATATTAGTTAAAAGAATGAACAAAACTCTGACTGGTGCTTTCAGGGAAGAGTTCACGAAGGAAGTAACTTTTGAACCAGCTCTTGAAGAATTCATGAGTCTGTCTTTCGGAGGAGGATATGTGTGAACCAAATTTCAGAGTCAAAGAGCAGGGCACCTGTATGACAGGAGTGGGGTGGTGAGGTCAGGGAGAAGCAGCAAGAACTCCTCCTTCCTTCTTTCCCATAGGTTGGAGTCTGCTGTAGTGTCTGGGCCTCACAATCTTTGGAATGTTCTGGTTTGGAAAACTTGCCTTTGCAGGGAGGCAAAACTTTACCTCTTCCCTCTTAGGGTCTTCAGCTGGGCCTTAGAATTTAGTTAACGTAAGACAGATGAACAGGAGAAAAACATACAAATTTATTCAATGTAAGTTTTGTGTGACACGGGAACCCTCATAAGGAAATGAAGACCCAAAGAAGTGGCAAAACCTAAATGCTTTAATACTAGGTTAAACAAAGAGAGGCAATTGTGGAAAAGTAACTAAAACATACAGGGAGGCTAAAGGAAGATAAGAATTATTTTAACAATGTCATTTTGTGTAGAATTCTCTTGCTCTCAGCTTGATGAGTGTTTCTTTTCTCCTGGTATGTGGAGGGCAGCTCCTACATGGGAGCTTTACCTCCTGTATTCAGGAGGAAAGGGGAGATCAAAGTATCCCTTTTGTATCTGCTGTTTTTAAAGTGCCTTTAGCTTAAAATAACCCTTATGCCAAAGTGGCATATTTTGGGGTAGCATATCTTGGCACTCTTCACCTTTATACCTGTTTCTATAACATAAGAGTCTTCTCATGGTGAAAAAGAGCAAGGCTTCAGGTACTGAGTATAAACCCTGTCTTGGGGCTGCAGGGCTGGTGTGTGAGGAATCTATGTTTTAGGGATACCATTGTTTACTACCAATGTCTGCTCTGATTGGTCAGGCATATGTTCTACCAGTTGTTACATATTTTCAAGTATCACCAGATAAAGATATTGATTTTCATGCAGAATTCTGAGGTAGTAGTAAACAATAAAGATCCATTTGAGGGAATTCCCTGGCAGTCCAGTGGTAAGGACTCTGAGCTTTCACTGCTGAGGGCACAGGTTCAATCCCTGGTTGGGGAACTAAGATTCTGCAAGCTGCGCCTGGCGGCCAAAAAAAAAAATCCATTTGAATATATTTTTTAAAGTTGCTGCTTTACCTTTGTTAATTTTTAACCTTAATTTTGATTGATTGTACAAACATTATTTCAGAAATTAATGTAATTTTAACAAGAAAAAATTCATGCATAGTTCCATCCATTCTGCACACAGACTGAAATTTTTGTGTTTCCTGCTAGGACTTGTCTTTTGAATACCACCATTCTGCCACTGAACCATACTCCTCCAGATTGAGTTTTTCTTTTGAACTTCTGTTTGTATGTTTAATTTTCAAAAGTAACAGATGTTCAATGTAAAAAATTTCATATCTACAAACACATTAAGAAAAAAGTAAAAATTTTTAATTATTCCCAAATCCAGAAACATCTGTGCAATATTTATTGTCTTTTCTTCCAGTTTTGTGTTTATTCATTGTTAACTGGTTTGACTTTGGGTTGAAATGATTTAGTTAATCACACTCTTCAGTACATGGCACTTTATCCTCTTTGGTCAGTGATTATCACTTTAAAATTTTATTTGATACTTTTTTTTTCTCTTTTACTGCCTTTCCCTTCCCCACACAAGCAACTAAGTTCTAACTGATGTAAAACATTTTTTTTGCATATGTTCTTACAAAATATGAATTTTTGTTTGCCCTGGGTGTATTTTTAATTTATGTAAATGGTATGGTGTTTAAATCTCATTTTGTTTCCTCATATTTTTCACTATGCACTGTTTTAAAAATGCATTCATGTTAGAAATAGACAATGTGAAAAGACCAAACACTTGTAGTTAAATTTAATTTGTAATTTAAAAAAAACCTCCCATCAAACAAAAATCAGAACAGAATGGCTTCACAGGGAAATTCTACCAAACATATAAAGAAGAGCTAATATTTATCCTTCTCAAGCTCTTCCAAAAAGTTGAAGAGGCTGGAACACTCCCAAATTCATTCTACAAGGCCACCATTAACCTGATACCAAAACCAGACAAAGACACTACAAAAAAAGAAAATTACAGGCCAACATCTCTGATGAATATAGATGCAAAAATCCTTAATAAAATATTAGCAAACCAAATTCAACAATATATAAAAAGGATCATACACCATGATCAAGTGGGATTTATTCCAAGGATACAAGGATGGTTCAATATCAATCAGTGTGATATAATTCATTAACAAAAGGAAGGATAAAAATCACATGATCATCTCAATAGACACAGAAAAAGCATTTGACAAAATTCAGCATCCATTCATGATAAAGACTACCATCAAAGTAGGTATAGAGGTATAGAGGTATAGAGGGAATATATATCAACATAATAAAGGCCATGTATGATAAGCCCATAGCTAACATATTAATGGTGAAAAGCTGAAAGCATTTCCTCTAAGATCAGGAACTAGACAAGGATGCCTACTCTTGCCACTTCCATTTAACAGAGTATTGGAAGTCCTAGCCATAGCAATCAGAAAAGAAAAATAAATAAAAGGCATTCAAATTGGAAGGGAAGAAGAAAAACTGTCACTATTTGCAGATGACATGACACTATGTGTATAGAAAACCCTAAATCCCCACCAAAAAACTATTAGAACTAATAAATGAATTAAGTAAAGTGGCAGGATACAAGACTAATGTACAGAAATCTGTTGCTTTTCTATACACTAATAATGAACTATCAGAAAGAGAAAGCAAGAAAACAATTACATTTAAAACAGTATCAAAAAGAATAAAATACCTAGGAATAAACTTAACCAAGGAGATGAAAGACCTATACTCTGGAACTATAAAATCTTGATGAAGGAAATTAATGATGACACAAAGAAATAGAAAATACTCTGTTTTCATGGATTGGAAGAATTAAATATTGTTAAAATGTTCACACTGTTCAAAGAAATCTACAGATTTAGTGCAATCCCTATCAAAATACCCATGATATTTTTCACAGAACTATAACAATCCTAAAATTTATATGGAACCACAAAAGACCCCGAATAGCCAAAGGAATCTTGAGAAAAAAGAACAAAGCTGGAGGTTTCATGCTCCCTGACTTCAGACTATACTACAAAGCTACAGTAATGAAAACAACATGGTACTGGCAAAAAACAAAACAAAACAAAACAGACAGACATATAGACCAGTGGAACAGAATAGAGATCCCAAAAATAAACCTACACATTTATGATCAATGAGTTTACAACAAAGGAGGAAAGAATATATAATGGAGAAAAGACAGTCTCTTCAATAAGTGGTGCTGGGAAAACTGGACAGCTACATGTAAAAGAACAAAATTAGGGCATTTTCTCACACCATATACAAAAATAAACTCAAAATGGATTAAAGACTTTAATGTGAGACCAGAAACTGTAAAACTCCTAGAAGAGAACATGAGCAGAACACTCTTTGACATTAATCATAGCAATATTTTTTGGATCTGTCTCCCAAGGCAAAAGAAACAAAACCAAAAATAAACAAATGGGACCTAATTAAACTTAAAAGCTTTTGCACAGCAAAGGAAACCATTGACAAAGTGGAAGGCAACCTACTGAATGGGAGAAAATATTTGCAAATAATATGACTTATAAGGGGTTAATGTCCACAATGTATAAACAGCTTATACAACTTAATATCAAAAAAACAATCAAGTCGATTAAAAAATGGGCAGAAAAACTAAATAGACATTTTTCCAAAGACATACAGATTCTAACAAGCACACGAAAAGATGCTCAACATTGCTAATTATTAGACAAATGCACATCAAAACCACAAATGATATCACCTCACACCTGTCAGGATGACTATCATCAAAAAGAGCACAAATAACAAATGTTGGCAAGGATGTGGAGAAAAGGGAACCCTAGTATACTGTTAGCGGGAATGTAAATTGGTGTAGCCACTTTGGAAAACAGTATGGACAGTCCTCAAAAAACTAAAAGTAGAACTCCATATGACCCATCAATTCCACTCCTGAGTATATATCTGAAGAAAATGAAAACACTAATTCAAAAAGATACATGCACCCCAACATTCACAGCAGCATTATTTATAATAGCCAAGACATGGAAGGAAACTAAGTGTCCATCAACAAATAAATGGATAAAGAAGATGTGATATAGCTATTATTTTGTAATAAGTTTAAATGGAGTATAATGTATAAAAATATTGAATCACTATGTTGTACACCTGAAACTATTAAAATATTGTAAACCAACTATATGTCAGTAAAAAATAAAATGCATTCTTGTTGCTGTGTGTATATCTAATCCATTTCTGATGATAACTGCATAATATTTAATTACACAACATTTACCACATTTTAGCTGTCTACTCTCCCAGTGACAGACAACCAGGTTGTCTTCAAGTCTCCACCATCATAAATTACACAGCAATGAATATGTTTCTGTGTCTGCATAAGAATTTCTTTGGGGTATATCTCAGGAGTGCAACTGTGGGCTCATAGAATATGAGTTCTTGATTTGCATAATTTATGTCAGATTGCTTTCCACAAGGCTATACCAGTCCATACTCCCACCACCACGTATAAGGGTTTCAGCATCCCCACAACCCGACCAGCTGGCATTATCAATATTTTATAGTTTAATAGATGTAAAATGATAGTACATTGCTGTTTTAATTAATATTTCACTGATATTTTTGAGCATCTCTTCATATGTCTTGATTTGGGGATTTCCTCTACGTTCATGTTTTTTGCTTATTTTCTTTCTAGGGGTTGCTACCCTCTTACTTATTTGCAAGTATTTTGTGTATTAAATATTTCATATATCTTTTCTCATTCTCTCATCTAGTTACTTTGTCTACAGTGTCTTTTGGTAAATAGAAATCTTTATTATTCATCAATATTATTGTCTTATAGTTTGTGCTTTTTATAATAGGTTTTGCTTTTCCATTTTCCTGTCACAAACTGTAATAGTTTCCTATGTTTTTCTTTTATAATTTTATTTTTCACATTTATTATATCTTTAATCCTCCTCAAGCCAGTCTTGTATGAGGTATAGAATTGATGAAATATGGTAATTATACTTTAAGCCTTGATATATTAGTTTCTGAGTGGGGGATATTAAATCTTCTACTACAATTATGCTTCTATTTCTCCCTGAAGTTGTCTATATTTTAAGACTGTATAATTAGGTGCATCTATGTGTTTTACCTATTACATTTATGTGCTTGCTTCTTTTATGAATATGTAACGACTTTTTATCACTTCTTATCCTTTGAGATTAAAATTCCTTTTTGACAGATACTATGGTCACAACCCAGTTCATATTTTCCTGGTGTATCTTTTTTTTTTTTTAACATCTTTATTGGGGTATAATTGCTTTACAATGGTGTGTGTTAGTTTCTGCTTTATAACAAAGTGAATCGGTTATACATATACATATGTTCCCATATCTCTTCCCTCTTGCGTCTCCCTCCCTCCCACCCTCCCTATCCCACCCCTCCAGGCGGTCACGAAGCACTGAGCTGATACCCGTGTGCTATGCGGCTGCTTCCCACTAGCTATCTACCTTACGTTTGATAGTGTACTGGTGTATCTTTTTTCATCTTTTTATTTTTAGTCTTTCCATCTCCTTATGTTTTAAGTGTGTCTTTGATAGCCAATTTACTGTTGGATATATTTTTAAAAAATCCAATTAGTGAGATTAATTTTTTGCATTTAACATAATTGCTATAAATCAAGAGTTAATCCTACCATCCATGTGCTACACACTTTTTTTTAAACTCCATTTCTACTTTTTTTTTGAAGTATAGTTAATTTACAATGTTGTATTAGTTTCTGATGTACAACAAAGTGATTCAGTTATACATATATACCTGTATATTCTTTTTCATATTCTTTTCCATTATAATTTATTACAAGATATTGAATATAGTTCCCTGTGCTATACAGTAGGAACTTGTTTATCTATTTTGTATTATAGTAATTTGTATCTGCTAATCCCAAACTCCTAATTTATCCCTCCCCGCTGCTATCCCCTTTGGTAACCACAAGTTTGTTTTCTATATCTGCGAGTCTGTTTCTGTTTTGTAAATAAGTTCCATTTGTATCATATTTTGGATTCCACATATAAATGATATCACATGATATTTGTCTTTGTCTGTCAGACTTACTTCACTTAGCATAGTAATCTCTAAGTCCATCCACGTTGCTGCAAATGGCAGTATTTCATTCTTTCTATGGCTGAGTAGTATTCCACTATATATATACATATATATATATATATATATATATATAAAACATCTTCTTTATTCATCTGTTGATGGACAATTTAGGTTGCTTACATGTCTTGGCTATTGTAATTTGTGCTGCTATGAACACTGGGGTTCATATGTCTTTTTGAATTAGAGTTTTCTCTGAATATATGCCCAGAAGTGGGATTGCTGGATCATATGGTAACTCTATTTTTGGTTTTTTAAGGAACCTCCATACTGTTCTCCATAGTGGCTGTACCACTATACATCCCACCAACAGTATACGATGGTTCCCTTTTCACCACACCTCCAGCATTTACTATTTGTAGACTTCTTGATGATGGCCATTCTGACCAGTGTGAGATGATACCTCATTGTAGTTTTGATTTGCATTTCTCTAACAGTTAGCAATGTTGAGCACCTTTTCATGTGCTTATTAGCCATCTGTATGTCTTCTTTGCAGAAATGTCTGTTTTGGTCTTCTGCCCATTAAACTTCTGCAGGTTTAAAATTCATACATAGGGCTTCCCTGGTGGTGCAGTGGTTGAGAATCTGCCTGCCGATGCAGGGGACACGAGTTCGTGCCCCAGTCTGGGAAGATCCCACATGCTGTGGAGCGGCTAGGCCCATGAGCCATGGCCGCTGAGCCTGCGCGTCTGGAGCCTGTGCTCCGCAACGGGAGAGGCCACGACAGTGAGAGGCCTGCGTACCGCAAAAAAAAATAAAAAATAAATAAAAATTAAAAAATTCATACATAATATTTTTTCTTGTGGTGGTAGCCATTCACTTCAGAATCACACCCATAGATTTAAGAGAGTTCCTCCATCTCAACGGTTTGAACAAAAACCCAAACAAAAGTTCTAAGGGTGATGCTCAAAGATCTGATGCATCATGTGCGCATGTTGATCCAATCACTGTTGCTGAAGTAGAAAGTGTTTGATCTCCAAAGGAAACACAAGGTACTGTTCTCAAAAGAAGGAGGAATGAAGGCCCAGAGACCATAAAACAATATATGTCCACTTCTTCATACTAAATCAACTTTTTAAAAACCTCAGTTTCTTTATCTGTGAAATGGCAATGATAATACCTCTCTCAAAGGGGTGATATGAGGAGCAAACTGGGTAATAGATATGAATGTCCCTTGTGAATCATACAGTGCTGTACAAAGATTAGTTATTCTTGCTCTTGCATTCCTCACATGGTATCATTTGTTTAGATATTGGTATTTATCTGTATTGCTACATGGGGAACTACCATCCTAGCCAACATTCTCCCTAAATTGTGCTGATGTCTGTAGAACTGATTTTCCTTTTCTGAGAATAATGAATGTACAAGATGTCAGGATAATGTTTGACCTGGTAGTCAGTTTCCACCCAAATGATCCTGAAGTTGCAGGGCAGGGTAACTCACTAGTAGACTTGCCAGACTGCACACAGCTGAAAGCTTGTTGCAATGGTGCCAAACTGGGCTCCAGTTCCCTCTCTACCTCAGATTATATTTGTGACCTTACCCAGGTCACTTTAACTCTCTGAGCCTGAAAAATGGAGGTCATAAGAAGACCCACCACTTAAAGTTGTGGTAGGATTACAGAAGATTATAATGTAAAATGCTCTGGCCTTGGAGAAAGTCTTATGCTTGTCAGACACAGATTCAAATCTTTATACTGAATGCTTACCAATTTCCACTCTGCTACATTATGGCTAGGTTGAGTGCAGGTTCTTTCTCATCTCTGAAGTACATTGAATTTCTCTGTTTCCTTAGAGAATAACTGTTGTCCCTCTCAAAGCTCTTTGTCTTTATAATTTGGATCAGGAATACTTGCCAGCAGGATAAAGTCTCCCAGGAGATCCTGTTCTTTATGGACAACTGAAGTTGATAATTCTGCTTTTCACATATGAAAATTTAGATTCAGACTAAACTGAAAGATAGTAACATAGCTGCTATGTTTATTGGAATAGGTTATGATTGCTCATAAACCTATAATAATCCCATGAATTAGGTACTAATATCATTTTACTGATAAAGAAATAGAAGGTCACATAAATTAGGTAACTTGACCAAGGTGACACAGTTGATAAGGAGAAGGTAAACAGTCTAGTGTAATGTAAGGAGGATGGACTTTAGAGTTAGAAAGACCTAAATTAGGGTCCTGGCACCGCCATTTACTAGATCTTGATCTTTGGCCCAGGGACCAAACCCCTTAAATCTCAGTTTGCTCACCTGTAAAGTGGGGATTATAATAATATCGACCTCACCTGAATGTTGTGAGGTTGAACTGAGAGAGTATATGTAATGCAGCGTACCTGGCACATGGTAAGCGCTCCATAAATCTTTAGGCACTGCTTGATAAGTGTCCTGGGAGCCCAGAACCCATAGAGCTCACCCACAGTGTGGCCTTAGGGGGAACTTGAATCATCATCAAGCTCCTTTAAAACATTTCACTGGACATTCAAATGGTTGGCCTGACAATCCTTTGGGCTATGATTCAAGATGAAAGTCCCAGAAAGGAAATGAAGCAGCAATGTGCAGACCACCCCCACCCACACCCTGCCCAGCACAGCTGTTTGGACCAGGACTGGGAGTCTGCCCCAAAGGCAAGCAAGCAACCAGCAACCTACAAATGTGGACTGGCTTCTAATAAATGAGTTGGACAAATCAATATTTCTCTCCCAGGGGTCTGACTTGGGAAACATGAAGTGACTGAGGCAATTAACAGCAATAAAAACGATAACTAATTAAACTATGACATTGAGTAAGGATATGTGTGGGAGGAGATAGAGCCTGGACTGTCTCTCTCACAAACCAAAGTGATGAGGAAGCAGAAAGTATGAGTAAACAGAAGCTATTAAGTAGAAAAAGATATGTTTATTCAACAAATATTTCTAGAGCCCCTTCTATGAACTAGTCACTGTGCTAGGCTCTGAATATACAAAAGTGACTAAGACACAGCCTCTGCCTTCACAACACTTAATTTTAGTAGGGAAGAGAGACAAAACAAGTAAACAAACAAATAATTACAAATTGTTTTAAGGGCTAAAAAAGAAAACAAGTATGGGGCTTAGATAGAACATACCAGGAAAGGAGCTACTTAAGAAATAGCATGGTGAGGGAAATTCTCTCAGAACAGATCATTAAAGTGAGACCTCTAGAATGAGAAGGAGCCAGAGAGAAGAGTATTTGAGGCAGGGGTTGTGGAATGCCTGCCAGTAAGAAAGGGCTTATTATGTACAAGGAAGCTGGGAAACAACAACAAAACAAAACAAGCCAGGTTGCTGGAGGGAAGTGAAGGAAAGGGAAGCAGCCAGCAGCCTGGCGGGGTAAGCAGGAAGCATGTCACAGGACCAGCAGGCCTTGGAATGGAGTTGGGTATTTAGTCCCTGTGTAGAGAGAGGCCATGAAAGCATTTGAGGTTGGGTAGTAACATGATCCAGTATAAAGTAGTAGATAAGTGCAAAGGCTAAAGATTCATTCTGGGTCCAAGCCTAAGTTCTACCATTTACCAGCTGTGTGATCTTGGGCAGTACTTAACCTCTCTGTGCTCCAGTTTCCTTTTCTATAAAATTGAGGTAAATTGGTTTTTACCTCATGGAGTGGTTTTAAAGACTAAATACATATAAAGTGCTTGCAGCAAGTCCTGGCACATAATAAACACCTCATAAATGCAAGCTTGTACTGTTATTTTGTTGTTAAAAGGGTCATGGTAGCTACTAAATGGGGAATGAATGTGTGGGAGATAAAAGAGAGGCCAGTTATGAGGCAGATGAGGAGTCTGGGTGAGAGATGATGAGTGACGGGGTGGTAGTAGAGACCGAGAAAAATGGACTCATTTTACATATTTTTGAAGGTAAAATTTTCATATATCGCAGATAGATTGGACATTGTGGTCAAGGAATATAGAGAAATCAAGAATGACTCCTAGGTTTCTGGCTACAGCAACCTGATAGAACTGATATTTACTGCAAGGGAGGAGCCTGGGGGGAGCAGGTTTGGCTGGGAAATGAGAAGTTCTATTTTAGACCTGTTACACTGAAGATGTCAGTGAGACATCCACGCAGATGTCAGTTAGGCAGTTCATTATAAGTTTGGAAACCAGAGGAAAGGTCTGGGATGAAGATATCAATTTAGATGTCATTAGCATAATCAGCATTTGAAGGCTTAGAAATGGCTGAGGTTGGCTAGGATGAGAGTACAAAGAAGGAAGTGAAGGGAGCAAGGAGGCCTGAGGAATAACATATTTTAGGGTGGTTGAATAGACAAGGATAATGAGGAGAGGCCTGTGAAGAGAGAGTAAAACCAGAAGACTAGGGGAACAAAAACCAAGAGAGGAGAATGTTTCAAGACTATTGGAGAGATTTGCTTAGAGTGTGGAAAGGTCCAATAAGATAAGGATAGAAAAATATTAGTCACTGATGACTTTGACAAGAGCAGTTTCAGTGAAGTGTGTGTGTCGGGGGGTCACACTTCAAATAGCATCCAACAGGTTGAAAAATTAACTGGAGGTGCTCTTGCTTTGACAGCACGTATAGTAAAACTGGAACAATACAGAGAAAATTGGCATGACTCCTACATACAGATGACACACAGATTCGTGAAGTGCTACATATGTTTTGGGTATGGATCTGACTTTTGGACAATGTTAGCTTTTACGTATTCAAAAAAGAAAATTGGGCCTTCCCTGGTGGCGCAGTGGTTGAGAGTCTGCCTGCCGATGCAGGGAACACGAGTTCGTGCCCCGGTCCGGGAAGATCCCACATGCCGCGGAGTGGCTGGGCCCATGAGCCATGGCCACTGATCCTGCACGTCCGGAGCCCGTGCTCCGCAACGGGAGAGGCCACAACAGTGAGAGGCCCGTGTACTGCAACTAACTATATTTAAATAAGTAATATAACCATTCTGAAGGAAAATAAAAAACGGATCCGGATTACTTTTGAACACAGTACTTTGACTATATTCCCTTAGTCTAAAAACAAAACAAAAATGCAAACAAATACTGAACACTATTTAATAGATTGTTTTCAGGGACTTCCCTGGCGGCGCAGTGGTTAAGAATCCGCCTGCCAATGCAGGGGACACAGGTCTGAGCCCTGGTCCAGGAAGATCCCACATGCCACGGAGCAGGTAAGCCCGTGAGCCACAACTACTGAGACTGTGTGCCACAACTACTGAAGCCCGTGCACCTAGAACCCGCGCCCCGCAAGAAGAGAAGCCACCGCAGTGAGAAACCCATGCACCGCAACAAAGAGTAGCCCCTGCTCGCTGCAACTAGAGAAAGCCCGCATGCAGCAACGAAGACCCAACGCAGCCAAAAATAAATAAATAAATAAATAAATAAATAAATAAATAATAATAAAAAAATTGTTTTCTTTAGTGGAATGGATATAGCAATTCTGAAACTATTTCGTGTATATCATAACACTGAACAAATGAAAATAAGACGTTGATGCCGTTGAGAGCCAGAGTTCTCACTGTGGGAAAAGGAAAATGCAAATCAGGAATTGGAGAAAGAACCCTGTGGTGTTGAACTGGAATTAGAGGTACCAGTACTGAATTCATGATTAAAACTAGTTGAACTATATATTAAGCTGCATTTCCTCCTTGGCTCTGTTTACTTAAAGGGCCTAGAAGCAGTTACTCCCCAGTAGCAATGGATATATCTGGTGCCCAGATCTCGGCTTCTAAATACCATTCCCCACCTAAAGGGGTGCTCTTTTGGAGAGAGGGATGATTTCCAAGTCTAGACAGGGAAAATACAAGATGAACTTGGAACATGGTATTATACCAGAAAGCAAGGAAATGCTAAAAAAAAATGAGCATGTGTCAAAAGGACACAGAAGCCAGCTTAAGGGAGGTCTCAATGGCCAAATCTAGGACAAGTTGAACAATAAAATGAATAATGGCAATAATGGATTATAACCTATTAAATAAAATAAGAATCCATGAGTTTTTTTTTTTACTGGTGATAATAAACAAATATATAGATAAATAAGAGAGAAGGGAAAGATCTTGCTTACAGTAGAATGCTAAGTAAAGGAATGTAGATGGACTAATGGAGTTATAGAATCACCATCTTCTTTTTTTGGCTGCAAGGCTTGTGGGACCTTAGTTCCGTGACCAGAGATTGAACCCAGCCCACAGCAGTGAAAGCACATAGTCCTAACCACCGGACCACCAGGGAATTCCCTAGAATCACCATTTTGCAACTATCATAGTAATTGATTCAGGCAAGAATTATCGGTGAATGTGGAAACCTTTGGGCAGAAGTTTTGACAAGGAACAGGATATTTACATAGTCTCAGCGTACTTCTCCACAGATTACTCATTATTTACATAGGAAAAAAATAATAACTTTACAGTGAAGACCTAGCAGATACCACCTAACCAACTGATCAAAATGAATACGATCAATAATGGGACCAGGTAACACCATATTTCTCCTCATGTGACACACCATCCCATAGGTAGTATTCCTGCCCACTCCAAAAAAAGAAAAATATAAATCTCATCATAAGGAAATAGGACACAAACCCAAATAGAGGGAAATTCTATAAAACAATGGCCTGTACTTAAAAAAAAGTCAGTATCATGAATAACAATCTATTTTAGATTAGAAGAAACTAAAGAGTCATGACAGTTAAATGCAATGCATGATTAGGGATCAAGCACTGGATCAGACCTTGTATAGGATGGAAAACTGTTATATAGGATATTATCAGGCCAATAAGTGAACTTTGAATGTGGACTATAAATAAGGATTATATCAGTGATAAAGTTCTTGAATGTAATCTTCATACTAGGGGTGGGGGTGGGAAGAGGGGTGTATAGGTATGTAAGAGAATGTCTTTGTTCTTAGAAAATACACACTGAAGTATTTAGGGTATTAGGGGTAAAGGCTACAATTCAAATGGTTCAGAACTACCCCCGACCACACACACATACAGCTATATATTTATATGTGCATGTGTACACATATACACACACACAGATAAAGAGACTGTGGCAAAATACTAACTTTTGGTGCCTCTGGATAAAGAGTATATGGGAATTCTTTGTAATATTTTTACAACTCTTCTGAAAGTTAGGAATTATTTTAGAGTAAAAAGTTTAAAAATAAATTGGAGATGAGTAAGTAGAAACAGTATGTAGATAACCCTTTTGAGAAATTTGGCTGTGAAGGGGAGCAGAGAAGTAGACCCAGAGTCAGGGTTGTAAAATATATCTTCAAAGACGGGAGAAACTAGAATAGGTTTGCATGGTGATGAGAACAATGATGGGCCTCAGTTCCTCCTTTTTAAGAAGAGAGATTTGATGATATACCCTTTCCTCAGGCCCTCTAAGACTCTCCTACCTTTAGATAATGTGAGCTCCTCTGAAAACACATTTTATTCCTTAAACTTCAACCAGGAAAAGACATTTGGGCCACCACTGGAGGGCAGTACAAAATGATGCTGCATGTCATTGTGGTGGTTTTATTGTTTCAGCTGCTGGAACAAAACAAAGCCCTTTACATGATTTTCTCTCAAATGTGTTACATGAAATAAACCTCCTTCTAAGGCACAACTTTTTTTTTTAAAACATCTTTATTGGAGTATAATTGCTTTACAATGGTGTGTTAGTTTCTGCTGTATAACAAAGTGAATCAGTTGTATGTATACAAATATCCCCATATCCCCTCCCTCCTGCGTCTTCCTCCCACCTTCCCACCCTCCCTGTCCCACCCCTCTAGATGGTCACAAAGCACCGAGCTGATCTTCCTGTGCTATGCAGCTGCTTTCCACTAGCTATCTCTTTTACATTTTTTAGTGTATATATGTCCATGCCACTCTCTCACTTCGTCCAGCTTACCCATTCCCCTCCCCGTGTCCTCAAGTCCATTCTCTACGTCTGTAACGCACAACTTTTCGCAAATGTTTTACAGAAGAAAAGCCCAACATAATTCATAACAGGAGTTTGGCAGGCGGGGTGATGTGGTGAGAGGGTCTCATGCTTGGAAAAATGCCTGTCACATGAGTTTAATAAAGAATAAACGATAACAGAAAATTTAGAGCATGTCACAGTTGGAAGGGACCCTAGAGAAGGATGACTGAAGCCCCCTTTTTAAAGATAGCACCTTGGGTCCAGAGGAGTGGAAGGACTTGGCCAAAGCTACAATGACAAGAGAAGGTAATGGTTTCAACATTTATCTGGTTAGTCTGTGAAGACAGAGGTTGTGATATCTTCAAATGACATCATGAATATAGCTTGCAAAGAGACTGACCCCATCATTGATATCGATACTGAGTTCCTGAAAAAATTGTGACACCTCAGTTGCGAGACCGTGTCCCTTCCATCTTCCTCAACCTTGGGAGAATATGACTATTTGCCTTCCACTCTTATCTGCTGCAACTGGTCCTAATGCTCTGAACAGCATAATTCTGATCATATCCAGCCTATTTCCCATACCTTTCTCACAGGAGCTTCAGACCCATAAGGGATCACATGTCAGGCTTTCCTACCAACACTGGGGGGTGGAGTGGAAGGCTATTGGAAAGAAAGTGAATGGGCATGTGGCAGTCCATTGTTTGGAAAGAAACAGCCGTATCAGTGCATTCAAGGGGAAGTGATCTTAAAAGGACAATCAGAAAATCCTAGTGAAATGTAAAAACTCTAAATATGACCTAAGTACATAAAGTAAAGAAAGACTTTAGACTGACCAAAATACAGAAAGCAATATGACTTCATATCACACTAATAAGTAGACTCAATTACATAGAAAGCCCCTAATGTCACTATTACCTACATAAAATGTTCAGGCATTAGCCTGGCCTTTTAGCTCCCACCCCATGCTCCAGCCATTGTTTCCTGAACACTCGTTGCCATGGTACAACTGCTATGATATATCAGGCTATGCTCTATACTTGCTCCATTTTGAGGCTCATCTCAAATGCCACCTTCTTTGCCTGCATTCCTTTATCTGACCCTCACACTTACTTGAAGATTCTTTTTGGCTACAGCCATTGCATGTGCCTGTCTTTAGTATTCATTTCATTCTGCCTTGTCTTCCCCACTACATAGTGAGCACTTTGAGGTCTTACTACTACTATTTTTTTTTAATTTATTTATTTTATTTGTTTACTTTTGGCTGCTTTGGCTCTTTGTTGCTGTGTGTGGCTTTCTCTAGTTGCGGCGAGTGGGGGCTACTCTTCGTTGTGGTGGACGGGCTTCTTATTGCGGTGGCTTCTATTGTTGCAGAACATGGGCTCTAGGCATGTGGGCTTCAGTAATTGTGGCACGTGGGCTCAGTAGTTGTGGCTCACAGGATCTAGAGGACAGGCTCAGTAGTTGTGGCGCACAGGCTTAGTTGCTCCGTGACATGTGGGATCTTCCCGGACCAGGGCTCGAGCCCGTGTCCCCTGAATTGGCAGGCAGATTCTTAATCACTGTGCCACCAGGGAAGCCCTACTACTATTATTTTAGGGATTGTTTCCATTCACTAATAATCTACCAATAATCTTTCTTATCTTTCTATACTTCTCGTGTCTTTCCAGATCACTCACTCCAACAGTTCTTTGGTTCCCCCCTTGGCCCTACAATCTAGTGATCCTAACACCTATTCACCATTCCTTACCCATTTCAGGTCCTCTCACTTCTCTTTTTATCCACTTTACTTCCAAGGTCCAATGTTATCATCATTCCCTTGATATGAACTCTCTTCTCCTGCCCCATCTTGCTTTGTTATTTTGCTTCACAAAATCCCTACCCTGGACAATCTAACACTTCACTTACTCTCCACCTTTGGGAAAGTGGATGAAGAAAAACCCACAACTGTATCAACTGGACTCTTAAAATTCATCACCACTAACCTCACGTGGGCCGTTAGTGCTATCTGGGAATCATTTTATTTTAAAAGTCCATCCACTTTCCCTAAATGATTATTTCATACCTTTTCTTTCCTCAAACTTCCGACATCTTCCGCTTTCTTTTCCCTCTCAGCAGATAGCTCACCCACCTGCATCCATGCCTGCATACCCAGTCCTCTCTTCGGTACTCTAAAAATCAATCCTTTCCCCTCTGCTCCAGCAATCCTCTCTCTTACCTACATAATTAATACTTCACTTTCCAAAGGATCATCACATCAGCTTAGAAAAGTGCTATGTTATTTCTTACCTTAAAAAACAAAATCTCTCCTGACTCCATATCCCCTTCTAGCTACCACACTTGCATCTGCTGTTCTTTTTACCTTGATGGCCACCCATCCTAGATATACTCTTGGTTACTCTCTTACTTTAAGTCTTTTCTCAAATGTTTCCTTATCCATGAGGACTTTTCTGACCACCCTTAGTAGACTCTCAACCTCTCCCATATAAGCTCATATAAGCTCCCATCTATCTTTCTTCCTTCCCTAATATATTTTTCTCCTATCAACTTATGATTATATATATACATATTCATATGTATGTGTATATATGTATACAACCATAAGTAAATAAGGAGAAAATATATGACTTATATATTATATTTATAAATATATATTATTTATTTATTTATAATTTTATATATAGTTTATATAATTGTCACTCTTCCCTCATTGAAATATAAGCCACATGAAGGCAGAGTTTTGTTTGTTTTGTTTACCGTTGTATCCTCAGTACCTAGAACAGTGCCTAGCACATAGTAGACTCAATAACTATTTTTAAAATAAATGAACAAATCCTCATGATAACCCTACAATGTAGATCTATTTTTATCTCCTCCATTTTATAAATGAGGAAACTGAGGTTCAGATAGGTTAAGGAACTAACCTTAAATCACACAACTCATAAGTGGCAGAGCTGAGGTTGGAATTAAGGTGTGTTTTCCTTTAAAGCCCGCAACTTTAACCACTGTGGTATACTGCCTTCTCTATATCCCTGCAATCAATCTTCTTAAGTCTATCACCACTGCCTCTGCCTCTCTCCAATAACTCTTACCAGGATCTCTAAAGCCTCCATCCTTGACCCCACTGCTCCATCCTTTTTTTTGTTTATTTATTTATTTTTGGCTTCGTCGGGTCTTAGTTGCAGCACGCAGGATATCTTCGTTGAGGCATGTGGGATCTTTTGTTGAGGTGCGAGGGCTCTTTGTTGTGGTGCCCGGGCTTCTCTCTAGTTGTGGCGCGCAGGCTCCAGGTCACATGGGCTCTGTAATTTGCAGCACATGGGCTCTAGTCGGGGAGCACAAGCTCAGTAATTGTGGCGCATGGGCTTAGTTGCCCCAAGGCATGTGGGATCTTAGTTTCCTGACAGGGATCGAACCAGGGGATCGTCCACTGCACTGTAAGGCGGATTCTTTACCACTGGACCACCAGGGAAGCCCCTCACTGTTCCATCCTTTACACAGAGACACAGTGACGTGTGTGTGTGTGTGTGTGTGTGTGTGTGTGTGTGTGTGTGTACAGTTAAGTGGTCTTTACTGTACTTGCAGAGTTGCACAACCATACCATTATCTAATTACAGGACATTTTCGTCACTCCAAAAAGAAACCCTGTACCCATTAGCAGTCACTCTCCTTTTCCCCTTCCCCCAGCTCCTGGCAACTGCTAATCTACTTTCTGTCTCCATGGATTTGCCTCTTTTGGACATTTCATAGAAATGGAATCATACAATATGCAGTTTTTGTGTCTGGCTTCTTTCCCTTCCTTCAGTGTTCACCCATGTTGCAGCATGTATCAGTAGTTCATTCTTTTTTATTGCCGAATAATAATACTCCATTGTATGGTTATACCACATGTATTTATCTATTCATCAGTGATGAACATTTGGGTTGTTTCCATCTTCGGCTATTATGAATAATGCCACTAGGAACATTCATATACAAGTTTTTATGTGACTACATTTTTAATTATGTTTAATTATGTTTTAATTCCTATATACCTAGGAATAGAATTGTTGGGGCCTATGGTAACTCTATGTTTTACTCTTTGAGGAACTGCCAAATTGTTTTCCAAAGTGGCTGTACCATTTTACACATCCACCAGCAATGTATGAGGGATCCAATTTCTCCACATCCTTACCAACACTGAATATTGCAACAATCTCAACGACATCACTATTTTGCATGTGGATATACAGTTGTTACTGTGCATTTAAAAAATTATAGCCATTTTAGTGGTGTGAAGCAGTATTTCATTGTGGTTTTGATTTGTATTTCCCAAATGACTAATGATGTTGAGCATCTTTTTGTGTACTTTTTGGCCATTTGTATATATTCTTTGGAGAAATATTGCCTCAAATCTTTTACCCATTTTTAATTGGTTGAGTTGTAAGAGTTCTTCATATATTCTGGGTAGTCCACTTATCAGGTATATGATTTGCAAATATTTTCTCCCATTCCTTGGATTGTCTTTTCACTTTCTTGATGGTGTTCTTTGAAACACAAAAGTTTTAAATTTTGATGAAATTCAATTTACCTATTTTCCTTTTGCTGCTTATGCTTTTGGTGTTACATCTAAGAAATCATTGCCTAATTCAAAGTCATGAAGATTTACATCTATTTTTTTCTTCTTAGAGTTTTATAGTCTTACATTTGCATCAATGATCTATTTTGAGTTGGTTTTTGTATATGGTATGAGGAGGAAGCCTAACTTCATTCTTTTTGTTTGTTTGTGGTTTTATTTATTTATTTATTTATTTATTTATTTATTTATTTATTTATTTTTGGTTGTCCTGCATAGCATGAGGGATCTTAGTTCCAAGGATCAAACTCCTGCCCCCTGCAGTGAAGCAGAGTCCTAACCACTGGACCACCAGGGAATTCCTTAACTTCATTCTTTCACGTGTGGACATCCAGTTGTCCCAGCACCATTTGTTGAAAAGACTATTCTTTCCCCAACTTGAATTGTCTTGGCAATCCTGTGGAAAATCAATGGACCATAAATGTACGGGCTTATTTTTGAAGTCTCAATTCTATTCCATTGATTTATATGTCTCCCCTTATGCCAGGACCACACTAACTTGATTACTGTACTTTTATGGTAAGTTTGAAATCAGGAACTATGAGTCTTCCAACTCTGTTCTTCATTTTCAAGATTGAGTCCCTTGCAATTCCATAGAAATTTTAGAATTGTTAGTTTCTGCAAAGAAGTTAGGTGGGATTCTGATAGGACTTGCCTTGAATCTGTAGATCAGTTTAGGGAGTACTGACATCTTAAATTTTCTAATCCATGAGCTTGAGAAGTGTTTCCATTTATTTAGGTCTTCTTTAATTTCTTTCAATGATGTTTTTGTAGTTTTCAGTTACAAGTCTTATGCTTCTTCTTTGGTTGAACATCAGCTAAAATCTTTGACTTGCATATAGAGACAATATTGAAAATAACAACAAAAAACCCTCTCGAACACTGAGCACCGAGGGTGTATAATTACATTTATATACAGTTAAATGCAAATATGATGCTACCATTCTATTTACATATTTTGATTTTCTGGACTGGGGGACAGAGTGGATAGTGTCTCCAGTGCAAGTACGTTCCCTTTTTGGTCTCTTAGTACCAAATGTTGCTCTGAATTGGGACAGTCTCCTCAGATTTTTAAAATTTGACAGATTTACTTCAGATCTCTGCTAGGGGTGAGACACAGTGTTTATCAGTAAAACTAATGAACACAGGACTGTTATAAAGATTACCAAATCCTTAATCATCATTGTCATAACCATAATGTGATAGTCCCCATTTGTAGGGCACTTATTCCCATTTCCATGTGCCAGACACTGTGCAAAGTGCTTTATAAGCATCAACTATTTAATTTTCTTAATCACTCTGATATAGTTTGCATAAAACTGAGGCTCGAAGACTATACATAACTTGTCCATGGTATTATAGCTTAAGTGGAGAACCTGATTCAATCTCAAATTTGTCTGATTACAAAGCCCATCCTCTTAACCACTGTCCTGATGTTAGGGCTCCTGGCCTATAAACTTGACTTCCTTTTGGAATGATAAAATAGGTTCCTGATTGTGCTTTTAAAAAATCAAGGCCACTAGATTTGAAAATACTATCAACACAAACCAGTAATTGTCCCATTTGCTTCCAGTGGTGATTTTGCATCTCTGAGAATCTTCAGACAGATGAATTTCTCTAAGTCTCTTCTGGCCCAGCCATGATTCCCTCTGGGTATTTCCTAAAATTCCCTCCTCCATCTTCCTCTGCTAGTGCCTCCCTCTCCCATCCCCACCATGCTCCATCCTACCAAACATCTCATCATGACCAGAACATACTTGTTCTTCTGTGCTTTGTTGACACATACTTCACCTGGAAAGACCTGGCTCTGTTGTAGGTCAATGGTCAGGGGTTTGATGAGAAGTCCCTGGAGGGTTTTAAACAGGGAATTGATAAGATCTAATGAACATTTTAAAAAGATCACTCTGTCTATTACAAGGATAACAGACGTAGGTGCAAACATGAAATTGGGGAGATTAGTTAAGGAGCTTTAGCAGTGGTCTAGGAAAAAGGTGATGGTGGCAGTGAAGATACTGAGAGATGGTCAGATCTGGAATATATTTTGAAAATAGAATTGGAATTTCAGATATATACTGGAGGTTGAGCTAGCAAAACTTGCTGATAGTTTGGATGTGGGCTATGAAAGAAAGCACAGAATCAAGGAAGAAAAGCAATGAAGGCCTGAACAAGGCATCCTCTATTTGTGTTATGAGATGTTCAATACACAGTCATCGTTTTACACTGAGACACAACTGTGATTGTGGCTTAGAAAATCTTTGACTGAAACAGTTGTCTATTTGTCATTATGTGTTCATGTGGGGTATCTTAGCTTTCTCCATGTACATGAACCTTCTAAGAGCAGGACACTGTGCTAGGTCTTTCACAAAAGTTGCATCATTTAACTTACCCCGAACCTTAGAAGTAGGAGTTAATATCCCCATTTTACAGAGAAGGAAACTAAGACTTAATTTATGATTTCACTGAGGTTACATATTTAGTAATGGGCTGAGCTGAGATTTGAAGTCAAATTTTACTCTAAAGCCCATGCTCTTGTCACTGCAATAATTCAAAGGTACAGAATCAGAATTCCCCAAACTTTTCTCCCCATTAACTGAAGCCTCTGTTGACCTTCATGTGCCCTGCTTTAGAGCCCAAGGCTGGCAAACAGGACAGCTTTGTTCTGTCTGTAGCCCATCTGCAGACTTGCCTTGTGATTTAGGGCAAGCTTCTTAATTTGATGGTGTCTCAGCATTCCCCCATGTTAAAGCAGGACTTGTAATTAGTGATGGAGACAATTCTTTGAAATCTTCAGATGAAAGGACCTGCAGCCTCGAGTGTAAATATTTTCTTTCCCATGGTGTTCTTTTTGTTTCGTATAGCTTCTGGGACCCTTCATAAGGAAAAAACAAAAAAAGAAGAAAAAAAAAGAAAAAGGAAGGAAATAGGACAAGTGTAAAACTGTATTTGTTTGCTTGCTACAAGCCAGTGGAACTTTCGGGACATAAATGTAATAATCTCCCTTACTCTACAGAACTCAATAAACATTACTAATAAATGAATAAATTTTATTCAAAAAAACTTTAAGGTAGGCCTTTTTTTTTTTTTTCCAATATTCAGGTTCCTTTAATGGTCCCACTGAAGATCTTTAAAAATGATTTCTATTTTATTTCTGGGTTCTTAAATCCTAAATATTCTCCAGTAGGAGCTAACGCTTATGTAGTGTCTGCTGTGTGCCAGGTATCAGGCTAACTGCTTTCACGTGAAGCCTCGTTTAATCATCATAATAGCACTATCGGGTAGGTGCTATTATTACCTTCAATTTAAAGGAGAGGAAACCATGGCTTGGTATAGTTCTTTGACTTGTCCAAGGCCACAAAATTAGGAAGTTTGCCTAAGCTGGGTCTTCCCAGTTCTAAATTCAGGCTCTTCCCAGGACACCCCCTTGCCTGAAAAATTAGCAATGACGACAATTTTGAACTGTGCTATCACACCCTGGGTGTGTGTGGCATTTAAAAATCTCTTACTCCTTGTTCTTTCCAGTCCCTGGCACAGGGACAGTTATTTGTGTAGCACAATTGTTGTTATTGTGCAGCCTAACATATTTTTTCTGCCCTGGGCAAACATGAACAATAATGAGCTATATTTATGAAGCCAGCAGCTTGGAAGCATGACCTCCAGATTACCATTACAATTGTAGTATAATTTTTTTTCTTTTTTTGTAGCTTAGGACTATTTATATAGAAGGGCTATCTCAAAGTCTCATGCCAATAAACTGGTTCTTTGTATAAGCAGAGGGCTCCTCACAGGTTTTTTTCCCCCATAGTTTCGATCAATCAGGCTGCATTTCTAAAAGCTGATGTCACAGACATGCAGTGTTCATGAAGAGCTGATATGACAGTCACCTCTCAAAGTTGGAAAATAAATAAAAGTAGCTGTGGTTTCTCTTAAGGATGGATTGGGGAGGGGCTGTGGAGTTAGAGTAGGATAGAAAGATGGAAAGATAGGCTGATGACAAAGCTGCTCATGATCTAAGTTCTCTTCTTCAAGATCATCTTGGGTTTAGGATTACTATAAATCCATAGCCTAATCTTCAGGTTTCCATGGTCAAAAGCTCCATATTATGAAGTCTTCTTGGGAGTGATCAATGTCTGCAGGACACCAGCAACATGCCCTAGTAAAAAGCACATTTGAGTCAGAACACCTATGTATAATTCCTAGCCTTGTCACTATGAATATGGACAAATTCCTCTTCTGTAAAATAAAATTAATAATAACCCCTATAGTGAGGATTAAATGAAATAATGTATGTGAGAGCAGCAATTGTTGGCTATCAGTATGCAGAAGTAAGTCATTGCACACAACTTTACCTAGGGAAACAATGACAGGGATATATGTGTCAGCTGTTCAAAGCACTCCTTTCTAATAGTTAATGTATCTGCAAAACTGACTTAGTAATTGGAGGGTTGTTTGACAGGTAGAGAGTTAAATGGTGATGTTGAAGAATGGTATCCTTATAGGGACTTCCCTGGTGGTCCAGTGGTTAAGACTTCACCACAGAGGGTGCGGGTTCAATCCCTGGTAAAGGAGCTAAGATTCCACATGCCTCATGGCCAAAAACCAAAACATAAAAAAAACAGAAGCAATACTGTAACAAATTCAATAAAGACTTTAAAAATGGTCCACATCAAAAAAAAATGGTATCCTTATATTAATACTGCCACTTACTGAACACCCATTTCAGGCCAGGCTCTTTGATAAGACATTTATGCATGATTTCTACTCCTTACACCACCCCTACAAGGTAGGTATTATTATCTCCAATGTACACATGAAGAATATGAAGCTTACAGACCCAGAGACATTAAGTTGCCCTACAAAAAACAGATAAGTCCTTTTTGTCTGCTCCATGAAGCTCATTCTTTTTACAATGAATTAGATCATAACATATCTTCCATTAGCTACATTTTACCCTCCTAAAATAGATCTGGGATATGACCCAGTGCTTTGATGAGATCTGGGACACGAATTTGCAAACTCTCATTGGTGTGTCATCTAAAAAAACATCCAGTCCTGGAAGTTCTAGGCCTTTTCCAGAGTTTAGACCATCACTCCCATCCCCCACTATCTCAAGTTTTTAATTTAAACCAGAACCAATGAGCAAAGAAGGTAGCCAATACAAATTATTGGTGGTCTGGATGGGAGCCTGGGGCAATTCCCATACAAGTAGTCTTCCCTTGCTTAGGGGTCTAATTATCGTTATTATTATTTTAACCAAGGCCCAAACCTGCTCTAATATGGTTTGGAGGAGTCTCCTTGAATAGCAAGCGAATTTGTACTCCCAGTAGCAATTTATTCCATGACTTTAAGATTTCTTAACTAAATCCATGTATCTATATCTTTAGGTATTTCCATATATGTTATCTCATTCATCCTTACAATAACCCTAAGGTTGTACAAGTATTAAATAGTTGAGACAGGATTGGAACCTGGATGTTTCTGATGTCCAAGCCCTGTTTATTCCACTATGGTATACTGCTTTGGTTATTGGCTGTATAACCTTGGGAAAATCACTTAATGTCTATGACCTTCAGTTACCTCATCAGTAAAGTGGGTATGATGATTACTACCCTTCATAGTTGTTAAGTTCAAAAGTGATAATATAAATTAGAAAATTAGAAACATCAGTGGTGGTTATAGCTGATAAATGTACCAGGTGGAAAAGGAGTAATTTAAAATATTATTTTCCCTTCTCCCTTAAGTTAAAAAGAATAACAGCAAAAAGAGGCCAAAGGAGACTCTCTTGAGTAAGTTGTTGCTCACCAGACCTGCATGGCTGGCTCTTTGTTGGCTGGACCTTGTAAAAACGGGGTCTGAGTACAGTCAGGAATTTCTGAGGGCATTTCTGGGATGGTTTGCCTGTGGTGGTAAAGGTCTAAAACCTTACATGGGGCTAACTCCATCCTTGGCCTTGTTCAGTTGGCCCTCCTGTATGTCAAACGGGGACTACTACAAGAATGCTAACAGGGGTGTGGGCCTGATAGAGTTATGGTTTGTTGCTGTGGGAAGCCATCATGACTGAGAAAGGAAGACCCATTCCAGGCAAAGACATTTATTGAGGCCTACTCTGTGCTAGGCCAGATTGTGAGAGGGGTGTAGTTGTGAGTCAGCCCTCTATTCTGATGGATTTTACAATCTAGTGGGGGTATAGAAAAGCCCTCAACTAACTCTTAAAAACAAGGCAGAGTGTAAGGATCATATCAGAGCAACTAAGAGGTGGGGTGGGATTTCCTAGAAGGTTTCTTGAAGTAGGTGGCATATAAGCCAAGTCTTTAAGGATGAGGATTTCAAGTAACTGATCGGTTATTTCAACTGAAGAAGGCAGCATGAGAAAGTGTAGGCTGTGTTATGTTTAACTTGGCAGGAACTAAGGCCTTGTACTGAGTACATAACACATTCTAGTGTCTGAGGATATAGAAATATATAAGAAACAGTCCCTGCCATTGAGGAGCTCTCAGTCTAGTGGGTAGACAGATGTAAAGTTATTAGAGTGATGATGACTTCATAAGGTAAAGAAATGTTAAAAAGAAGAGTGTGTAACTGCGACTTGGGAGGTCAGGAGATGTTTTGTAAAGGTGATATTTGAGTTGTGTCTTGAGAAAGCAGGAGGGGTTTGCCAGGTGGACTAAGGGAGGAGTTGGAGTGCTGCAGGCCCCTGAGCTCTTTTATTGAACAGTCTGAGAATGGTAGGCAGCAAGTGGGCTAGGAGAGTATTCTTTCCCCTTCCCACCTAGATTTTCATTTAAGAGTCTTCTCTTTCGATATCACCCCCTAACAGCGGATGGTTAAAATGAAAAGTATTGGAGTCTGACCTAGATGCTAATTCACCATCTATCTAATCAGCTTTATGACCTTACGTATGACACATATTTGTGTTTCAGTTTCCTCATTTGAACAACTTATTTATGTCTCAGTTCCTTCACTTATACAATTTAAAAATAAAGCGTCCAGCACAGATTCTGGCATATGTAAAGTACCGCTATTATTTCCTATCGTTAACTCATTTAGTCCTCACAAGCAACTTGGACTTTGGGTATAATTTCCCCCATTCTTCCGAAGCAGAAGCTTAGAGTGGGTAGGTGACTTGCTTAAAGTTCCCAGGACAATCTGGAGTTGTCTCTGCCTCCACAGCTCGTGCTTAATTTCATCTCCGCGCCGGGTTTTCTCAGGCGGCCCCAGCAGCAGGATCCAGTCCGGCGGCAAAAACTCCGGCGCCAGGATTTGGGCGCCGCCGCGGCCTGCGCCCAGTGGGCGGGGCCAGGCGGGGCCGGGCGGGGCGGGGGGG
>NW_006786891.1:1000576-1006619 GCF_000442215.2 Lipotes vexillifer
CTCCCGTGCATGATGGAAACACCATGGCTGCGGCGGCCCAGCTCTCTCTGACACAGGTAACGCCACCCGCCAGTCCGCCTGGCTCGGACGGCCCGTGTCCCCGGCCCCCTCCCCCACCGTCCTATGGTTTACCGACCTGGGCAGTTTCTCTCTGCCCCTGGCGGGGCGGCCGATACAGAGAGCGAGCGCGCGCGCGTGTGAGTGTGTGTGTGTGTGTGTGTGTGTGTGAGAGAGTGTGAGTGTGACTGGGGGAGGACGCCATCCCGAGACGGCAGCTCAGCCGCTGCAGCCGCGACCCCGCCCCGGCCGGTCGGCGCCGCAGCCCCGCCCCACGCGGCGCCCCCTCCTTCCGACCCCGCCGTGCCCCCCGACCCGCTTGGTGTGTGCCCGCTCCTCTCACTCCAGTTCGCCTTCACCCACCCAGGAAGTTTCCTCCTTCCAGGCCAGAAGCACCCAGGTGAGCTCCTGTTGAGCTCTCGCGGATCAGCCTCATCCTCGGGTCAGCCCTTGCCCCACACGAGGCTCGCCCTCGGGACAGGCAGAGTCACCTTCCTGAGCTAGGCGCTCAGGGTCGCTTCCAAGTCAGTCTTTCCTCTCTAAACCGGCCTTTTGAGTCCGACGAAAACCCTTCTCCAGCAGTGTTCTCCAGTCTCTCTTCCACATAAGTCTCATTCTACCAGATCGCGTACTTACCTTGCTAGCCCCTTCCTGGATTCAGCCTCTTCCCCTCCTGATCAGGTTTCCTGCTGGGTCACATCCCCCTATTCAGTCTTTTCCTCCTCAGTTCTGCTACCACTCCTACCCGGTGGGCTCTCTATCGCTGTCCAGGCGGAAAACAGGGAAACATCCTTGAACAGGTGTGTTGGGCCCACCAGTCTTGGTGCTGGGAAGGACGTAAGAGGTCACGTGTACTGGGGGAATCTTCACCAAAACCTGTTCTCAGGGTCTTTTCTCTTGCCATTCTGCTTCCTTCAGAGTCAGCCCTCGTGCTTCCCAGAAAACAGCTCAGCATCACTCTGGGAGCCTTGTTCCTCCCTCTCTGTAAAGAAAGCCAATTGTAATCTTCCTGTGGTGTCCTGAATGGTGAGGGGGATGTGCACCTGTCAGTCCCTTCCCGCTTTTTTGACCAGATCTCACCCCAACCTCACCTCACCTTCTCAGCCTGTTCTCTGCAGAGCTGGTGGCCATGGACTTCTCCGTTGGGGCCCACCCCAGCCTTCCTGCCTGCCCTGTAGTAACTCCCCGCCACCTTGTAGTCTCCTTGGCCTGGATTTGTCAGGGCATCTAAGGCAGAACACTGGGATAGACTATACATTGGGGCAGGAGAGTTTCCTGTGTTGGGATCAAGAGACTTTGGGGGTCTTTTGCCTAGCATTCGAGGATAGAGATACTGAGTGAAAAATGTTCTCCACAGGAACCAGGAATCACGTTAATAACTTGTGCCTCAGGTAAAATAACTAACTTCAGCTTGCAGAAATTTTCAGCTTCATAAGTGAAGTCTGTTTCTTTTCCAGTTTATTTGGTGTTGCTTATCCTATTTTGACAAGCAGATATTGGGGAAGAATACTTGGAAAATGGTGATTTAATCTTGGTAGCGAATCTCTTTGGAAGGGTCCTCCTGAAAACTCAGATTCGGGGAATGGCAACATTGACTTTTGTGTGTTCACTTTTTAATAGTCTAGTTAGTGATAGGCATTAAGTAAGATCCTGTTGGCAGGCAGTTGCTCTCAGGCTCTGTTGGCCAGTTCCAGTGGGAGTTCTCCCCTCTTGAAGATTTTGTTCCCCTGAGGACTTCTCTAGATTTGCTTCTTAGTTGTGTGCATACTTTATTCTCTCCCTGGGTAAGACCATGTTTTCAGTTTCTATTTACTATCATCTCTGGATATTTTCTTCAGGCTCTGTCAATTTTATAGACAGTTAAGTAATTTAAATATGTTCTTGTGGTTATATATTTAAATATTAACATCTACACAAAGTAAATACTGAATCAGGAGTATTATCCTTAATTGTTTTACATATAAGAGAACAAACACTGATGGTTCATTCATATTGAATAGCCAAATAAGTCAATTTAGAATATTTTGATTTTAAGACATTAAGAGGCAATAAGGTATATTGTAAAGGCACAGGAAAAAGAAACTTCCCAAGTGTTAATATACTCTAATGTGCCTCCTTGTTATTTAAAAACTTTGCTGATTTGTATTTTTTAATTTAATTTTTTAACTGCTTGAGGCAAATAAACTGAGATAACAGTGCACCCTGGTTTCACATTCATTATTGATTTGTTTATGTCACCATCACCCCCCTGCCTCAGCACACATTTAGACATAGCTATACTCAAGTGAGATCCTCCAGGGCAGGGACATCTTTCAACTCATCTGTTTCCCTCAGTGCCCATCTGGAAGAAAGTGAATAATAACTGTTTGTCTTATGAATGGCTGAAAATTCTAAAGGGTTGTATGACAGTTACAAAGATTAAACTGATGCTGAAGTTAGTTTCTGCCTCTGATCATAAGATGATAAGGGTTTTGGAGTATGTTCATTCATTCAATCAATATTTGTTAAGTACCTTTTATGTGCTATGTACTGTACTGGGATTGTCTTGTGTATAATTTTTTGCCTTTATTAACTAAGCAAAACTGACAGTTGGGGGAAAAACACCTGAAAAATATTTTAATTTACTCTTTCCTTCCTCTTTCTCCTGCCTGCCAACCAACCCTCCAATTCCCCAACCACCAAAATAAATTATGTAGATTATCATGGTCTAGCTTCTAGACAGGATAGACTATTAGAATAATGAAATGTTAGTTTCATTCCCAGCTCTGCCAGGAGCTAACTGTATGGCATTAAGTCTCCAGGCTTCAGTTTTCTTAGTTTTAATATTCATTCAACAAATATGTACTGACCATTTATTATGTACTAGGAATTATTCTAGGTGCTGAGGATATACTAATGAACAAAATAGATGGCAGTTCTTGGAGCTTGGAGACAAAAAAAACATGGAGCTTACATTATAGTTGGAGAGTTTGAATTAGCTGATCTAAGGACCTTTCCAAAGAACATTCTTTTTATAGATCATATTCTATGATTTGGAAATCTACTGGTAACTTTCCTACGGTACTTTAGTGCTATATAGCCTTAGTGTTTTTTTTTTTAATAAATTTATTTACTTATTTATTTATGGCTGCGTTGGGTCTTGGTTGCTGCATGCAGGCTTCCTCTAGTTGCAGAGTGCGGGTGCTATTCTTAGTTTCATTGCGTGGACTTCTCATTGTGGTGGCTTCTCTTGTTGCGCAGCACGGGCTCTAGGTGCGTGGGCTTCAGTAGTTGTGGCTCGTGGGCTCTAGAGCGCAGGCTCAGTAGTTGTGGCTCACGGGCTTAGTTGCTTCGCAGTATGTGGGATCTTCCTGGACCAGGGATCGAACCCGTGTCCTCTGCATTGGCAGGCGGATTCTTAACCACTGCACCACCAGGAAAGTCCAGCCTTAGTGTTTTTTAATTTTAGTTTTCTTCGTTAGGTATTCTGTTCTTGTCAATAAGAAGTAAAACTTGAGTGAGACAGATCTTGTGATTTTTGCTTATGGTGGTAGATTACAAAAAGATATTAATGCTTCCTCTTTTTAAACTTTGCTGATTGCCCATTTCTTCCTTAAGGCTGTATCTCTAATAATAATGATAACAATACTATTAGCTTCCCTTTGGGTGTTACTGTATGCCAAAAATTTTACTTCACTTAACCTAACACTCCATTTTACAAATGAGGGAAATAATTTACATAAATTAGTAAGTGATAGATCTAAGATTTGAACCAGTCTGTATGACTTCAAAATCTGTCCACTGTACTTCTCTGTGTACTACATGCTCGGCATATCCATTGCTCCCTTGTGTTTTTTATTCTTTTTTTTCAGTATTTGCCTTGTTTTCCCAATTAGGTACTAAACTTCTTGAGTATGGAAGCATTATCTTTTGCCTCTGAATCTCCATTACCTTTCATGGTTTCTTGACAGTACAATTGTGGGCGCACAAGTACTGCTCTTGATGATGAGGAAGGTTTTATTTTATTGAAAGATGGCATAATATGAGTATTTTAAACAATCATCCATCAGTTCAGCTTTATGCTGAAGTTTTCTTGTTTTAATTTAGCAAGGATTCTTTTTTTAATAATAAAAAAGCCTTTAGAATGGGACTTAATTAAAACAGTCTTAATATTTGATCAAAAAGAATACATGCTATAAGGATATGTTTTTTTAATGCTTTTTTTAAATTGCAAGAGTGATAAAACTGCATTACAGAAAATTTGGAAATTGGAGGGAAAAAATCTCCCATAATTTCAGTTTTTGGTGTTTATTTTCAATTTCATTAAAGTAGACAGTATGTGTTAATATGGGTATCACCTTTGCAGTCAATCTGGTTTAACAGTTATGATGGTAAATGCAGGGCAGAGTGTGAAAATTACAACATGTTCTCAGATGCAGAAAAGGAGTATTTATTCAACATGACATATCATTTGAGTTCCTACTATGGGAAAGGCACAATAATGATATTTTTCTTTTTTGCCTGCAATTACAGTCCAGTATATTCAGAAAATCTTTGTTTCCTTGAGCAGTATTTAACAGTTTTCAAAAATGGCTTGGAATGTTCAGCATTTGGGAGGAGCTGTCACAGTTAAAATTAATTAGGAACAGTTGGTTTGTCCAGTAGAGTGTATCCTTTTGTTTTCACTCTATTTGCAGACAGAACAATAATAACAGACTAACATGTAGTAGAAAAAGATTGAGCATCTTTATTTAGTAACGAATCATAGTTCTAATCCCCTCTCTCACAAATAGTCTAATTTAAGGTCTCAATCTAAGGTGTTTTACTTGCTCTTCAAGGAATTTTAAACACAGTTATATGCTTCTTTGTTTTGTGAATTTTGGACTTAATAAAATTGGAACTCTGGAAACCAAAATCAGGAAAATGGCTTAAGCGAGAGAAGGGATGGGAGAGGGAGGTATGTAGGGAGGGAGGGGGGGGGAAAGATCCATTGATAGAGGTCTGGGTAATTTGGAGAATTGGTATAAATAAATGAAAAATTAATCTAGGCAGAGTTCATTAGGCAAACCCATATACTAAAATTTCATTTTAAAGTAGTGGAACTCTCATCAACAAGATAAAATATTATGTCTTCGTTAAAAATTATGTTTATTAGGAGCTTTTATTAATCTGAGGGATGTTGTAATTTGAATGCTGTATTACAGTACAGTGGAAACATTTTATTTAGACAAATAATCTAATCCACTTAAGCATCATAGAAAAAAGACTGGAAGAAAAAAACACCAAGATTTTATGATAGCATGGTTATAATTTTTACTTACCTTCTTTTCAACAGTGAGCATGTATTTCTTCTGTAATCAGCCAATTTAGCATTTCTATGTGACAAGTTTTTTGAAAATTCACCCTTTTAAATTGAAATCAATAACTATATGTAATATTGATATCAACTGTACTTCAATTAAAAAAATAAATAGCTATATGTTAAGTAAAACTTTGTGTTCTAAGATGGCATCTATATTCACATTTCATCTTAAACATTCCCGTCTTTGGGTTTAGAGAAATTGGCCAGAAGAATGATAAAAATTATTATTACAATTGGTTTGGAGAATTCAGTCAGAGGACTAATTTATAATTTTGTATGCTGCTTTATAATTTACAAAGCATTTTATGCTCTCTCATTTGATCTTCACAATAATTAGTAAGCTAGACTATTATTATAATTATTTCAAACTAGAGAATACTCAGGCTCAGAATTTTGACTTAGGTTTATGCTGGCTCTCTTACTTACTGACTGTAAAACTTATGTTAAAAAAAAATTCAGGGCTTCTCTGGTGGCACAGTGGTTGAGAGTCCGCCTGCCGATGCAGGGGACACGGGTTCGTGCCCCGGTCCGGGAAGGTCCCACATGCTGCAGAGTGGCTGGGCCCGTGAGCCGTGGCCGCTGAGTCTGTGCGTCCGGAGCCTGTGCTCCGCAACGGGAGAGGCCACAGCAGTGAGAGGCCCGCGT
>NW_006786891.1:1006757-1032523 GCF_000442215.2 Lipotes vexillifer
ATATATATATATATATATACATACACACACACACATATATGCACAGACACACATATATATAAGATATGCTATATATATAGTGTGAGTGTACGTATATTTCTTTTTATTTTTATTTTCCAGTATGCGGGCCTCTCACTGTTGTGGCCTCTCCCGTTGCAGAGCACAGGCTCCGGACGCGCAGGCTCAGCGGCCATGGCTCACGGGCCCAGCCGCTCCACGGCATGTGGGATCTTCCCGGACCAGGGCACAAACCCCTGGCCCCTGCATCGGCAGGCGGACTCTCAACCACTGTGCCACCAGGGAAGCCCCGTATATTTCTTTTGAATAAGCTGCATATTTTGTGGCTTATTATTATTTAGCGTAATTGATCTAGGAGATTGTTCTATACAAGCACATACAGATTTCCCTCATTACCTCCAACACTTGAGAATATTCCTTTATATGAATATACTGTAATTTATTTAACTAGCCACCTAATGATGGACTTTTATATTGTTTGTGATCTTTTGTTGTTACCAACAGTGCTGCAGTGAATATTCTTTTATACATCTTTGTGCACATGTGTATGTGCATTAATTTTTAGTAGGTATAATTTGGGGCCAAAGGATATTTTTAATTTGGATAGATACTGCCAGTTTACATTCAGAAAGGTTATACCATCAACAGTGTTTGTGCCTTTTCCCCATCAACATGGTATATTATCAAGTTTTGGTCATTGTTAACCTGGTATATAATAATGATGTTTGTTGAAAGTTGGCCTCATGCACTGTGCTTCCCTATCACATAAATGTGAGCTTTTTAATATTTTGTACAAAAGTAAGATAGAAGTGAGATATAAGAAACTTTGTGATATAAATAATGCTTTAATGAATTGCAAGTGCAATTAAAAAATGATTGGTACTACCAAGCTGCAGTAATGAAAGCAGTATGGTACTGGCACAAAAACAGACACATAGATCAATGGAACAGAATAGAGAGCCCAGAAATAAACCCATGCACTTACGGTCAGTTAACCTATGACAAAGGAGGCAAGAATATACAATGGACAAAAGACAATCTCTTCAGTAAGTGGTGCTGGGAAAACTGGATATCTACATGTAAAAGAATGAAATTAGAGCATTCTCTAACACCGTATACAAAAATAAACTCAAATGGATTAAAGACCTAAATGTAAGATGTAAAACCATAAAACTCCTAGAAGAAAACATAGGAAGGGCACTCTTTGACATAAATTGTAGCAACATTTTTTTGGATCTGTTTCCTAAAGCAAAGGAAATAAAAGCAAAAATAAACAAATGGACCTAATTAAACATAAAGCTTTTGCACAGCAAAGGAAACCATCAACAAAACAAAAAGACAACCTACTGAATGGGAGAAAATATTTGCAAATGATATGACTGATTAGGGGTTTATATCCAACATATATAGATAGTTCATAACACCAAAAAAACAACCAACCTGATTAGAAAATGGACAGAAGAACTGAATAGGCATTTTTGCAAAGAGGACATGCAGATGGCCAACAGGCACATGAAAAGATGCTCAACAGTGCTAATCATAAGGGACAATGCAAATCAAAACCATAATGAGATATCACACACCTGTCAGAATGACTGTCATCGAAAAGAACACAAATAAATGTTGGTGAGGATGTGGAGAAAAGGGAACCTCCATACATTGTTGGATGTAAGTTGATGTAGCCACTGTGAAAAACAGTATGGAGGTTTCTCAAAAAATTAAAAATAGAACTACCATGTAACCCAGCAATTCCATTCCTGGGTATGTATCCAAAAAAACACAAGAACACTAATTTGAAAAGATACATGCACCCCAATGTTCATAGCAACATTATTTACAATTGCCAAGATATGGAAGCAACCTGTCTATCAACAGGTGACTGGATAAAGAAAATGTGGTATGTGTGTGTGTATATATATATATACATACATACACACAATGGAAATATTACTCAGCCATAAAAAAGAATGAAATTTTGCCATTTGTAGCAACATGGATGAACTTGGAGGGTATTATGCTAAGTGAAATAAATCAGACAGAGAAAGACAAATACTGTATGATAGCACTTATACGTGGAGTCTAAAAAATACAACAAGCTAGTGAATATAACAAAAAGAAGCAGAGTCACAGATATAAAGAAGAAACTAGTGGTTCAGTGTGGAGAGGGAAGGGGGAGGGGCAATATAGTGGTAGGGGATTAAGAGGTACAAAATATTATGTATAAAATAAGCTACAAGGATATATTGTACAACATGGGGAATATAGCCAGTATTTCATAATAACTATAAATGGAGTGTAACCTTTAAAAATTGTGAGTCACTATATTGTACAATTGTAACTGATACTGTACATCAAGAACACTTCAATTTAAAAAAAAGAAAAAATAATTAAGGTTGGAGTGCTTTTAAAAACTTGTTTTTACGCAGTACAACTATGCAAAGAAGAGTAAGCCTCACTTCCTCTTTAGATAGGGAATTTTGTAATGGGGATTTAACGGGACCAGGAGTTTCCCATCTGAAATAATCAAGCTGCTTATTTCTTGTTATGTCTTCAGAAAAAATTTGGCCAAGAACATACTTTTGGGGGGAAAACTTCTATATTATAATACTTTTTTTTTAAGATCATGGCTTCTCAACCTTGGCACTGTTGACATTTTGGGCCAGATAATTCTTTCGTGTGGGGGGCTGTCCTGTGCATTGTGGGATGTTTTGCAGCGTCCTTATCCACAAGATGCTAGTAGCACTCTTCCCAGCTGGGGCCATCAAAATATTTCCAGACATTGCCAAATATTTCCTGGGGCACAAAATTGCCCCAAGTTGAGAATCACTGATTTAAATATACTTTTTAAAGTTAGTGGTCCACTAAGGCATTTGGGAATTACAGAAATATGTGTTTTCTTGGGATAGGGACAGAGGGAATAGTTTGTCTTCATATTTTAATTTTTAAACCTGCCATGAGCCATGAATGACTAATTGTGCATGGATATTGAGCTTAAAAAAATGATAAGACAACTGAAAATTGTGAACTTAATTTTATGTGTGATTTCTCTGCCTTTCTTAGTGTGGTCTTATTTTAGTTGTGGAACAATTCTATCTAGTGGGCTAAATATTAATGCAAAGATCCTGGAAGGAAAACATTCTTATGCCACTATTGAGAAGGAAGAGGACTGATGTTATGTAAACTACTAAGCAGTAGGTACTTTTAGGTGATTTACATATATTATTTCACTTAATATTCACAGCCTTTCTACGAGTAGGGATTAATCTTCTGCATTACTTACTCAGGGTTGTGTTGTAAGTGGTAGATTTGAGATTTGAACCTGGGCACATCTGTTCTAAAGCACATTTGTTATGCTGCTTCCTGTAAACAGCCATTGACAATATTTCAGACAAATTTAGGGATAAAAATGAACATTCACATGATATTACATTCCTCTATTGTTATGTAAAAGGAGCAAATTACTCAGTGGGATCTCTGTGTGTGTGTGTGTGTGTGTGAGAGAGAGAGAGAGAGAGAGAGAGAGAGAGAGAGAGAGAGAGAGAGAGAAGTCAGTTTGCGGATAATAATAATTAATGCATACTGAGAACTTATGATTTGTCAGGCACTATTTTCAATAATCCTTACAACCTGTTAACCAGATCATCCTTATTATTCTTGTTTTATAAAAAGAGAAAACTTAGGCACACAGGTGAAGTAACTTGTTCAAGGTCAAGCTACTGCTAAGTGGTAGAGCCAGGGTTATAACCTAGGTAGTGTAAACAGCTTATATAAATTGAACGAGTCTGTATTTCTGAGGGCAAAATGGCTCTGACAGAACTAATTAATGGTGCCATTCCTTGGTTATCACTGAACATATGTTCTAGGCTGCAACATCTTACGTGAAAATCAACTTTTCATTGCATAGACCACATCTCTAGAAAGTGATTGCTGTACCAAGTTATAGTGGAGGGTTTTTGTAGACATGATAGAAGGTAGTTTTACATTTTGCTACCTCCAGGAATTTATTGCTTATGAAAACCTAAGCTTATTTAGGTTAGTATACATCACGCCATTATTTACATTTAAGCTAATAGTCTCTTGGACATGGTAGTTTGGACTTGGAGTTCCTTCAGTATCATATTACTAAAGATCATACTGTGTATCAGAGAAAATTTTCCCTAAAAAACAAACTATTTTACTAAGTAAAATAGAACTGCTAGGTCTGGGGATTTCTAGTGTTCCAGATATGAAAAATTGTTGAAAAAATGGGAGTCTCGGGCTTTGCAGTCAGAATGTCTTAGGTTTCAATCTTTTGTTTGATTGTGTAACAAGTTTCTTAGCCTCTTTCTTTTTTTACCTATAAAATGGCAAATAAACTTAACCTGCAGGATTTGTTGTGAAGAATATGTGAAATGTTTATAAATGTCTTGGATCAGTTTAAATGGTAGCAGCTATTAACAACTACTACTACGATCACTAGCCAAATGTTTATAATAGCTAGATTTTAGTTATTTGTAGGGCTGTTAATTTTTATGAAATGTTACACTTAATTAAAATTTTCATAAATCACTGATACCAAGGATTATTGGTAACTTCATTCCATCTTGTATTCACTAGGTACAACACAGTTACATCATTATGCATATACTAAAAATATGAAGCTTACATGCATTAAAGGTGCTTTCATTATTGTTGGTCCACCCTCTTTTATTTCAGAAAACATTTACTGAATGCCTCCTGTTTGCCCACTGTGTTAGGTCTTGGACATACAAAGAGAATAAGACCTAGGTTCACGCACTGAAGTACCTTTTAGTCTTTTAGGGAGATAAACACTGACTCTGGGGTGATGAGTACTATGATACAGGATGATAGAAGAAAGGCACTTGGGTGCTGTGGAGTATCCTGATTTATGATGAAACTTTTTGTGGTAATTTAGTTTTTAATTTTTTCAGTGTTTTACAGTGTCCAAGATTGGTACTGTGGATGACATTTATTTATTTACTTATTTGGCTCCACCAGCTCTTAGTTGCGGCAGGCGGGATCTAGTTCCCAGACCAGGGATCAAACCCGGGCCCCCTGCATTGGGAGTGAGGAGTCTTAACCACTGGACCACCAGGGAAGTTCCAGCATTTTAAATTGTACTTAAAAGGATAACATAAAACCATAGGAATATTTGATTCAAGTCAAATTGTATTTTGGTGCATCAGGTCCACATTGGGGAAATATCATGTCCATTTTCTTATAATTAATTCTCTTTTTCTTTGTAATAAAGCAAGCATTTTTAACCTAGAGCACAAGACATTAGGAAGGGGTTTCAAGGATAGGCTGAAAGGATCTTTGCCCTGCTCTAAAATAGTATGTAAAATAATAAGTTTCATGATTTTTTATAGTGGGAAGGACACTAGACTTAGTACAAGACAAACCTGGATTTGAGTTCTCCCTCTGCCACTTGTACTCTTTCTGGGTGACCATGGCAAGTTACTTAAACTCTCTGACTTCCTTTTCCTTATGTATGATGTATATACGTTGTTGGAATGTAAGAAACATTAAGTAAATAGCAGTGCTGTTATTATTATTGGTACTTATATACAGAATTCATATGAATCTTAAAAATTTTTTTATTTCCCAAATTCTTCACTCATTAAAAAAACTTGTAACATGCAGAAATATAGCAAGGAAAGCATGGATCACCATCCACCCCATTCTTTAAATTTTTGTTTTTTTCTTTACATTTTTTTCTCTTTACATGTTTTTTTTAAACATTGTAACCTCTCTCTTACATTCTCTCTGTCTCTCTCTCTCTCTCACACACACATACACACACACATACACATACATACATATATGCACATATGTATAGCTTTGTATTTTATTTTTTTTAACTTACCATATAGGTGTTTTCTTTCTATGTGGTCTTCATAGCATCTTTTTTGTTTGCTTTTTTCCATCTTTATTGGAGTATAATCGCTTTACAATGTTGTGTTAGTTTCTGCTGTACAACAAAGTGAATCAGCTGTATACATATATCCTCATATCCCCTCATTCTTGAGCCTCCCTCGCACCCTCCCTATCCCACCCCTCTAGGTCATCATAAAGCATTGAGCTGATCTCCCTGTGCATAGCATCTTTATAATGTCTTTAGAATATATTCATTGATTGGATGTTTTATAGTTAATCAAGCCCTAATGACCACAGATCATTTATATATCAATTATAATCAATGCTGTTGCAAATAACCTTTGATATGCCATTTGCTGAATTCTTTTTTGTAGAGTTATAAATGGTATTGACTATAATTGAGTTATTTTTCTGTGTATACCTTTGAATTTTAAAGTTAAACTTGAGTGATTTTCATTTAGTTTATAAGATCTTGAATGGCAAAGCAGGCAGCAGCAGTAATTTACTCAAGAACAGTAATCTCAAAAAACTACCGTGAAGGAATTAAGTTGAGTATATTTAATTTGGCTGCAAAGACCATTCAAAGATTATAAAGTTCACTTAGCATGGGAAATTGGCATTGAAAGTTGTGAGCCTGAAGTAGATTGGATGATTTCAGTTTGCATACCTCTTTTTTTGCAGGCTAGGTTGCTTTCATTCTTAGTTTGGTCTCTACATTCTGTTCTTTGCTTTTGTTTTTTTCTGGCACACTTTTAGGCAGGGCCATGTAAGATCTGGGGGTAGATGGAACCATCTGGCACTTTAGAACAGTTCAGAAACTTAACTCTGTTGATTGTACTTTGAGCTAGACTTGCCTGAAATGTCCTGGTTTGTCTCTGTGCTTGGCAGTTTTTTTCTTTTATACCCTCATAGACTTTTTTTTTTTTTTGTGATTCGCAGGCCTCTCACTGTTGTGACCTCTCCTGTTGCAGAGCACAGGCTCCGTATGCGCAGGCTCAGCGGCCATGGCTCACGGGCCCAGCCGCCCCACGGCATGTGGGATCTTCCCGGACCGGGGCACAAACCCGTGTCCCCTGTATCGGCAGGCGGACTCCCAACCACTGCGCTACCAGGGAAGCCCCCTCATAGCTTTTTACAACTACTTTCTTTCTTATTTTAGTACAGACATTTTACGAGTACTAGTGTTTACAGACTGAGGTAAACAAGACTTATTTTCCTTTAACCTAACCAAAAAAATTAATTGTCTTTTGAACTATATCTGCATTTAGAAATATGAGCCATATCAAGTACTTTTATTTTATTTATTTTTTTAATACTTTAAAAATATTTTTTAATTTACTTTTGGTTGCGTTGGGTCTTCGTTGCTGCACGTGGGCTTTCTCTAGTTGTGGTGAGCGGGGGCTACTCTTTGTGCTGCGCGGGCTTCTCATTGCGGTAGCTTCTTTTGTTGTGGAGCACGGGCTCTGGGAACGCGGGCTCAGTAGTTTTGGCTATCTGGCTCTAGAGCACAGGCTCAGTAGTTGTGATGCACGGGCTTAGTTGCTCTGCAGCATGTGGGATCTTCCTGGACCAAGGCTCGAACCCGTGTCCCCTGCATTGGCAGGCGGATTCTTAACCACTGTGCCACCAGGGAAGCCCCAGTCCTCAAGTAGTTTTAGTAAAATTACTAGAGGTACTGAATTTATAAAATGTTTAAAAATTGTTTAGTTGTTAAGAGATGTTCTTTGAGCTTCCTGCCCTATTATTTCATTCTTTTTATTTTTTCTTTGGCTGCGTTGGGTCTTTGTTGCTGAGCATGGGCTTTCTCTAGTTGTGGCGAGCAGGAGCTACTCTTCATTGCAGTGTGCAGGCTTCTCGTTGTGGTGGCTTCTCTTGTGGCGGAGCATGGGCTCTAGGTGCGCAGGCTTAAGTAGTTGTGGCACATGGGCTCAGTAGTTGAGTCATGCGGGCCCTGGAGTACATGGGCTTCAATAGTTGTGGTGCGTGGGCTCAGTAGTTGTGGCGTGTGGGCTTTAGGGCACTCGGGCTTCAGTAGTTGTGGTGCGTGGGCTCAGTAGTTGTGACTCACAGGCTTTAGAGCACAGGCTCAGTGTTGTGGCTCATGGGCTTAGTTGCTCTGTGGCATGTGGGATCTTCCCGGAGCAGGGATCGAACCCCTGTCCCCTGCATTGGCAGGCGGATTCTTAACCACTGTGCTATCAGGGAAGTCCTATTTCTTTAAAATTAAAAAAAAATTACTTTTTAAACAGCCATATTGATGTATGATTCACATATTATACAATTTACCCGTTTAAAATGTACAATTCAGTGGTTTTTAGTCTGTTTATAGTTGTGTGCAGCCATCACCACGGTCAATATTAGAGCATTTGTATCACGTGAAAAAGTAATCTCTTACCCTTTAGGTATCATCCCTTCTCCTCCATGCTTCCCCCAGCCCTAAGCAACCACTAATCTACTTTCTGTCTCAATAGATTTTCCTATTCTGGACTTCGTATGAATGTAATCACATAATACGTGGACTCTTGTTGCTGGATTCTTTCACTTAACATGTTTTTGAAGTTTATCCAAGTGTAACAAGTATCAGTACTTCATTGCTTTTTATGGCCAAATAATACTCAGTTTTATTGTTAAACCACATTTTGTTTATCCATTGATGGGCATTTAGGTTGTTTCCACCTTTTGACTATTATAAATAATCCTGCTATAAACATTCATGTATAAGTTTTTGTGTGGATACGTGTTTTCATTTCTGCTGGATATATCAGGTCATATAGTAACTCTATGTTTAATTGCTTGAGGAACTGCCAGACTATTTCCAAAGCAGCTGTTCCATTTTATATTCCCACCAGCAGTGTGTGAGGATGAGGATTTCTCCACATCCTCTCAAATAATTGTTACTATCTGATTGTTCAATTCTGGCCATCCTAGTGGGTGTGAAATAGTATCTCATTGTGGTTTTGATTTGCATTTCCCTGATGACGAGTGATGTCCAGCACCTTTTCATATGCTTGTCAGCCATTTGTGTATCTCCTCTGGAAAAATGTCCATTCTCATCCTTTGCCCATTGTTTGTCTTTTTATTATTGAGTTGTGAGAGTTCTTTATATATTCTAGATAAAAGTTCCTAATGAGATAGGTGATGTGCAAATATTTTCTCCCATTCTGTGGATTGTTTTTTTACTCTCTTGATAATGTCCTTTGATGTACAAAACTTCAAAATTTTATGAGCCCAAGTTATTTTTTTTTCTTTTGTTACTTGTGCTTTTTGTGTGATATTTAAGAATCCCTTGGCAAATCTCAAGTCATGAAGATTTATCCCTATGTTTTCTTCTAAGGGTTTTATAATTTTAGCTTTTACACTTAGGTCTTTGATCTGTTTTAAGTTAATTTTTGTATATGATGTAAGGTAATACATTCTTTTGCATAGATATACGATTGTCACAGCATCATTTGTTGAAAAGACTATTCTTTCCACATTGAGTGATCTTGTAAAAATCATTTGACCATAGATGCATGAGTTTATTTCTGGACTCTTAATTCTATAACGTTGATCTGTATGACTCTCCATGTGTAGTATAGCACTGTCTTGATTACAGTTGCTTTATAGTAAGTTTTGAAATTGGAAAGTGCTAGTCCTTTAACTTTGTTTTTCTTTTTCATGAATGTTTGGCTATTCCATGTTTCTTGCAATTACTTACGAATTTTAGAATCAGCTTGCCAGTTTCTACAAAGAAGTCATTTGGAATTCTCATAGAGATTGCACTGACTTTGTGATTAGTGGGAGTAATGCTATCTTAACAATGTTAAGTCTTCTGATCCATGAACATGGGATTTTTTTCCATTTATATATATAATTTTGTTCAACAGTGTCTTGTAGTTTTCAGAGTATGAGTTTTGTACTTCTTTGTTAAATTTATTCTTAAATATTTTGTTCTTTTTGACCTATTCTTATTTGAATGGAATTGATTTCTTAATTGCATTTTTACATTGTATATTGCAAGTATATACAAATAATTTTTGTATATTGTCTTTATTTTGCAACTTCCCTGAACTCATTTGTTAGTTCTAATAGTTTTTTAGTAGATTCCTTGGGAATTTTTATACATTAGAGCATGTCATCTGTGAATAGAGATAGTTTTACCTCCTCTTTTCCAATCTGGGTGCCTTTTATTTCTTATTCTTGTCTAATTTCCCTGGCTAGAACCTCCAGTACGATGTTGCATAGAAGTGTCGAGAGTGAACACTATTGTCTTGTTCCTCACCTTTGGGAGAAAGCATGCATATGTGTGTGTGTGTGTGTGTGTGTGTGTGTGTGTGTGTGTGTGTGTTTATTTATTTATTTTATTTTATTATTTTTTTTTGCGGTACGCGGGCCTCTCACTGTTGTGGCCTCTCCCGCCGTGGAGCACAGGCTCCGGGCACGCAGGCCCAGCGGCCATGGCCCACGGGCCCAGCCATTCTGTGGCACGCGGGATCCCCCCGGGCCAGGGCATGAACCCGTGTCCCCTGCATCAGCAGGCAGACTCTCAACCACTGCGCCACCAGGGAAGCCCCTATTTATTTATTTTTTCAGTACTTTGAAGGTGCCTAGTTCAGCCATTGATTGTTTAGGAAATCTAGTATTATTTGAAAGGGGTTTGATTCACATTTTGGTTATGTAGCTCAGGGTTTCTTGAGAGTGGTCCTGTACTATCAGTGTCACCTGAGAACTTCTTAGAAATGTAAATTCTTAGATCTCAGCCCAGTCCTATTCTGAATCAGAATCAGAAGTGCAAGGGGTGACGAATTACTTAGCTTTTTGCATGGTAAATGTAGTTCATATTTTAAAAAACTAATAATGCTACTAATGAGTAATACATATAGGGTCTTAAATATATGAAGTATGTAATATTCACAAAGACTGCTTATAGTAGGTATTCCCTCCCTCCTTCCCTTTCTTCCATGGAAACAACCCAGAGAGGTTGTCAGTTTCCTGTGTTTTGGGGCAGTGGTTAAAAGAGTGAGCTCTGGCATTGTTCTGCATGGCTTGGAATTCTAGTTCTGCCGTTTGCTAGCTGTGTGAATTTGGGCAAGTCATTTAATCTCTTTGTGTTTAAGAGTCTTCATATGTAAGGTGTAAGAGTGTCCATAGAATTGTGAAAGTTAGATGAGATAATACAAGTGCTGAGAATAGTGCCTGGTCCATAGTAAGTCCTTAATAAATATAAATATTTGCAATTATGATTATTATTGGTTAAGAGCACCAAGCCATGGTCCATTTCTTGTAACTTTCTGCTATATGTTTCTTGCTGTACCTGAAATTCATTCCTTTCCTTTGCTTCATTCATTTGACAAATACTCAGTACCTACTATCTGCAAAGCACTGGTGTCCGTATTATGACATTACATAGCGAGCAAGACAAGTCACTGGCCCCATGGGTTAATGTCTCTAGTCAGGGAGACCAATAGAAACAAATAGATAATAAATATGTCAGATAGTGATAAGAGCTAGGAAGAACAATAGAACAGGATTAGGGAAGAGAGTACCATAAGGTGGCACTTTAGTTAGGGTGGTCAGCAAGGCCTCTCTGAGGACGTTATATTTGATCAGAGATCTGAATGAAATAAGAAGTGAGACATTATGAGTGAATATCTGTGGGGATGTTCCAGGTAGAGGGAACAGCAAGTACAAGAGCCTTGAGATAGGAGTGCTCTTTGCAGTTGCTTGACTGGTTCCTTTATGATTTAGTTTAGGTGTCACTTGTAAGTGACTTCCTCAGCTTTTTCTTAGTTTGTTATGAAATAATTCAGACATGACTTTTCTTCGTATGTCTCTCTTAGGTGTCACTGATGCCATAGCAACTGTGTTTGCTCCCTCTTGATGTACTTATTACAATGAATTGTTACTGTCTTTTTTTCCTGCTGGACTGAGTTCTCAATGTCAGGGATGATAGTTTCTTATTGATACTAATTTTATTATTCCCAGTATCTAGGCATATAGATGTACAGTAGATGTCTAAGTGAATGAGTAATGAATGAACAACAAGTTTCTTGCCTTCTTATTTCCTCAGTATATTTCTCTCTGTACTTGTTTCTGCCTGGTAATAATGATAGTAAGTACAATTTATTTGAATACTTTTTTGTTTGTCTGGCAGTCAGCTTGTAGTGCATCAAATACATGTTTGTATTTAGCCATTGTGTTATAATTTCTCTCTTTTTTTCCTCTGTCTTAAGACTAAGGTCCAGGAGGGCAAAGAAGTTGTTCTGTTTGTTCATCTCTGTATCAGAAGCATCTAGTGTAGTAACATATCAGCAATTATTTGAATGAGTGATATGTTAGTATGCTAATACATTGGGTCTTCTACTGAATCACGTAGACTATATAGCATAAACCATATTTGTATAATATTCCAATAGACCCTGAACTAGGAGCTTTAAGCAAAATAGATCATATTAGATATTCTTAACCCTCCTAACTGCTTTCCCTCAGCAGCACCAACATTCATGTAAGTGCTCCAACTAGAGTTACATTTTCTCAACTAGAAATTGAGACATATCGTCCAATAACTATACAGAATACTTGAAATTCAGACTGGATGAGTATTTTTTTAAATACATCTTTATTAGAGTATAATTGCTTTACAATGTTGTGTTACTTTCTGCTGTACAACAAAGTGAATCAGCTGTATGCATACATATATCCCCATATTTCCTCACTCTTGAGCCTCCCTCCCACCCTCCCTATCCCACCCCTCTAGGAGGTCACAAAGCACCGAGCTGATCTCCCTGTGCCATGCAGCTGCTTCCCACTAGCTATCTGTTTTACATTTGGTAGTGTATGTATGTCAGTGCTCCTCTCTCACTACGTCCCAGCCTCCTTTTCCCCTGCTGTGTCCTCAAGTCCGTTCTCAGTGTCTGCATCTTTATTCCTGCCCTACCACTAGGTTCATCAATAGCATTTTTCTAGATTCCATATATATGTGTTAGCATATGGTATTTGTTTTTCTCTTTCTGACTTCCTTCACTCTGTATGACAGACTCTAGGTCCATCCACTTCACTACAAATAACTCAATTTTGTTCCTTTGTATGGCGGAGTAATATTCCATCATATATATGTGCCACATCTTCTTTATTCATTCATCTGCTGATGGACATTTAGGTTGTTTCCATGTCCTGGCTATTGTAAATTGTGCTGCAGTGAACATTGTGGTACATGTCTCTTTTTAAATTATGGTTTTCTCAGGGTACATACCCAGTAGTGGGATTGCTGGGTCATATGGTAGTTCTATTTTTAGTTTTTTTAAAGAATCTCCATACTGTTCTCCATAGTGGCTGTATCAATTTACATTCCCACCAACAGTGCAGGAGGGCTCCCTTTTCTCCACACCCTCTCCAGCATTTATTGTTTCTAGATTTTTGATGATGGCCATTCTGACCATGTATGATACCTCAGTGTGGTTTTGATTTGCATTTCTCAAATGATTAGTGATGTTGAGCATCTTTTCACGTGTTGATTGGCCATATGTATGTCTTCTTTGGAGAAATGTATATTTAGGTCTTCTGCCCATTTTTGGATTGGGTTGTTTGTTTTTTTGATGTTGAGCTTCATGGGCTGCTTGTATATTTTGGAGATTAATCCTTTGTCAGTTGCTTTGTTTGCAAATATTTTCTCCCATTCTGAGGGTTGTCTTTTCATCTAGTTTATGGTTTTCTTTGTTGTGTAAAAGGTTTTACGTTTCATTAGGTCCCATTTGTTTATTTTTGTTTTTATTTCCATTTCTCTAGGAGGTCGGTCAAAAAGGGTCTTGCTGTGATTTATGTCATAGAGTGTTCTGCCTGTGTTTTCCTCTAAGAGTTTTATAGTGTCTGGCTTTACATTTAGGTCTTTAACAGACTGGATGAGTATTATCTCTGTACGCATGTGCTAAAATTATCCCTTCTTCCAATTCCACTGTAGAAATTCTTGTTCCTACTATCTTTCAGATAGACGTTAAGCAGTTGCAGATTCTGGTCGAGGTAATTCTCTACGGAGTCTGCATGAATGATTAGTAGACAACCCCCAGAGCAGTATTTAAAAGAGGAGTTTGCTAAGTAGGCCAAATAACAGATTGGTGGAATGTGTATAGGTGAAGGTAACACACTGCTAGTATTTTACTAAACTATGGATTGAAACGCAGCAGATCTTTTCACATTTTGTTATAGGTAAGCTGACAGTATTTTTCAGTCAAAGGTTCAATTTGGCTGAAAAAAAATTCTTTGTATTTCCAGGCTTTTCAGTTTATTTCCAGGAAAAGACAGTGAAACACTTGCAAAGATGGTTCATCATATGAAAGTCGGTCAATACACCACTTTAATAGAATGAAGGAAAAAAATCGTGATTATCTCGATGCAGAAAATGCATTGACAAAATTCAGCACCCTTTCATGATTAAAGTATTCAGTTAACTAGCAATAGAAGGGAACTTCCTGAACGTGATAAAGTTCATGTATGAAAAACCCACAGCTAGCATCATACTGAATGGTGAAAGATTAAAAGCTTTTCCCCTATGATCAGGAGCAAGATGAGGATGCCTGCTTTTTCCACTTCTTTTCAACATAGTAGTGGAAGTTCTAGCCAGAGCAGTTAGGCAAGAAAAAGAAACAAAAAGCATTCAAATTAGAAAGGGAGAAGTAAAATTATTTGTTTGTCAATAACATGATTAAAAAAAAATTATTGTGGTAAATAACATGAGATCTACCCCCTTAACAAAATTTTAAGTGTATAGTACAGTGTTGTTAACTATAACCACAGTGTTGTATAGCAGATCTCTGGAACATGGGTTCTTTGATAATCCAATATTAATTCTTTTGGATAAACACCAAGAAGTGGGATTGATGGATCATATGGCAGTTCTATTTTTAATTTTTTGAGGAGCCTCCATACTGTTATGGTTTTTTATATGAAGAAAATCCTAAAGATTCCACAAACACACTTTTAGATCTGACAAACAAATTTAGCTAAGTTGCAGAATACAAAATCAACACATAGCCGTATTTTTATACACTAGAAGTAAACAATTCAGAAAGGAAATTAAGAAAACAATTCCATTTATAGTGCCATCAAAAAGAATAAAATACTTAAGAATAAATTTAACCAAGGAGGGAGAAAGGCTTGTACAATGAAAACTGCAAAACATTGCTTTGACTTAATGTTTAATTAAGAGGGAAAATGGTGGGTAAATGTGTGCAATAGTGATACTACAGGGAAAATGGTGGATAAATGTATGCAATTGTGGGTTAATAATAAAAAAATATTCTATTAAATTATCTTTATTTTGATATTAAGTTGTATTAAATAGAAGGTGGCCCTTACAACTAAAGGTGTTTTAGAATTGGAAAATATGGTAATACCTCTCTGTTATGGAGGTTCAGATGATACGATGCATATGAAAGATGCTAGTAAAATGATGGTAAAGGTAAAAACATTGATAATAAAGGCAACAAACCTAAGAATTAAGAGCAGAAGTCCTGCAATCAGACTTCTTGGATTTGAATGCTGGTGCCAGCTCTTAAATAGGTATGGGAATTTGAGTCAGCTACTCAACTTACTGATGTCTCATTTTCCTCATCTGTAAAATGGATATAATAGTATGTGCCTTGTCAGGATAAATGGACTCAATGGGTAAAGTGGTTAAGACTAGTACCTGGTGTATAGGAAATGCTCAAAAAGGATTCAATATATGTTATTTACTATGAAGCTGTAAAATGACGACGTTTGTGTATATATGATTTTAAAATGTAGTGTATTTAAGTTCATACTTTATAATTTAACTTGCCTTTTTTAAAAGCAACATTTCATTACTGATTCTTTTGGGTCTCTTGGAACTCCATTAACTGTGAAAATTTTCTTTGTCTCATTTGTGCAAAACATATTTTTTCCCTATCTAATCTACTCTTCATTTGTCTATATTAAATTTCAGCATGCTTGTTTACCTTCAGCTAGCACAGGTCAACTTAACTAATCATATTATTAGTTCTGGCCTATTAATCATCCCGCTCAATTGGGTGTCAACAGTAATCTCTGAGGGTTTGCCCTCTCTTATTATGTAAGTTATTACATTGATGAAAATTCTTTTTACCAAATTCTTTTCTGTTTTGGAAGGGAGAAATGGAACAACTAATAAACATGGAAAAAAATGTTTTCTCAATTCATTTTAAGAAATTGATTTATTTAGGAAATGGTGTTTACTTCAAATTATACTTGAGATAAAAAAGGTTGTGTGGATATATTTTTGAAAATGTTAGGTCTATAATATGAAAAGAATTGAAATAGCAAACATTTCTGCTGGTTTATATTCTTTGGTTGGGTCTATATGGCTCCAAGTACCAGTCAAGAAGTATAAAACTCACTTTATCAGCCAGTTTTATTCATTCTTATGTCAGAACTTTTTCGTGCAAGTAATAGGAAATGGCAGTTCTAACTGTCTTAAGTGGAAAGGAAGTATGTTAGTTTATGTAATCGATAGGTCCAGGAGTAGAGCTGGCTTCAGATGTGTTAGCATCACAGTGATACCACTACTCAGTTTTTCCTTCATATCTTGTCTCCAGTCTCAGGTAGGCTTTCCCATTATAGCAGTAAAATGAGCACTAAAACTTCAGGTTTATATACTTTATAACTCCAAATCTGTTGGAAAAGAGAGCCTCTTTTCTGGTAGCTCCTACAAAAGAACTGTGATTTTTCTCTGATTGGACTCAAGTCACATTTCTACTTGGAATAGTTGTTATGGAAAGTGGGTTGAAGAGTAGGTTTGGGGCTTCCCTGGTTGAGAGCGCAGTGGTTGAGAGTCCGCCTGCTGATGCAGGGGACACGGGTTCGTGCCCGGGTCCAGGAAGATCCCACATGCCATGAAGCGGCTGGGTCCATGAGCCATGGCCGCTGAGCCTGCGCATCCGGAGCCTGTGCTCCACAATGGGAGAGGCCACAACAGTGAGAGGCCCGCGTACTGCAAAAAAAAAAAAAAAAAAAAAAGAGTAGATATGGCAGAAAAATTTGAGGTTACTGACTGTTACAGGTTGAATTATGTCCCTCACCCCCCAATTTATATGTTGAAGTCCTAACCTCCCAGTACCTCAGAATGTGACTTTATTTGGAAATGCAGTTGTTATAGATATAATTAGTTAAGATGAGGTCATACTGGAGTAGGGTGGGCTGCTAATCCAAAATCACTGATGTCCACATCAAAAGGAGAAATTTGGACACAGACACACACACAGGGAGAATGTCATGTGGAGATTGGAGTTAAGCTGTCACATGCCAAGGAACTACCAGAAATAGGAGAGAAGACTGGAGCAGATCCTTCCCTAGTACCTTCAGAGGGAGCTTGGCCCTGCCAGCATCTTGTTTTTGGACTTCTGGCCTCCAGACTGTGAGACAATAAATTTCTGTTCTCCAAAGCCACTCAGTTTGTGGTACCTTTTTATGGTAGCCCTAGCAAACTAATACAGTGATCACGAATTTATGGTTAAACCAGTGTGTCCTGTTGAGTGACTTTTTTAGCGGCAGCCTTAAAGAAGGAGGATAGTTGGGTTCATCCAGGTTTGGAGTTTTGCTATCCTGGTGTGTTCTAAAAGAGGACCAAGGGAATTTAGGTTAATGACACGAGGCTTATTGATATGATGCACCGTAAAATATAAACTGAATGATGAGGAAAGTAAAGCAAATAGACGGTCTGCTCTGATGGATCACAGTCGAAATAAAAGGCTCCATAGATAAGAGGCCTTGTAAAGGTCAAAGGATGATGACTTGAAAGAGAAGGTTATGGTTGGAGAACAAGATGCTTGAAATAGTGGTTTGAGATATAGAGCAGTTTTGGATAACGGTAAAAGGGCCAGGAGTGATGTTACTAGGAGAGTAATAGGATGACTGGGCCATAATATATCCACGTTGGTGGTACATTGTATAACTCTGTTTCGGAGAGACCACTGGTGTTAAGGACGTCAAGGAAGTAAGTAGCCAGGTTGTTGGATGGGTTGTCCAAATCCGTGGTGAAGTCATTCAGTTTGATGGAGGTTTAGGGTGGAGAGGAAGACAATGAGCCATGTGCTAAAGCCTTAGATGAGTGAAGTAGAGAGACCAGGAGGTTAAAATATAACAGTGATAAGGAAAGGGAGACAGTAATTTTGCTGAAAATAGAAGAGCCTCAAAAGAGTAGAGCTTTGTTTTTTCTTTGTTTTTAAAACAGAGATAATGTGGACAAGCTGTACAGGTGAGCGGGTTTTAATCCCATTTCTACAACCTGAGATAGGCAGGAGGTTAAAACTGGACAGCAGCCATTTGAGAGGGCTTCAAGGGAGGTGAGAGATTATTTCTTTTAGAGCAGGGGGCTGGAGGTAGCATTCTGAGAAAAGACTGTCAGGCTTTCTCTTCTGGAGAGGACTAGCTGTTATTTCACGTAGGGAGGTGGAGGGAACATTCTCAGAAGAGGTTGAGGAAAAAGGGACTTGCTTACTTCCTTCTGTGCTAGACTGGTAAAGCCCTTGAGAGCAAGGAATGTATAATTCATCACTGTGCCTGTCTCAATCTTTGCAAGTAATAGGTTGTCAATAAATGTTGAATCAATTAATTTATACTCCCAGCAATATTTGAGAATTTCTGTAAGAAGGAATTTCACTAATGATCATTTATTCAACTCATATTTTTTGTGGGCTGTAGGTATTGCAGATTTGATGGTGAGCAAGAGAGATGTGATTTTCTGCTCTCATGGAACAAATATTATAGTGAGGGCAACAACAACAAGAAAGCAAACAGACAAAATGAAAACAAGTTGTAACAGGTCTCTGAAGGAAACAAGCAAGGCTGAAGTAGAAAATTTAAAAAACGGCCTACTTTATGATGATCCAAAAAAGTCTCTGAGTGGGTAACATTTAAGCTGAGTCCTAAAGAAAATGAAGACACCACCTGTGCTTTTCAGGAATAGAGAATGACATGTGAAAAGACTGAATTGGGACAGAGCTCTTTTAGAAGAACTGAAATATCACAGTGAAGTTAGTGGCCTTAAGTGAGTCTGGAGAGGCGAGCAGAGGCTGGATAATGCAGGGACTCAAAGCCACATCAAGGAGTTTGGATTTAATTTTTTGTCAAATGAGAAGCCATTGGGGGTTTAAACAGAAGAATGTTATATTCTTATTTATATTTACATATACTCTGCAGTCTGTGTGGAGAGAATAGAGAGAAAAGAATAAAAGCAGAGAGGATGGATTAAAGGTTCTAATAGTCAAGATGAGATATGAACTACGATATGGAGAGAGGTGGATGAGTTCAACATATGTTTTGGAATTAGAGTTGATAGCATTTGCATATGATAGATTGAAAATTGAGAATGAGGGATATGCTGACTCTTAGGTATTTGGCTTGTGTACCTACATAGTTGGTGGTGGGAGAGGAATAGATTTTTGGAGGAAAAAAAATACAAGTTCTGTTAGATGTTTGGGAGACATCCAAGTGGAGATGTAAAGTAGATAGTATGTAAGTTGAGAGTTCGGAGAAGAGGTCAGAACTAAAGATATCAATTGATATTCATCAACATAAGTGTAGTATTTAAACCATGGGAATTGATGTGATCATCTGGTTGCCCAGATGTGTAGAAAAAGGACATGAGAGATGAGGTTGTGAATATCCTTTGTAAAAAGTAGGGACTTCCCCAGTGGTCCAGTGGGTAAGACTCCAAGCTCCCAATGCAGAGGGCCTGGGTTCGATCCCTGGTTGGGGAACCAGATCCCGTATGCATGCTGCAACTAAGAGTTCGCATGCCACAACTAGGATCCCACTTGCCGCAGCTAAGACCCAGCGCAGCCAAAAATAAATAAATTAAAAATAAATATTAAAAAAAGGTAAAGTGCTGTAAAATGCAGGAAGTGGTTATTTTGTTTCACTTGTTCCTTATTTGAATTTTTATAAATCCACATATTAGTTATTCATGCTTAAAAATAATGCTTCTCCCAGTGATTTCTGTTTATTTTGGGCTGGCTAGAATGACTTATGTAGGACTCACTGTCTTCTGATGAGAGACCAAAACTAGTCTTTGTATTCATTCTTTGACACTTTGCCACCCAGATTTTTGGTCAGGTTGAATTGGATTTAACAAAAGCTAGTCCATTGTTGCTTTGAGTTGCTGGTATGGTCTCTTTACACCCATTGTTTTTCAGTAGTATACAGCTGTACTGTCTTTTGAAATTCTTCTGTCTACTTAAAGTCCCTTTAATCTTTCAATTCTGATAATCTCCAAAGCAAATGTATTCTTGTATTCAGAGTTTGAAAGCTTTCTTTAGAATACTGTTCTTAGAGTGTTCCTAGGTCTTTGCCTGCTAACTGTGTTATCAATTTATAAGGGTTTGTTATGGAACAAGCATGAGGTGTTAGCATGTTTGCAGAATGGAGTATTGCAACTTTTACTAGAATATAAGCTGTTTAGAGGGCAGGAGCCCTGTATGATTTTTGTAACCCCAGATATCTGAGCCTATTGTTCTATACTTAGAAGGCATCCAGTACATGATTATTAAATTATTAAATGAGTTAGGATTTATACTGAGCTTAGGGTTTATACTGTTCATTCTCTAAGGGAGCTGCTCAGATGGCTGCTTGTGTTTTCTTGGGCTCCTCGCCACCAGCTCTAACAGTGAGGACTGATCAGATGATTTGCTTTTCTCTACCCTCTATACCCAGCTCCTCTTTAAAGTTTCTTTATTACTGACTTGCTCTTGACTCTCCAGACAGCTTCTGATTGCTATTTCCTTTGTCAGTTTGGATTGCTGTCGATCACTGTTGCTCCTCTTTATTTTTTCATTCTTGTCTTCTTCCTTTTACTGTTTGTTTCCGCCCTGTTTTCCTTTGTATTGTGAAATACACAAGTCTTTTTTAGACATCACAATCCTGTTGTCGGAAGGTTTTAGTCTCCTTCCCTGCAAACCAGTCACATGATGTAAACATACATGTGTCAAAGCACAGGCTCTGCTGGTTGTATTCAGTTGGAACTCTGGTCTTGGGAGTTGCTGTTCCATTATTGGCAGGGTGGTTGGGGTGGTGATGGAGGAACTGAAAGGATGTAGGGTTAGTTCCCCTTCCGGTTCCTCAGATCTCTTGAAAATGGAGTATTAGAAGGCTGAGTTCTAAAGAGCTGAAATTTTGTGTGTGAATATGTCAAATATACTTACATGGCAAATTACCCAGAAAATCGTGTGCTTTATAACGCTTATTTATTTTTATGTTCACTAGTACTGAGTTGTTAATCATTTCTTAAATTTTTAGAGAGACTAAAGCTAAAAAGATTTTGAGGGGTTTATTTGAAAGAATAAAATCTATTCCTTTGTCTCCTTTTCACTACCTAGACTTCTATATCTGTTTGCCTTTATACACAGTATTCTTTTTGTCTGGATTGCCACCTTCTCTCTACTTCATCATGGTCTTCGACACTGCCTTTTCGTGGGAAGTTGCAAAAAGTAGTACAGAGAGGTCCCATATACCCTTCATCCGGTTGTCCCTAATTGTTGTAACACCTTGTATTCTTATAGTACAAGAGCAAAATCAGGAAATTGACATTGGCACAATTCACACACTTTATTCAAATGTCATCAGATTTATAGATACTTATTTGTGTGTATATGTGTTGTTCTGTGCATATGCAGTGTTTTCATGTGTGGATTCATGTAGCTATAACCATAATTAAGATAAAGAACTGTTCCATCCCAAAGATCCTTCATGCTACTCCTTTATATTCATACTCACTCCCCTCTTTATTTATTCTTTGATTATTCTCTGTATCACAGGACCTTGTGATTAACTGAGAAGAAGATTGGCATTTTGTTTTAGAGGATGTCTGTCTATTTTTACCTTTTCCACATTGTACTATAACCATTTACAATAAGCCTGAAACTATTTAAAGTTTCAGTTCATTTTGTGCACTATAGAATCATAGACTCTCAAAGTCATATAATCCAGCACCTCCTTCCACCACATAACCCCTGCTAACATGAAACTAAAAGTTTCATGTGAAGCAACTCTTGATACTTGTTTATTAACCTGTGAATTTCCCTAATAACCAGGACCTCTTCTTTCTCTCCGCCCCCCCACTACCTGGTATACTTTGGTGTTAGATTACCTATGTGTTAACTTTTGCTAGATTATGCTGCACTAAGAAACAACCCAAAATATGAGTAGCTTATAATAACAAAGGTTTGTTTATTGCTCACATTATAGGTTCCCTAGTAATCAGCTATGGTTCTACTCCACGATTCTTTTTCATTTCAGGATCCAGGCCGAAGGAGCACCCCCTATTTGTGACTTACTGTTCTCTTGGCAGAGAGGAAAGAGCAAGAGCTGGTGGAAACACACAATAGCTCTTAAAGCTTCTACTTGGAACTGGAACGTTCTCATATTTCATTGGCCAAAGTAAGTCACATGGCCAAGCCAACAGTAGGGTATCCACAGAGAGGCACTACAAGTCACATGGCAACAGGCAGGACTGTTAATACTCTTGTAAGAGGAGAATAAATGATTGAGGATTATAAACAACCTACGAGACCTTAGGATGGTATAACTTTTTTTCTTAGTAAAAAAGTTTTTTTCTGCCCTGGGGCAGGCATGTAGCATCTTAGTTCCCCGACCAGGGATTGAACCCTTACCTTGCATTGGAAGCACAAGAGTCTTAACCACTAGACCACCAGGGAAGTCTCTTAGTAAAAATTTGTTATACTTGATTTTTTCTTAATAAAAATAGCAGCCCTACCCTTTTCTTTTCTTTTCTTTTTTCTTTGGTTTTCACTGCATTAGTTAGGATCACAGTGGCTTAAACAAGAGAGAATTTATCTCTCTCAAGTATCTGTCCAAGTAAGATAAGTGGTATAGGGCTGATATGACAGCTTCATGATAGTGTCAGAGACTTAAGCCCTTTTCTCTATTGCTCTTTTATTCTCAACCATGTTTGCCATCTCTCAGTCTGGGCAGCTGCTCCATGTTTCACCACCAAATCTGCCTTCTGGACAGCTGGAAGAAGGACCGTGAGGTAGAACGCTTTCTCCTTCCCTGTAGGTGCACAACCTGGGAGTTGGGCACATTATTTCCTTTCACATTTCATTGAGGGGAACTGGGATTGCAAGAGAGGATGAGAAATATAGCTTTAGGTAGATGTCCAACATGTTCGAGTAAGATTTAGGGGTATTATTACTAAAGAAAGAAGAGAGTAAAGGATATTAGGGAACAATTAGCCATCTCTTTTTAATTCAATTAATTTAACTCATACGAAACCTATGAAGAATAGGTGGTGTTAGCACTTTACAGATAAGGATGCAGGCTTTGCAAAGAGTTGAAATAAGTTGTTCAAGATCGTACACCTAAGAAGTAGTGGAATGGGCTTTGAATTTAGGCCTGATACCAAAATGTGAGTGTTTTTTTTTTACAAAACTATATTGGCATTCCAACATCTCTTATTTTCAAGCACCTAACATTTTTTTCAGAGTAGTAATAAATAGCTGTTGACTCTTTAGAAGGAATTCTTCTTACATTTATGAATATTTTACTTTATGATAACTGATAGGTGTTTATGATCTAGCCAGTGAATAAATAATTGCTTTAAATTATAATAGTGTTAGAATTTTTAAAAGTCAGATTTTGATAACTTTCGTTTAAAAGTTTTCCTTTAGAAATTAATTTAGTTACTAAAAATTTATATGTAACTTTGCATACTGATGTCAGATTTTTGGATTTTTACATTTTTCCCCAAACTGAAAATAGCTTTATTGTTTTATTCTAATTATATAAGTAGGAAATGCTTATTATAAAAAAAAGTTTTCAGAGAACACAGAGTAGTATAAAGAAGAATGTAAAAATCATTTATAATTCCATTATACAGAGATAATTACTGTTACCATTTTAGCTATGCCTCTCAAAATTTTTTCCCTGTGCATTCATTATGTGTGTTGTGTACATGTGATGTTTTTTAATCTAAAATGATCATATATCAGTTAGAAAAAAAAAAGCCAATTTTACCAAGATACACCAAACACACTCTCTTTGATCATCTTACTTGAAGAGTAAATTGGCAATTTGGATGGCTTTTTCCATTCTCACTTAGCTGTATCGTATTAGTATAGTTAATTAGCACAGGCTGTACTTACTTAGTCACTTAGTGAGCTAATGCCTTCTCAAATGTATTTATGTAGTAACCAGTGAGTCTATAATGTGATGATTAATAAGGTACAGTTTGGAGTTCAGAATTTCTTACTATTTATGAATTTTTTTCTGGGTACTAAAAATTCAACTGAATTGTCTTTAAATAACTCTTTGTTATTGATGGAATGTATTTCATTTGCTTTCTCTAGCAAAGTATTTATACCCTTCTCTGGGAGTATGGTGAATATGTAAGTTTTTATTCAAACTGGGACATGTTTGAGAATGAAAGGGACATTACAAATATTTAAAGTTTTATATGTTTTTTGACTTTTTTATTTTGGCCATCAAAATGGTTTTATTACATTGGTAGATCAGTAAAATAGTTCTGTTTTCAAAAATAAAATTTTATAAAATATTTGTTCTATAGTACAACAAAATAAAGTCTTTACATTGATTATGAGAATATTTAAAAACAAAAGCAGAATAATTATTCTGGGTAATAGTCATATTTTTTGTCAGCTTCTTAGACATATCTGTCTGTAATGTTGTGTCAGTAATACTTTTCTGAACAATGTCATTATTTTCCAATGTAGTTTAACTAGTTTTAATTTCTTTCATAAAATTATCTGCAGCATTTTTCAAAGTTACATTTTATGGTGTGTAGTTGTTAACCCTTACAGTTGACTCTTCTCTGTAACCATTGCTATATATATATATTTTTTGACCATGCTGCTTGGCTTGTGGGATCTTAGTTCCCTGACCAGGGACTGAACCCGGGCCTACGGCAGTGAAGGCACCAAGTCCTAACCACTGGACCACCAGGAAATTCCCAGCAGTGCTATTTTTAATTGCTAACATACTCTCTCTATATGTTGTGAACTACCTGGCTACCTCAGGAACAATTTTGCTAAATGGAGAATATTGTTAATTCTAATTTTTTTCTTATTGAAAACTGTAAATTTATCAGCCCCAGTATTTTCACAGGCATTGTCTTTTTGCCTCTATTAAAGGTACTCTTTGACAAATTTTTAGTAAGACAAATCTTGTCATATAATTTGTCCCTATTTATGATTATTTTACATGTTCCACTAAATTTAGTTGCTGTGAAATCATAGGCTCTCTGTAATTTCATGTCATTCCAGTACAGAATATACATTTATCCAGTTAAAAATAGGAAGACTTTTGATGGAACTTCTAGAATTCATTACAAAGTATAATGATAGAATTTCAAAATTAAATCTTGTATTCTGTTTGAACTCTCATCATTTAATTTGTTTAGTACTTCCCTTGCTTTTGAGGGATATGTTTCAATGTCTTGGCAAACTTTCTTTCTAATAATTGATATTTTCTAAAAGCTTCAATAGCTGAAGTTTTTTTTTTTTGATTTTTATTCATTAACTTTAATCTTTGATTAAAAATTTCCCACTGATTTTGAACAATATGCAACCAGTCATTACAGGACTTGTTTTCAAAAAGATTCAGTACTGAGACACTTAGGTTGGATCTATAAAGTCAGTCTTTCAAAGATTCCAGCCTTTAAAATCTGATGACATGGGCTTCCCTGGTGGCGCAGTGGTTGAGAGTCCGCCTGCCGATGCAGGGGACACGGGTTCATGCCCCAGTCCGGGAAGATCCCACATGCCGCGGAGCGGCTGGGCCTGTGAGCCATGGCCGCTGAGCCTGCACATCTGGAGCCTGTGCTCCGCAACGGGAGAGGCCACAACAGTGAGAGGCCTGCGTAATGCAAAAAA
>NW_006786891.1:1032602-1045121 GCF_000442215.2 Lipotes vexillifer
AAAAAAAAAAAAAAAAAAAAAAAAAATCTGATGACAGGTTGCAAGTAGGGAACACATATTGCCATGTTTAAGTATTTTTTTTGTTTTCAATACCATCTTTATACTTAAAATTTAAACCAGGGATATGTGAAAACATTTGTAAATTTTGGCATTTGCAGCTAACTCATTAACAGTGATGCCACTATAGCTTTATTCTAAATAGAAGTAGCCTTAAAATTTTTATGCAAATTGTCTATCGATTTTCTAGAGAAATGAAAATTTAGTACTTATTTTTGTATTAAACATATAATTTCTTCTCTTTAGCTCATTGTTCCTGAAAGGGTTTACTGGATTAAAAAAAGAAAAAAAGATTGTCAAACAAAATAAATAAACAGTTGTAGAATTATACCATGAAATAAATGACAAAACCACCTCGAGTTTTTAGACTGTTGACTCCTCACACATACTTCATTTGCGCCTAACCTGTAATTTCTCACTTACTTGGCTGGCTAGTGGCCTGATGGATCTTGCAGGTCATTGCACATGTCACTGTACTGACTGGCACATCAGTCAGTAGCACCAGGAGCCAGCAGAAGCACCAGTGTAAAATATTTCTTGCACAGTCTTGAACAGATGTAAGGAATTACCTGTCCATGGTTGCTTGTGTCTGAGGATACTTTTCACTGAGTCTTTTGCATGGTGTCCTTGAAAAGGTTTTAGTTATGTTTTATCTGTAAAGAGTCAGGAAAAAAGTGGAATTATCGTTAGTCCTCTTTACAATTTCATCACTTGTTCAGTGGTTAGAGCACTTAGACACTACTAGCTTGGCCACAAGTTACATGTATATAGTAGAGGCGTACTAAATTCATCCTGGTTTATTTTAGTGTAGTGATTAATAAAAAAACAGTTCATTTAAGAACATGAGAAATCTGAGACAAGTGGTAAACTGGATGGGATGCTGAGACAACAGATTGTACTGTCCTGAGCAAACCAGGGCATATGGGAAACAGCATGGTAATGTGAAAGAGGATGGAGCTTAGAGTGATACAGTCCTGCATTTAAGTCCAGTCTCTGCCATTTAAAAGCTTGGACCTCTCTAAGACTAGGTGTATTAGGGTTCTCCAGAAAAACAGAACCAGCAGGACAGACACACACACACACTGATTGATTAATTTTAAGGAATTGGCTCATGTGATTGTGGAGGCTTGGCAAGTCCTAAATCCGCAGGGCAGGCTGGAGACCTAGGGAAGAGTTGATGTTGCAGCTGAGTTTGAAGGTGTTCTGGAGGCAGAATTCCTTCTTCCTTTGGGGGGCCTCAGTCATTTCTCTCTTAGGGCTTTCAACTGGCTGGATGAGGCCTACCCACATTATAGAGGATAATCTGCTTTACTCAAAGTTTATGGCTTTAAATGTTAACCACATCTTAAAAAAATACCTTTATAGTAACATGTAGACTGGTGTTTGACCAAACAACTGGGTAGTTAATGGCTCTTGAATCTGTCCCCTTTTCCATCCTTGTTTTCTTTACTTTTAGCATGGCAATTGAACAAGTTGTCTTCTATAACACTTTATAATCTTATCTGTAATCCTTATCACCATTCGGAACTCCTTACTATTCTCTTCAAACATAACTGAGATTTCTGTTGATTGCATGCATTTTTGCATGCTGTTACCTTTGTATAGAATCACCCTCTCCCCTTCTCCCTTACACCTCAAGTTTCTGTACTGATGTCAATCCTATGAAGCCTTCCTGGACTTCCTTCCTGGTTCCAGAACACTCTTCACATTCATGTACAGGCGAACCTGAGCCTTCAAACATTGATACTCCTAAGCTGCCTTTCAGATGAGATAATATATCTGTTCATCAGCTGACCAAGGAACCCTTTGAACTGTGGTATGAATTGAATAGCACTCCCTTCCTGCAAGCATTTCAGATCTGATATCGATATCATCTTTTTGTTCATTAGTTTGGGTATTCATTTGATTATTTTACTGAAGTGGTTTTTGAATTGTATTCATAGGTACCTTGGGCACTTGGGTAGAGGATGAATGCTTAAGGCTTTGGGCTTTTCATTTCGTATTTAGCCAAATCATTTCACCCCTAATTTGTTATATGTTGGGTTTCTGAGTAAAATTTTACATGAGGAAAAGAGTTCTGATGTCAAAAATAATTTTAAAATTCTTGTTTTATTTCTTGTCTGCCTGATTTTTGGTAATCCATGTGGCTGCCTTTATTCAGTTTCCCTTTCTGCCCCCAGAAAGAAACAATACCAAACTTTTTTTTTTTTTTTTTTCTTGCGTTATGTGGGCCTCTCACTGTTGTGGCCTCTCCCATTTGCGGAGCACAGGCTCCGGACGCGCAGGCTCAGCGGCCATGGCTCACGGGCCCAGCCGCTCCGCGGCATGTGGGATCTTCCCGAAACGGGGCACGAACCCGCGTCTCCTGCATCGGCAGGCGGACTCTCAAGCACTGCGCCACCAGGGAAGCCCAATACCAAACTTTTTGAAATCAAGGATATTTTAATTGTATTTATCTTTATTTCATATATTGTTGGATGAATGCAAATATATTAATAGAAGTCATTGAATAGCATTTAATTTCTAATTATTTATTTATTTTAGTTATCAAGTGGGAATCCTCTATATGAAAAATACTATAGACAGGTAAGATGTTTGTTTCTTTGTCTTCTTAGATTGAACGTAAAATATACTTTCACCTCCTGATTGTATATATGCAGATTACCATCCAGCTGAATAAATTTGACATTTCTTGTTTTCATTTTCTTGTGCTTTAATCTCCTGCTTTGATTAATGCTTTTAACAAGCTCCCAGAAAAATGAAGGAAAGATAATTAAGCCCAAACACTTAATTGTCTTAAATATCTATCTTAAAAATCCATGTGGCATTAGATATATTCATCCAGATATAAACATCCAAATTAATTTATAAGCTAAATAGAAATGACTTATATGTTGTTTTTAAGACCTATTAAAGTTTAATTTTCATGAAGTTAAAACCATGACTCTCATACAAATATATAAAATGAACGTGTGTCAAGGATTTTTTTCAACTCATTAATTATTGGGAGAACCAGTGAGATGTAAAAATGGGAATATGAGTTAACAGAGATTTATATTCTCTATCAGAGAAAATTAATTTCATTGGTATGGATAGGAATCATTTGCATTGCTATCAGGTTTATATAATTTAACCTCTACCCCCTACAGAGTGTAAAGTAGCCGAGTTGATAGAAAGTCAAAGGTGCAAACCGTAGATCAGATTATCTAATCTCCTGAAAGTGTAGACAGTCTTATTTGCCCATTTCCAAATATCAGATCATTTTTCTTGATAATCTCTTCACCTTGTGATCATAATTACAGAAAAGGCTGGTCTCCTTATACAAATAAACTGGGTAATCTACATATTGCAGCAAGTGTTAATGAACCACTATAGGTCTCCTTGTGTGACTTGCAAATCTAAAGCCATACACTTATTATTTAACAACTTCTAAGGCCAGCTGATTAATTTCTGCTTGAAATTTCTAAAGAATGTCAGATTGTACTTTTTAAAGCCTCTGTTATTTATTCTTCTGTTTTAAGGCTAGGATCCAAATTTTAGAAATTCTCTTCTTCATATTTCACATGCAGTATAAATTTGAGTGCATTTACCTCATCTTGAGGTTTCCCATGTCTGCTAAGTTTTCTAGCCTGCTAAGTGACCTTGCTTTACTGCTTGAGTGACTGGGATCTTACAAACCATGTTGCAGGCCAGTCTTCTTGTGGGGCCTTTGTAGACATTGGTTGTACATAAAGGCAATCCCTGATCCTTAATAGTGGCTTGTTCTATCTGAATAAAAGAGAATCATTCTCAAATATGGCCTTGTTTTTGTACAATTGGTTTACTCAACTATAACCTGATAAAAAGGAGAATAAATTGTTATTTAACTTATTTGATAACTATATGGCCATACAAAGTAAGGACATTCAGTTAAAGGATTTGTTTTTGATTTCTGAAGGGTCAGTGAGAATCAAATACTGTTGAAAACTATTTCATTCAGTTTACAAAAGCAGAGCCTACTAAATTGAGGGATGGATATAGAGTAAGAAAGGGCTTTCCCACATATCCATTAGAAAATAGAATAGTAAAAATAATACCAACAATATTCCACGTAAATAATCATAATTGAATTTTCCTTAACACTTCATTCAACCCTGTGTACTTAATTCTTGTTTCCCTGCCTCTTGGGTCAGGAGTCTGCTTTCAAGAGATATATCTACTTCCAGAATGCAGTCCTGGAATTTTGACTTGGTCTACCAGTACAGTCTGAAAGTTGTCTAAGTGATGTCAGCCCAGAAGTCTTTATCCAAAAGTCTATATTTTGAAGTGTTAATAGTTCAGAGTATGTGGTATCATACTTTCCATGAGGCTCTGAGACTGTCTTTCTTTGTTAGCAACACAGATTGTGGCCTTTAGTTTATGGCAGAGCCTTTAGGCAGGCATCAGAGTACAGCAGAAACTGCCTGTAGTTGACAAAGACTAAATGGCTGTGTTTAATTATTATAATAACCAAAAGAATGGAAGATAGTAAAATTATTTATTGGAATACACTACATAAATATGTCATAAGAGCTTAATCTGGGTTTCCCTTTCCCCTCAGTGCCTCTGTTTCTAGGCTATGGGGGGGTAGTTGTTCCTTTTTTATCCAACCCTGGTCAAGGGGTAGGCAAAGAAAAGGAGTTGTGGAGAATTCTAGAGGCAGAGTTCCCAACCCTTTCTGTACCTCCTTGTTACCCCAAATTTGGATTGGGCAATTCTTTCCTTTTTGCTGAGTGCCTGATTTATCCCATGTTCTAGCACTTGAAAGAAAGTATTTCTCTTTTGCTTCTTTGCTGGGATTGGTCTGTCTGGAATGCTTTGTATATGTTTTAGCAAACAATCTTTTAACTAAAGTGGAAAAACAGCTAGCTCACAAATATCCTCGTATCATGTTACTATTCCCATGACTTTTAAAAATTTGATTTTTACAAATAGAACTTTACTTTAGGACATCTCTACGGAAGTGAGAGTCGTTATTTTTTTTGAACTGTTGTTTTGTTCTTGGTGACCTCATTCTGTCTTAAAGGAAAGTCCCCATCAGTTAAAATGATGTGTTTCCCTTAATGTGCTTTAGGAACTTAGCAGTTTTTAAAATTTCTTTAAGTTTATAATGCAGTCACTGCTGGTTTTAGAACTGATATTGCTTTGGTTTTTTTAAAAGGTGCTGCAGTTTCTTAAGAGTAAGTATAAAAGCAGAAGTTAATTATTTAAAGATATTTGGAAAAAAACAGATAACTGTGCAGCTATTCCCATTTATCAGAAGACCTCTCCAGGAACTATTGCCCTTTTCTTCTTTTGCCGTTTAAGTTTATTGGAATTTAAATGGCAGCTATAGAAGACTTGGAATCAGAAGACATGTATTAATGTTATGACTCCACTAATCTGTTCTACTTCCTCTGAGCTTCAGGGTTTTTTTTTTTGTTTTTTTTTTTCTTGTTTGTTTTTGTTTTTGCTTTTTAATTTGGCTGCACTCTGTGGCTTGTGGGATCTATGTTCCCTGACCAGGGATTGAACCCAGGCCCTGGCAGTGAAAGCACTGAGTCCTAGCCGCTGGACTGCCAGGGAATTCCCTGAGCTTCAGTTTTACCATGTGTGTAATGGGCATGATAAAAAAACACTTTGTAGATTGACAGTGCTGTCTAGATGGTACTCTTCTCATATGGGTCTCCAATATTCCATGGCCTTTGTTAGTCAAAGGATTCCTGTTCCCTTTTTGAAAAAGTCAGTTCCCAAATTACAGGGAGAAAGGCAGGTAAATAATCATAATTTTGTCTTTATGTTTGTTGTCAGCTTATGGTTTGTATCTTTTCAGGTTGATACAGGCAATACTGGAAGGGTATTGGCTTCTGATGCTGCTGTATTCCTGAAAAAATCAGGACTTACAGACCTGATACTTGGAAAGGTAGTATTTGTTCACTGTAACTAGATATAATGAATATTTATTAGTGTAGATAAATTGGGTACAAATTCAGAAAGATAACCATTACGAAACTTAGAAGTTAGAACTGTTGTGGAAGCAGTTACAGTAATGCAGTGGAGGGAATTTCTGGTGCAGTGATTTACCCTCTTGAAAAATAAGGTGTTTTTCAGATTTTTAGAAAACAAATTACTTTTTAGTAGGATGAAATGAAGTAATAGTACATTTGAGTGATGCGGGGAGAAACAATGCAGACTGGGAACCTTGCCACCCACTCAGAATTGGCTCTTTCCATACTTCCTCTATTAGAACTGTCTCTGTGTTTAATATGTGGTAAATAGAGTAGGGGATGAGAGGCTTAGGAAGGAGCACAAAGAGGTGGAAAAGTCCCTCTCTTGGCTTGATCTCCTTACAAATCCTTATATATGATATTGATATGTATTCAAACCCTGAAAAATAATCATTATTAATAATTTAATTATTCACAAATAAACTATTTCAGCTTACCCATAAGAAAGAATATCATCTTAATAAGGATCTAAAATCAAGGTAGCGTGTTCTAGTAGAAAGAGTATTGGACTTGGAGTTAGAACCTGGGTTAATAAAAAAGTCATTGGACTGGAAGTTAGAATATGGTCTTCAGTTCTTTCCCTGATGGCCTTGGATGTTCTTGAGTAAGTCACTTAACCTCATTGGACCTTAGTATCTTTGTGTAGGGTTGCACTAAGTGATCTTTAAGGTTTCTTTCCACTTTTAATTCTATGATTCTTAAATCTGACTACCAAAGAGCATGAGGTTGTAAATTGCAGGGATTTAATTTATCTTTAAGGTGATTTTTGTTAAAATATAGATTGATACTTTTTTTTTTTTTCTAAATTTCAGATCTGGGATTTAGCTGACACAGATGGCAAAGGTATCCTGAACAAACAAGTAAGTTTCAGAGATTGACATGAAAAATTTTTGAGTGATTCAGAATAAAAATTGGCCAGCAATTTTTTGTATTTTTAAACTAAAAATTGGTTTTTACCAAAATGAGGGTTTTGCAAGGGCAAGTGTTACAACAGTGAAAATATTTCCAATCAATAGGCATTAAAATACCTAATTCCCAAAGGTCAGTGTTAGTTTGGTGACATTTAGTTCTCCTGGAGTGTTATAGTCTGTTTGGGCTGCTGTAACGAAATATTACAAACTGGTTGGCTTGTAAACAGCATACATTTATTGCTCACAGTTCTGGGGGCTGGAAGTCTGAGATAGGGTGCCAGCATGGTTCTAGTGAGAGCTTTCTTCTAGGTTGCAGACTTCTTTATTCCTACATGGCAGAATGTGCTAGCGATTTCTCTGAATGCTTTTTTGTAAGGCACTTATCCCATTCATGAGGGCTTCATCCTGATGGTTTATGCACTTTCCAGAGGCTCTACCTCCTAATGGCTCTACTGTTATTTTTGGGATTTTGAATTTCAGTATATGAATTTGGGGGGACACATTCAAACAATAACATGGGATTTATTTTTCTTAGTTATTCAGGGAGACTTTACTCTTTGTATCTTATTAATTAAGTTTCTTATGTGTACAGGGTTATAAATAAAAATGGATTTTATTTTATTATTTTTCTTTAAATTTATTTATTTATTTATTTATTTATGGCTGTGTTGGGTCGTCGTTGCTGTGTGCGGACTTTCTCTAGTTGTGGCGAGCAGGGGCTACTCTTCATTGCGGTGCACAGGCATCTCATTGCATTGGCTTCTCTTGTGGAACACGGGCTCTAGGCACACGGGCTTCAGTAGTTGTGGTACGCGGGCTCAGTAGTTGTGGCTCACGGGCTCTAGAGCGCAGGCTCGGTAGTTGTGGTGCACAGGCTCAGTTGCTCCGTGGCATGTGGGATCTTCCTGGACCAGGGCTCGAACCCGTGTCCCTTGCATTGCATTGGCAGGCAGATTCTTAACCACTGTGCTACCAGGGAAGTCCAAAAGTGGATTTTATTATTCATGTGTTAAGATGGTATTGTGCATTTGAAGGGAAGCTCTTGGCTATTCAAACCTGAGTACAGTGTATTCTGGTCTAGGTCTTTATCTCTGACATATAAACCAAAAAATGGTTTACAAGCCTGACGTAAACCTTAGACCAGAAATATGTGAAAGTGGTTGTGGGCATTGGACGCCATCAGAGAACTTTAAAGTTCTGCTTGTTGGGGTTGGATTTCAGAGTTCTATGGGTTTAAATTCAAAGCTTGCTACATGCTAATACATTGGCTGAGCACTACTACTCAAAGCTAATTTTCCCTATGGGGATAGCTGAAGCTAACTCAGAAAAGGGATGGGAAAAATTAGATGAGGGGGTCAGAATACCCAGTCTCTTATTTAAGATTCCAAGGTTAGATTGTGGTCCCCATTGGACCCCTGGGCAGAAGGGCCAGTTTGGTACATTGGAGACATTGGAAAACTAAATTCGCATGGGCATCCAGGGTGCTCTGTACTCAGTCAGCAAATATTTGTTGAGCCAGGTTTTGGCAATACAGAGGTGAACGTGACAGGATGTGGTCCTTATCTTCATGAACTTACAGTAAAATAAATTCTTCACTGCTGTTCCTAGACTTTGGATGTTTAGTTTGAGTTGTCTTGTTATATCCAGGTGGCTGGATTTATGGATCTGCAGTTATAAACTTTGATGTTGGCATTGGAGGAATAGATTTTTGAATTAACATATGAAATTAAGAAAATAAACCAATACTTACTGAGTTTCTATGTGCCAAAAATGATAATGTTTTCTTCCTATAGTGTGGTTTTAATTTTGTTCCTTATAATACATTGCAAGGTAGATATTAGCCCCCCTTTTAAAGAGTTTTTTTAAACTTGCCCAAGGCCTCACAACCTGTAGCAGAACTAGAGTTCAGTGCAATACTATTTCACTTCAGAGCCCATCCATACTATGGGAGTGGACCTGATTACCTAAGAGTAATTGACTCTCATTAGAATGAGAAGAGAAAAAGGGTTATTTAGAGTTCAGCATTTAAAGGATGGGAGGAGACATTGATTTCAACAAGAGATACTTGAAAGGTCAGAGGAGAACTAGGAGAGCTTTATGAAACTATGGCAGTAGAGGAGAGCATCAGGGAGGATCATACAGTCCAGGCTGCCAAAAGAACAAGTAGGGGGTGTTTCCCTGGTGGTGCAGTGGTTAAGAATCTGCCTGCCAATGCAGGGGACACGGGTTCGAGCCCTGGTCCGGGAAGATCCCACATGCCGCAGAGCAACTAAGCCCATGCGCCACAACTACTGAGCCTGCACTCTAGAGCCTGGGAGCCAAAACTACTGAGCCCATGTGACACAACTACTGAGCCCATGCGCCACAACTACTGAAGCCTGTGTGCCTATAGCCTGTGTTCTGCAGCAAGAGAAGACACTGCAATGAGAAGCCCGTGCACTGCAATGAAGAGTAGCCCCTGCTCGCCGCAACTAGAGAAAGCCCGCGCACAGCAATGAAGACCCAGTGCAGCCAAAAATAAATAAATAAATAAAATAAATTTTTAAAAAATAAAAGAACAAGTAGGATGAAGCTGTTTTTTAAAAAAATTATTTTAGAGTCTTGTATTTGGTAGCTAGGAGTTTATTTGTGACATAGGCAGTTGTTTCTTTAGCTAATGGTAGGAGCTGAAATCAGATTGCATAGAAGCTTGTGTGGTGAATGAAAAGAGAAGGGGTGATCTTGAAATAGCATTTTTTCAAGAAATTTATTAGTGAAGGCAAGGTATTGTATAAACAGACAACGTGCAAGTTTCTAGGAATAGGTTAAAGTATTGAGTAAGAAGGTTGTAGGTGAGAACAGATGTGAGAAAAGCAGTAAAGGGTTGATTGCATCAGCAACTGTACTGGAGTATTGACAAGTTGCAAGTAATCATAACTGGAGTAAAGGGTTTTGTTATTCTCAGACCTGATTTTAACTCAGAACAGCTGAAAACAAGTTGCTTCAGTGTCATTCCACTAATTAAATTTTGGACCGAGGCTTCAAATGCCAAAAATCCAAGGACCTTTGGGAGAGATTTACAAACATTTTGAAGTCAAGCAGTTATATAAATTGTTTTAGATGTTGCATAGTTATTCTTTGTAGCTTTTCTGGAATAACAGTGACTGAGTCACTTGGATGATTGGTCTAGTGTTAAAATTTATAATCTTAAATCCAGAGATGCCTTTTGATAACCTTTTATTTATTTTCTTCTAGTCTTTTTTTCAAGATTCTTTTTCTCACTTAAATTATAAAAATCATTTAACATCTTTAAATATTCTTTGAATCATGATTATTAATTTTGGTATATTTCCAAATATATATATTTATCAGTATATCAGTTTAATTATTTTCCCATTTATATTTTTTGCTATTTATAATATTAGGAATATCTTTGTACATAGATCTCTTCTTGATTTTAGAGCAAGTGGTTTTCTTTTTTGTTTGTATTTTTGTTTTTTTTCCTTTGCGTTACGCGGGCCTCTGTTGTGGCCTCTCCCGTTGCGGAGCACAGGCTCCGGACACGCAGGCTCAGCGGCCGTGGCTCACGGGCCCAGCCGCTCCGTGGCACGTGGGATGTTCCCGGACCGGGGCCCGACCCCGTGTCCCCTGCATCGGCAGGCAAACTCTCAACCACTGCGCCACCAGGGAAGCCCCAGAGCAAATTTTTCAAGCAAATGTACTGTTACATTTGCTGCAACATAAAACTCTTGGAGTAGTTGTGAATTGTTTTATATTTTCAGATTAAAGGTATGTGTGTAGATAGATGGATGGATGGATGAATGGATAGATAGGTAATGCTCTTAACATTCATACTTTTCCTTCTCAGGAATTCTTTGTTGCGTTGCGTCTTGTGGCATGTGCCCAGAATGGATTGGAGGTTTCACTGAGTAGTTTGAACCTGGCTGTTCCTCCACCAAGATTTGTAAGAAATGCTTTTAAATTTAAATTGTATTTTAAAAAATGATACCACATGATTTGAAAATTAAAATTTACTATATTAAAAATTTTTTACCTCAACCCCTATCACTCAGCTACCCGATTTTCTTTCTTATGGCCACTGCTGTTATTTGTTTCTTGTGTATCTTCCAGTTATTATATGTGTATATAAAGGCATATAAATACCTATATCCTCAGTGTACATTAATTGTAGCATACTATACACATGATTCTATGCCTTTTTAAATAACTTGATATGTTTCGGAGATCTTTACGTAAGAGCATCCTCATTCTTTTTTACAGCTGGATAGTATTTCCGTGCTTCTGTTTACCTTAATTTATTTAACTTCCTATTGGTAGGCTTTTAGCTTGCTTCCAGTCTTTTATTATTTAAAACATGCTGCAATGGATAATAACCTTGAATCTGTGTCACTTTGCATGTGCAGAAATATATGTGTAACTTCTCAGAAGTGGAATTGCTGTTTCAAAAGTTTGTGCATTGTAATTTTCACATATAATATCTACTTGTCTTCCATAGTGGTTGTATTAGTTCACAGTCCCACCAACAATTGGTTGAGTGTACTTCTGCTAACATACTGTTGTCAAACTTTTGGTCCTTGTCAATTTGATAGGTGACAAATGGAATATAAGTGTAGTTTTAATTCATCCTTTTGGTTTTATGGAGTGAAGTTGAGTAGTTTTTCTCATGCTTATGAGCCATTTATATTGCCTTTATGTGAAATGTCTGTTTGTAACCTTTGTCCATTTTTCTTTGGTTGTTTGTCTTTTCTTATTGGATTCTAGAGGTTTTTTATATATTAGGGAAACAGTTCTTTGTCTATATGAGTTGCAAATATTTTCTCCCAGTTTGCCATTTGTCTTTTGACTTTGTGATCTTTGTGGTGATTTTTTTTCCATAAAGAAGTCATTGTTTTTAATGTAAATGAATTATTAGGATTTAAGTTTTTAATGGTTTCTTTGTTCACATTTACATTAGTCCTGATGTAAGGTATGCGTATGGATTCAAATTTATGTTTCTTCAAGATGGCTACCTTTTAGACTTAATACAGTTTATTGAATAATCAGTCTTTTCCATACCGATTTGAAATGCCCCCTCAATCATGTGCTGAATTCTCATATGTATTTTGTTTTTTTTCTGGATTTTTTCTGTTCATACCCATTGATCTGTTTATCCATATGCTGATCTCACATTGTTTCAATTATCATATTTGGTAATTTATATCGGATAGGGCTAATCCTCCCCACCCTACTGCTTTTTTTCAGAAGTTTCACGGCTCTTCTTGCTTGTTTTTAAATTCAGTATTTTAGTATTTTGTCTGAGTATTATGAATTTAACTTCAGTTTTGAGAACTTCTGTACTTTGAAGTTTAGTTGTGGAGTCAGAGGGTTAATTTAGGCATTTGTTGCCTAACTATACTATTATAAAAATTTTTCAAACATATTCATCTGTCTCTACAAGCAAATAAACATAATAACTTGGACATGGTGTTGATAGGTTCATGTACTTGTAACTTAGAAATTTAAGTTGAGTTATTGTTCCAGTCAGCTTTCATTAAATAGTGTAGGGA
>NW_006786891.1:1045131-1064029 GCF_000442215.2 Lipotes vexillifer
GCCATAAATATTTTTGTTATATTCAGATATCTTTATCTTGATTTCAGTTGTAATAGTATTTCTTCTATAAGACTTACATGTTTTAGTTACTGCTCCACAGTCACTTAGTCACTTAGTTAGCTCCACTAACTCAGCTTACTCAGTTTTTGTTTCATTTGTACTCAGGTGAAGGTCTAACAGAGTTAATGTAAAATAGTGTCCTTTGTGCATTGAGATCCAACATTTTGTCTGAGTATTTTTAAATCCAAAGATTATTTTCCCCTCCTTGTTTATTGATGTGAGGATTTCAGCCTTTCATGTGCTATATTTTCCTTTTTAGCACGATACCAGTAGTCCTTTGCTAATCAGCAGAACTTCTGCAACTGAGCTCCCATGGGCTGTAAAAGTAAGTAAACTTTGTAACTGTTCTCTCTTCTACTTCACTTTACTTCCTACCTACATAATCCTTTCCCCCTACTTCCAAAATATATTGCAGTCTGCATTAGACTTTCATTTTTTACTGTGGAGGAAATACTGCTACTAGAAATTGCTTGAGGGATGTTACAGCTCTGTCAGTCATTTTATGACAGTTAGTATTGGCTTAATCTCATTTCTGTTATAGTGTAAACTAAAAATGGTGATCTCATAATCTTGTATTAACTAAAATATTTGATGAATAGGTAGTTTACCCCACTGGTACTATTTCTTGTTTGAAAAGTTCTACTTAACTAATTCTCTTTATGGCTCTAAAACACTTCTTTATGAAATCTTTTTCTAAAATGGGTATTTTGCATTACAGTTATTTGGAGGCACCAAAATGGTTATAGCTATCTTATCAAATTTTAAAAATCGTAATTTTAAAATAGAATATAGCAGATCAAATAACCTGTAATAGATGTGTACAGTTTTGTCAGAAAACCATTTTGGTTTGTATGGCTGTGTCTGCTTGTATGCTATTAACTTGAAAAAGTGTAAGGATCTGGCCTTGACTTGGAAAATCATGAACAATAGTTTTTTATGTTATACAAATAACTTTCTGGGATTTTAGAAAATACCTTGTTATTGATAAAAAGAAATCTTGCTTTGGGAAAAATGGGGGAAACTTGATGTCTATTTCTGTGGCAATGATTTCCTTTTTTTTTTTTAATTTGTTTGAGTTTGAAATGTAACTAAATACCATGTTTAGAAAGTCATAGAATGTCACTAACTAGCTGTGTGTTCTTATAAAAGTTACTGTTTTGCTTTGGATCTGTTTGAGTGAGAGGGTTGGATTAGATGCTCTTCTCAAAGCCCTTTGATCACTAAAATCTTTTGATTTTAACCTAACAGTAGAAAGGCAAAGATAGTATTCCAGCTACAAAAGGGATGGAGGGGATTCTAGACTTTTGAGTGGAGTAACTTTTAAATTATTATTTACTATAATATATTTTGATGAAAGTGAAAAATGTTTTTTAAATGATAGTTTTAAAAATGTCTATTCTTTGAGGACTCAATTTTTTAAAATGCAGTTAAATTCCTTTCACCATTATTTAACTTTGATCTTTTTTGTATTATAGTCTGAAGATAAGGCCAAATATGATGCAATTTTTGATAGTTTAAGCCCAGTGAACGGATTTCTGTCTGGTGATAAAGTGAAACCAGTGTTGCTCAACTCTAAGTTACCTGTGGATATTCTTGGAAGAGTAAGATTAAATTCTAAATGTAACTTTTATGTATTTTAATTTTGTATCTACCAGGAACACTTAAAAACACATAGATCTTACTTTGAACTTGTATTATAGAATTTTTTGTGTTTTGACTTAATATATAAAATTATTGCCAATTTCTTTCTTTCTTTGGTTATTCCCTGTAACATATGCGTGTTTGAAATTAGCTATATATAATCCTTTTATGTAGGTCCTTTTTTCTTTGAGCTGTATGCTCTGACCTCTGAATTCCTTGATTTAATTTCCAGAGACCATCAGTATTCTGCATCTGCCATTTACTCTGTGGCTGTATCATACAGCCTGGTTAAAGCAATAGTTTCATCTCTGAAATCATAAATTCTACTCTCTGAAGAGTCTTCTTGTCTTTCTAGATTTCTTTCCTAGATACTTGCAAGACTAATTCTTTGACCTCATCAAGACCTTTATTTATTTATTTTTATTAATTAAAAAAATATTTATTTATTTATTTTCGGGTGCGTTGGGTCTTCGCTGCTGCTTGCGAGCTTTCTCTAGTTGTGATGAACGGGGTCTACTCTTCGTTGCAGTGCACGGGCTTCTCATTGCGGTAGCTTCTCTTGTGGTGGAGCACGGGCTCTAGGCACGCAGGCTTCAGTAGTTGCAGCACATGGGCTCAGTAGTTGTGGCTCAAGGGCTCTAGAGCGCAGGCTCAGTAGTTGTTGCACACAGGCTTAGTTGCTCTGTGGCATGTGGGATCTTCCAGGACCAGGGGTCGAACCGTGTCCCCTGCATTGGCAGGCAGATTCTTAACCACTGCGGCACCAGGAAGCCCGACCTCATCAAGACCTTTAAATCAGACTCTTTTATTTTCCCCATCTTTTGAATTTACTTTTTCCTCATCCGTCCTGGATTTTTTTGGTCCACTGTTTCATGTCAGTATCCTTAGCTTCCTTTGCTGTGTTTTCTAACTTTTCTTCTGCCTGGTGAAAATCCAACCTTGCATGAAGCTAATTATCTGCCTTCTCTCTGGTTGCATTCAGACTACTGAGAAAGTCTAGTAAGATTGGTATCATCATAATTTCATGATCTTCAGCTGGGTTTTCCATACTGCAGCCACTCTTGTGCTGTTTCCATCATGATTTCTCAATACCCTTCTTTATATTTCAAACCTTATCTACTCTCATTAAACCTCTAGTCCTTTCTTTAATTCCTTGCTTAGTCAGACTACATGGGGTCAAATCCTGGTTACACCATTTCTTAACTGTATGACCTTGGGTAAATCATTAGAAAACCATGTCTCAGTTTTCTAATCTTTAAAATTAGCCTGGTTCCCAGTTTGTAGGGTTATACAAATTAAATGTGATAATGTATATAAAGTACCTAGCACAGTGCTTGGTACATACTCTTTGAACGCTAGCTGCCATGATCATGATGATAACAGCTTGCCACCACAACAGCAGTACTACTGGATCAGTGTTGTATAGTTTAGGTGCTCAATAAATATTAATTTTAAAGCTATTTGCTAATATTGTTTTTCATTAATTATTTTTCTATTGTGTGATCTGTGTGAGATTTCTAAACTATAAATATAATCTTGTTATTTTTTACTTAAAAGTTACCCTCTTAGGTAGCTTCCCATTGCATTTAGGAAAAAGTCTAAACTCCAAGGCATTCAGTGACCAGGCACTTGCTTATTTTCACTCCTGTCTTTTACCAGTATACCTTCTCTTCCTGTCCCAAGTAAAATTTTGTTGAATATCTTTAATACCTTCATTTCAAGGATTTAACATAGTTTATAGCTGGTCTAAAGCTATGGATTCTACTCTAGAGTTAGACCAAATATACCAGGGCCTTTTAGATTTTATATTTATTTTGTATGCCCTGGACATTAGTTGGCTAATGATTAATAATACAGTGTTCATTGGACACTTATTTCAGATGATTAGAGGTTCTGTATTATAGGGAAAACAATAATGGACTTGGTTGGAAGTCTTCACATTGAAAACTGATTCTGTTACTTAATAATAGTTGTATGATCCTAGATAATTCATGCAGTCTCAGGTCTAAAACAGGTTTTATAGTACCACATGGAGTTGTTGCATGAATTAACTGAGATGTTGTTTTTGAAAAAGCATTATAGTTGTTTAAAGTACTGTGTTACATAATTGTTTTGTTACTTGAGAGGAGCAAAATATTTTCTTTAAAAATTTCCAAAGGAATTTCTGTTTAAAAATACTTGGTATTAAGAATTATTATTTCTTTTTACAGTAATGTTAATATAGCATATAATAGTGATTTAATAAAATGGTCAGCATAACTGAAATTTCTCAGAGAAATAGATGTTATAATGTTTAGGCAAAACTTTTTCATCCATTTAGGTATTGGATGTATACAGTTAGCACGTGAAATGAAAGAATGTTAATCTTTCCTAATTCTTTTCTTTTTAAGGTTTGGGAGTTGAGTGATATTGACCATGATGGAATGCTTGACAGAGATGAGTTTGCAGTTGTAAGTAACATAATGCTTTCGAAATCTTAAACATCTTAATGGTTTTCTCAAGTGAAAATTTCCCTTTTTTGTTTATCTTTAGAAGTAAACTACATTTCTCTTAAAATTGTATGACTGTATTTACCTAGAATTTATAGGTAGTCAATAAATATTAAGCAAATGGATAAAGAATGTTTTTGCCATCTTCATTTTATTTGACTTTAAGGTACGTAAGAATACATGCTTTGGATAATGTACTCTAAAGATGCTGAGTATAATCTTTTGAATCTCAATGTGACCAGGCATCTCAGTACCTACTTCTGCTGTGGAATGACTTTACTTCAAATATATCCCTGAATTTTCACATTTATTTGATTAAAGGAAAAGATGAATAACATAATAGTTTCACGTCATTTATGAAGGCAGAGAAAGTTTTGACATCTTATCTGAAGACATGTTATCCTTAGTAACTGGTTAGTTAATTACACATAGAGTTGTTTTCATGGCTTCCTTAAAGGTTAGATAAAACTCTGCTCTGGGGGCTTTCCTAGTGGCGCAGTGGTTGAGAGTCCGCCCGCGGATGCAGGAGACACGGGTTCGTGCCCCGGTCCCAGAAGATCCCATATGCCGCGGAGCGGCTGGGCCCTTGAGCCATGGCTGCTGAGCCTGCGCGTCCGGAGCGTGTGCTCCACAATGGGAGAGGCCATAGCAGTGAGAGGCCTGCATACAGCAAAAGAAAAACAAAAAACAAACAAACAAAAAAACTCTGCTGTGAACTCATGAACTGTAAATCTCTAATCCCCCCTTGAATCTCTTATTTGGAAATTAATCTTTTCAAATTTTCTCTGTTTTGCTAAGAACTTGTCCATTTCTTTGACTTTCAGATTTGCCACTGATTTGCACTGTTCTTCAATCTCTTCTGGGTTTATGGTTGGGTTCCTCTCTGTTTCCAAATCTTACGTATTTTTGCTTCTTCTCATTCTTTGTTTAATTGGATTTTTTCTGGCCTATTGATCTTTTAAAAGAGCCATCTTTTGGATTTATTTATCTTTTCTATTGTGTTTTGACTTTCTATTTCATTCTTTTCCACTTCTATCTTAATTCCTTCTTTCCAGTTTGTTTTGATTTACTTTTTAAAAAATTTCTGAAAAGTACTAAGTCCCTTTGTTTTTTATCATCTTTAATATGGAAAACATTTAAAGGATGTATTTTCCCCTAAATACAGATTTAGCTGGATTCCATAGATATTGGTACAAAGTGTTCTCCTTTTCACTCCTTTTAAGATAATTTTTAAATTTTCCTTGGTCATCTGTTTAGGAATATGCTTTTTAATTTCAAAGTAGTTAAGTTTGTTTGGTTTTTGTTACCTTTGTATATACTTCCAGCTTGATTAGATTTTGGCTGGTGAATGTGGTCTTTAAAATTTTGTTAAGGTTTTCTTTGTTGCCAAGGTTGCAACCTGTTTGTACATATGTTTCCTGGATATGTCAACATTTCTGTTCAGAAGATATTAGACTTCTGTAAATCCATTATACTGATTTTATTGACTACACTTCAGTTTCTCTTTGTCCTTACTTTTCTTTTTTTTGCCCTTTCAAAAATTTTATTCTGTTTGTATCCTAGGAGCGAAACAAAATAGGCAGAACACATCTTACCACATTTGAAAAAATATATACAGAAATAGAAATTTTTTTCCTTACAAAGACAAAAATTAAAAATTTCGAAAGAGCATTTGTATAAGCATAGTTAAGCTAGGTAGACAATAGCATTATCTTCATTTGGTAAAACAGTAGTATTTCTTGAGGTAAGTGAGTAAACACAGTTTACCTTATGCCCTGAAGCCTTCTCCTAGGCAACTTTTTTTTTTTTTTGTAATGAAAGTAAATTTTCATTAAAAGAATAATTTAAGAATAAACACACATTTGTAGGAAATTACTACTTTAAAAATTAATGAACATCCATATACCTTCTCCTAGATTTACTAATTTTAACCATTTTGCCACGTTTGATTTCCTTCTGTGTGCATTCCTCAGAAATTTTTTCCAACTTTATCCTGCTTAGTGCCTTTAATCTTGAATTCCAGCTTGTGTGATATTAATACTGCTTCTGCTCTCTTTTTATTTGGATTACTTGATATTTCTAATGCTTAAAATGTATCTCTTAAAAATGTCACTGCCAATTTTAATTTTTTCCTAATTCGACAGCTTTTGTCTTTTAAGATAATGGGCTGTGTATTGATTTTATTCCCCCTACCAGATCCTATTTATTTTACATTATTATTTTCTCTTTTTTCCTCTTCCTTATTGTTGCTAGTTATCAAGGTGTGATTCATTCATTTCCCCCCTCTAATCAATTTGGAAATTCTGTTATAATGTCTGTTCCATTAATGGTTAATACACCCTTCCTGTACTTACCATACTTATTGCTCCAGTATTTGAAAAAAAGATTGTTAGCCCTCATTCAAGTAAAATAAGACCTTTAGATTATTTTCACTTCTTTCTCCTTCGCCTCCCAACCTCAGAAGATTTTAGAACATTTTTTTGTAACTAAAATTCTAGATTTTACTCAGTTAATTTAATTCTTTTGGTTCTAGGATTTCCTTTGTCAATTTTAATTTAATTTCCTTTTGTCAGTATTAATAGTCTCACTAGCATTCTTCTGGTAGAATTTGCCTGATAAACCTTTTTCCATCTTTTTACTTTCGTGACTGAAGCAATAGTCCATACTGTTTTTAAAATTTTTAATTACTACAACAGAGCCAATGTAACTTAGCCTGCAAGTCACTGATCTTTATTTAGCATCAGTATTTTTAAAAACTGAATTTTAAGGGTTCCTTTGAAAATTGAAGTAATTTTTTAAATGCTTTTGCAACAGTAGAATAACTAAACTCTATAAACATTTTAAATTATGTTCCTAAATAAGTAAAGATAATGTACTTATTCATATGATCAGTTCTTTTGGATTATGACAATTTATACTTTGCCAATTTTTGGTTTGTTGAAGTATAACAGTATTTTTCCCTTACTTGTTATGTATTATTTTACTAATTAATCAAAACTATTGAACATGAGAGTATTTATGCTTAAGATTTAACTCTAAAATTCTTACCTGTTTAAAAAATATTTATTTATTTGGCTTGTGGGGGTCTTAGTTTCAGCATGCGGGATCTTCATTGTGGCATGCAGAGTCTTTCATTGTGGTATGCAGAGTCTTTCATTGTGGTGCGCGGGCTCTTTGTTCCAGTATGTGGACTTCTCTCTAGTTGTGGCACGTGGACTCAGCAGTTGCACTCATGGGCTCTCTAGTTGTGGCACACGGGCTCTCTAGTTGCGGCACGCAGGTGCCAGAGTGTGCAGGCTCAGTAGTTGTGGCATGTGGGCTCTCTAGTTGTGGCACATAAGCTCTAGAGTGCATGGGCTTAGTTGTCATGGCATGTGAGCTTAGTTGTCTTACGGCATGTGGGATCTTAGTGGGATTGAACCTGCGTCCCCTGCATCGGCAGGTGGATTCTTAACTACTGGACCACCAGGGAAGTCCTCTTACCCATTTTCTTTTAATATTTATTTATTTATTTGGCTGCGCTGGGTCTTAGTTGTGGCACACGGGATCTTCATTGCTGCATGCGTGGTCTTTGTTGCGGCACATGGGATCTTTAGTTGTGGCCTGTGGGCTCTTAGTTGCGGCATGTGGGATCTTTTTAGTTGTCACATGTGGGATCTTTAGTTGTGGCATGTGAACTCTTCATTGTGGCATGTGAACTCTTCGTTGTGGCATGTGGGATCTAGTTTCCTGACCAGGAATTGGGCTCCCTGCATTGTGAGCATGGAGTCTTAAGCACTGGACCACCAGGGAAGTCCCCCCATTTTCTTTTAGATAAAATGATGCTTTATGTTTGTTTTAAAGACCCAGTATCTGCTCTGTGTTTATTATATTTTATTTTTAAAAAAATTTTTATTGAGGGACTTCCCTGGTGGTCCAGTAGCTAAGACTCCATGCTCCCAATGCAGGGGGCCTGGGTTCGATCCCTGGTCAGGGAACTAGATCCCACATGCCACAACTAAGAGTTCGCATGCTGCAACTAAAGATCCCACATGCCACAACTAAAGATCCCGCATGCCGCAATGGAGATCCCACAGTAGCAACGAAGATCCCACGGGCCGCAGCTAAGACCTGGCGCAGCCAAATAAATAAATAAATATTAAAAAAGAATTTTTTATAGAAATCTAGTTGATTTACAATGTTGTGTTAGTTTCAGCTGTACAGCAATGTGATTCAGTTATACATATATATATAAATATATATATTCTTTTTCAACATTCTCTTCCATTATAGGTTATTACAAGATATTGAACATAGATCCCTATGCTATACAGTAGGTCCTTGTTGGTTATCTATTTTATATATAGTAGTACGTATATTTTAATCCTAATTAAAACTCCTAATTTATACCCCCACCTTTGGTAACCATAAGTTTGTTTTCTATGTCTGTGAGTCTTTTCTGTTTTGTAAATAAGTTCATTTGTATCATTTTTTTAGATTCCAGATATAAGTGATATCACATGGTATTTGTCTTTGTCTAACTTACTTCACTTAGTATGATAATCTCTAGGTCCATCTATGTCACTGAAAATGGAATTATTTCATTCTTTTTTTATGGCTGAATAATATTCCATTGTATATGTACACCACATCTTCCTTATCCATTCATCTGTTAGTAGACACTTAGGTTGCTTCCATGTCTTGACTATTTTAAATAGTGCTGCAGTGAACATTGGGGTGCACTCACCTTTTCAAATTATGTTTTTCTCCAGATATGTGCCCAGTAGTGGGATTGTAGGATCATATGGTAGCTTTATTTTTAGTTTTTAAGGAACCTCCATACTGTTCTCTGTAATGGTTGTACCAGTTTACATTTCCACAAACAGTGTAGGAGGGTTCTTTTTTTCCCACACCCTCTCGAGCATTTTTTATTTGTAGACTTTTTGTTGTTGGCCATTATGCCCAGTGTGAGGTGATACCTCATTGTAGTTTTCATTTGCATTTCTCTAATAATTAGCGATGTTGAACATCTTTAAATGTGCCTTTTGGCCATTTGCATGTCTTCTTTGGAGAAGTGTCTATTTATGTCTTCTACTCATTTTCTGATTGGGTTGTTTTTTCTTTGATATTGAGCTATATGAACTGTTTGTATATTTTAGAGATTAATCCCTTGTTGGTCACATCATTTGCAAATATTTTCTCCTATTCCATAGGTTGTCTTTTTGTTTTGTTTCTGGTTTCCTTTGCTGTGCAAAAGCTTTTAAGTTTCATTAGGTCCCATTTGTTTATTTTTGTTTTTATTTCCATTACTCCAGAAGACGGATCCAACAAGATACTGCTGTGATTTGTGTCAGTGTTCTGCCTGTGTTTTCCCCTAGGAGTTTAATGGTTTCAGGTCTTACATTTAGTTCTTTAACCCGTTTGGAGTTTATCTTTGTGTATGGTATGGTGTTAGAGAATGTTCTGAGTTAAAAATTTATTTAATTAATTAATTAATTTATGTCTGTGTCAGGTCTTCATTGCAGCATGTGGGCTTCTCTCTAGTTGTGGTGCATGGGCTTCTCTCTAGTTGCAGCATGTGGGCTTTTTTCTAGTTGTGGTGTGTGGGTTTTCTCTCTCTCTAGTGGCGTGCGGGCTCCAGAGTGCGTGGGCTTTGTAGTTTGCAACATGCAGGCTCTCTTGTTGAGGCACATGAGCTCAGTAGTTGTGGTGCGTGGGCTTAGTTGCCATGCGGCATGTGAGATCTTAGTCCCCGACCAAGAATCTAACCTGTGTCCCCTGCCTTGGAAGGTGGATTCTTTACCACTGGACCACCAGGGAAGTCCTGAGAATGTTTTAATTTCATTCTTTTATTTGTAGGTGTCCAGTTTTCCCAGCACCACTTATTGAAGAGACTGTCTTTTCTCCATTGCATATTCTTGCCTCCTTTGTTGTAGATTAGCTGACCGTATGTGTATGGGTTTATTTCTGGGCTTTCTACCCTGTCCATTGATCTATATTTCTGTTTTTGTGCCAGTACCATACCGTTTTGATTGCCGTAGCTTTGTTGTATAGTCTAAACTCAGGGAGCCTGGTTCCTCCAGCTCCGTTTTTCTTTCTCAAGATTGCTTTGGCTATTCGGGTTCTTTTGTATTTCCATATAAATTAAAAATTTTTTTTGTTCTAGCTCTGTAAAAAATGCCTTTGGTGATTTGATAGGGATTGCACTGAATCTGTAGATTGCCTTGGGTAGTATAGTCATTTTAACAATATTGATTCTTCCAATCCAAGAACATGGTGTATCTTTCTATTTATTTGTGTCATCTTTGATTTCTTTCATCAGATAATTACAGTTGGATTACAGGTTTTTTGCCTCCTTAAGTAGGTTTATTCCTGGTATTTTATTCTTTTTGATGCAATAGTAAATGGAATTGTTTACTTAATTTCTCTTTCTAACCTTTCTTTGTTAGTGTACAGAAATGCAACGGATTCCTGTGTATTAATTTTGTATCCTGCACCTTTACTGAATTCATTGATGAGCTGTAGTAGTTTTCTGGTAGTGTCTTTAGGATTTTTCTATGATAAGTGTATGATATCATGTCATCTGCAAACAGTGACAGTTTTATTACTTCTTTTCCAGTATGAATTCCTTTTATTTCTTTTTCTTTTCTTATTGCTGTGGCTAGGACTTCCAAAACTGTGTTGAATAGCAGTGGTGAGAGTGGACATCCTTGTCTTTTTCCTGATCTTAGAGGAAATGCTTTCAGCTTTTCACCATTGAGTGTGATGTTGCCTGTGAATTTGTCATATATGGCCTTTATTATGTTGAGGTAGGTCCCTGCTATGCCCACTTTCTGGAGAGTTTTTATCATAAATGGATGTTGAATTTTGTCAAAAGCTATTTTGGCATCTATTAAGCTGATCATATGGTTTTTAGTCTTCCATTTGTTAATGTGGTGTATCACACTGATTGATTTGTGTATATTGAAAAATCCTTGCATCCCTGGGATAAATCCCACTTCATCATGGTATATGATCCTTTTAATGTATTGTTGGATTTGGTTTAATAGTATTTTGTTGAGGATTTTTGTGTTCATCAGTGATATTGGCCTGTAATTTTCTTTTATTATTTATTTATTTATTTATTATTTTGGCTGCTCCAGGTCCTAGTTGCAGAATGTGGGATCTTCATTGCAGCATGCAGGCTTCTTAGTTGTGGCATGTGGACTCTTAGTTGCAGCATGCAGACTTCTTAGTTGCGGCATGCGAACTCTTAGTTGCAGCATGCGTGCGGGATCTAGTTCCCCAACCAGGGATCGAACCTGGGCCCCCTGCATTGGGAGCATGGAGTCTTACCCACTGGACCACAAGACAAGTCCTGTAATTTTCTTTTTTTGTGGTATCTTCGTCTGGTTTAGGTATCAGGGTGATGGTGGTCTCATAGAATGAGTTTGGAAGTGTTCCTTCCTCTGCAATTTTTTCGAATAGTTTCAGAAGGATAGGTCTTAACTCTTCTTTGAATTTTTGATAGAATTCACCGATGAAGGTATCTGGTCTTGGACTTTGTTGGGAGTTTTTCAATCACAGATTCAATTTCAGTACTTGTATTTGGTCTGTTCATATTTTCTGTTTCTTCCTGGTTCAGTCTTCGGAGATTGTACCTTTCTAAGAATTTGTCCATTTATTCTAGGTTGTCCGTTTTATTGGCATATAGTTGCTTGTAGTAGTCTTTTATGGTCCTTTGTATTTCTGTGTTGCCTGTTGTAATTTGTCTTGTTTCATTTCTAATTTTATTGATTTGTGCCCTGTTCCTTTTTTTCTTGATGAGTCTGGCTAAAGTTTTAACAATTTTGTTTATGTTTTCAAAGAACTAGGTTTTAGTTCTCTTGATCTTTTTTTTCTTTTGGTCTCTATTTATTTCTGTTCTGATCTTTATGATTTCTTTCCTTCTACTAACTTTGAGTTTTGTTTGTTCTGATTTCTCTGGTTGCTTTAGGTGTAAGGTTAGGTTGTTTATTTGAGATTTTTCTTGTTTCCTGAGGTAAGTTTGTATTGCTGTAGACTTCTCTCATAGAACTGCCTTTGCTGCATCTGTTAGGTTTTAGATCGTCATGTTTTCATTTTCATTTGTCTCTAGATATTTTTTTATTTCCTCTTTGTCTTCTTCAGTGATCCGTTAGTGGTTTAGTAGCATACTGTTTAGCCTCCATGTGTTTGTGTTTTTTGCAGTTTTTTTCTTGTAGTTGATTTCTAATCTCATAGGGTTGTGATTGGAAAGTTGCTTGATACAATTTCAGTTTTCTTAAATTTACCAAGGCTTGCTTTGTAGCCCAGCATGCGATCTATCCTGGAGAATGTTCCATGTGCACTTGAGAAGAAATTGTAATCTGCTGTTTTTGGATGGAATGTCCTATAAATATCAATTAAATCTATCTGGTCTATTGTGTCATTTAAAGCTTCTGTTTCCTTATTTATTTTCATTTTGGATGATACGTCTGTTGGTGTAAGTGAGGTGTTAAAGTCCCCCACTATTATTGTGTTACTGTCGATTTCCTCTTTTATAGCTGTTAGCAGTTGCCTTATGTATTGAGGTGCTTCTGTGTTGGGTGCATATATATTTATAATTGTTATATCTTCTTCTTGGATTGATCCCTTGATCATTATGTGGTGTCCTTCCTTGTCTCTTGTAACATTCTTTATTTTAAAGTCTTATTTTGTCTGATTTGAGTATTGCTACTCCAGCTTTCCTCTGATTCCCATTTACAGGGAATACCTTTTTTTTATCCTTTCACTTTCAGTCTGTATGTGTCTGTAGATCTGAAGTGGGTCTCTTGTAGATAGCATATATTTGGGTCTTGTTTTTGTATCCATTCAGCCAGTCTTTGTCTTTTGGTTGGAGCTTTTAATCCATTTTCATTTAAGGTATTTATTGATATGTATGTTCTTACTGCCATTTTGTTAATTGTTCTGGGTTTGTCTTTTTTCTGCCTTTCCTCTTCAGTTCTTGCCTCTCTTGTGATTTGATGACCTTCCTTAGTGTTGTGCTTGGATTCCTTTTTTCTTACATGTGTGTATATCTATTATAGATTTTTGGTTTGTGGTTACCATGAGGATTTGGTATAGCAGTCTATATATATTTCCATGATTGTTTTAAGTTGCTGATCTTTTTATTTCAAGTGCATTTCAGATATCCTGCTTTTGTATTCTCCTCGCAGTTTTTGTTTTAGGTATCATATTTGTGTATGGATGATTTCCTACCTTTACTGTAGGTTTGCTTTAACCAGTGAGCTTTCCCATTTCGTAATTTTCTTGTTTCTCATTTTGGCCTTTTCTTTTCCACCTAGAGAAGTTCCTTTAGCATTTTTCATAAGGCTGGTTTGGTGGTGCTGAATTCTTTTAGCTTTCGCTTGTCTGTAAAGCTTTTGATTTCTCCATCAAATCTGAAAAAGAGCCTTGCTGGGTAGAGTATTCTTAGTTGTAGGTTTTTCTTTTTCATCACTTTAAAGGTATCATGCCACTCCTTTCTGGGCTGCAGAATTTCTGCTGAAAAGTCAGCTGATAACCTTATGGGGATTCCCTTGTATGTTATTTGTTGCTTTTCACTTGTTGCTTTTAATATTTTTTCTTTCTCTTTAATTTTTGGCAATTTGATTACTATGTGTCTTGGCATGTTCCTCCTTAGGTTGATGCTGTATGGTACTCTCTGTGCTTCCTGGACTTGGGTGACTGCTTCCTTTTCCATGTTAGGAAAGTTTTCAGCTATTATCTCTTCAGGTATCTTCTCAGGCCCTTTCTCTCTCTTCTCCTTCTGGGACCCCTATAATGTTAATGTTGGTGCATTTGATGTTGTCCCAGAGGTCTCTTAAACTGTTCTCGTTTATTTTCAGACATTTTTCTTTATTCTGTTCTGTGGCAGTGATTTCCAGCACCCTGTCTTCCAGCTCCCTTATCCATTCTTTTGCTTCATTTATTCTTCTGTTGATTCCTTCTAGTTTATTTTTCATTTCAATTATTGTATTCTTCAACTCTGGTTGTTCTTTATTTTTTCTAATTCTTTGTTGAAAACGTCTGTGAACTTCTCACTTTGTGCATGCATTCCTCTGCCATCTCATTTTGTCTAAGGTTCTATTTGTATTTTTATGTATGTGGAAAGTTAGTTATGTTTCTTGACCTTGGAGAAATGGCCCTCTGTAGGGGAGGTCATATGTGTCCCAGCAGTACACGCCCCCTCTCATCACCCAATGACCAGGGACCAGCTGGTCCCAGGGTAGGTTCTGACCTTTGTTTGCAGGCTGAGTTCCACAGGCACTGCGACTGTATTTTTCTTGCTTCTGGTGTCTGCCCACTGGTGGGTGAGGCTGGTCTGGCTTCCTTGTGGGAGGGGCATATCCCTGCCCACTGGTGGGTGGAGTTGGATCTTGGCCCTCTGGTGGGCAGGGCCATGTCAAGGGGCGTGTCTCGGTTGGCCCTCTGGTGGGCACGGCCATGTCAAGGGGCGTGTCTGGAGGTGGCTGTGGTCTTAGGAAGTCTTTAGACAGCCTCTCTGTTGATGGATGGGACTGTGTTCCTGCCCTGTTGGTTGTTTGGCCTGAGGCACCCCAGCACTGGAACCTATAGGCTGTTGGGTGGGGCCAGGTCTTGGTGTTAATGTACCAAGTAAGATGTCAGCCTTCACTCCTGGGTATGTTCACCACCAGCTTTGATGTTCCAAGAGAGAGTCATAGCCACCACCCACCTCTGCACGAGACCATCCAAGACCAACAGGTAGGTCTGGCCTAGGCTCCTATGAATTCATTGCATTTGCCTTGGTTCCTGGTAATAAGACCTTGTGTGCATCCTTCAAGAGTGAAGTTTGTTTCCCCCAGTCCTATGGAATTCCTGCGATCAAGACCCGCTGACCTTCAAAGACAAGTGCTCTGGGGACTCCTCCTCCTGACGCCAGACCCCCAGGCTGGGGAGCCTCTTGTGGGGCTCAGAACTCTCACTCCTGTGGGAGAACTTCTGTGATATAATTATCTCCAGTTTGTGGGTCACCCACCTAGGGGGTATGGGATTTGATTATATCGCAAGTGTGCCCCTCCTGCCGTCTTGTTGTGATTTCCTCTTTGTCTTTGGATGTAGCATATCTTTTTTTGGTAGTTTCCAGTCTTTTTTATTGATGATTGTTCAGCAGTTAGTTGTGATTTTGGTGTTCTCGTGGGAAGAGTGAGCTCAAGGTCTTCTACACCATCTTGTCTTGTTTTCCTCACTGGGCGCCCCAGCAGGAACAGCACAGAGGTCCCAAGAGCCCTGTTACCAGGTCTTGTTAATGCAGCTTGTATACAGTCATCTTTGGTAAACCCTGAGAAAGTAGAGAGTAAACCATGTGGGAGCATTCAGAAAAAGGAAGGCTCTGTGCTGCTATTTAAGAAAAAAACATCCTGGATAAAAGTCAGCATGGCCCTCCTCAGATGTTGGGGCGCATACAGGAGCTCTTTTCTCCTCCACATGTGGCCACATGCAGGCATTTGTCCCAAAGCCAAAGTGTATGTTTATTTTTTGAATGGGAATAAATAAAAATGAAGTTAATGAGAAAGTCTCATTTGGTTTCTTGAATAACAATATGGATTTTTAAAAAGAATAACTTCTTATTTCACTAATGAACCAAAACTTGGTTGAACCTGAGTCTTTATGTTCAAGACTTATCTTTAAAAATTCTTAACCAAACCAAATTCTTTCTTTCCTTTTAGAGCGTAGATGGGAGTTTTGGTTGGTTTACTTTTTTAATTGGAATAAATAAAGTTGAAGTTAGTGAGATATTCTAACTTGTATAACTTCTCTTGCCTTGTGAACCTTTAATGAATGGTCCTTATTTCTTTTCAAATGTAAATGCTTTTTTATATTCTCTGAAACCTAGTGGTTTAATTAAAAATCCATAATCTAGAATATCTTGCAGGTTTTTTCAGTTTTTTTTAACTGAATTTGTAAAGGTCAGGCCTTAGCATGCCTTGGGTGTTCTGGCCACAACTAAAATGACTTTGGAAGACTTACTTTCAGGAATCATTTCTGTAGTTCATAAAATGACTTTTGAGAGGGGCATGTGTGTATGTATACACACAAAAATAAAGTGGATTTAAAAAATAATTTCTATATCCTTGAATGTTGATTTTTTAAAATGTCTTTGACTATTATTGGTATTCTATTTGCTCATTGATGAATTCTATGATTAGAGAATAAGGATATTGGAAGTACATCTTCCTGAGTTTTACTACTGACTTAGGTTAGGAGAGAGTCTTTGACAGGGCAGTAAGGGGACATTTTGCAAATGGGCCAAATTTTTCTCTCTGGTATTTGTTTGAAAACTCAAAATGTATATAAAATTATGGTATTGGTATTGAACCAAGGGAAGTGACTAATAATCATGTTAAAGTTTATTGTTTCCTTCGTTGGGATGTGTTCCACCAGTATGCAATCCTATTCTATGAAATAGTTCTTTGTTTTATTGAGCCGGAAACCATGGCTTTCAAACTTAAAGGGAAGACCCCTAAATCTAGTAGTTTAATTTGGTAAATGAGCTTATGCTTAGGCTTTTTCATAGATTTTTAGAGTTGGACAAGATTTTGTAAATTAGCTTCTCTAAGCAGATCAGTTAGTGGCAGAGCCAGGGCTGAGCCTGGGCCTTCTAGATCATGCTGGTTTTTTTTTTTTTTTTTTTTTTTTTTTTGCTGCCTTGGGTCTTTGTTGCTGCATGTGGGCTTTTCTCTAGTTGCTGTGAGTGGGGGCTACTCTTTGTTGCGCTGCATGGGCTTCTCATTGCAGTGGCTTCTCTTGTTACGGAGCATGGGCTCTAGGCACGCAGGCTTCAGTGGTTGTAGCACGCGAGCCCTAGAGGTGCGTGGGCTTTGTAGTTGTGGCTAGCAGGTTCTAGAGCACAGCCTCAGTAGTTGTGGCACACCGGCTTAGTTGCTCCGCGGCATGGGGGATCTTTCCGGACCAGGGATCGAACCCATGTCCCCTGCATTGGCAGGTGGATTCTTAACCACTGTGCCACCAGGGAAGTCCCAATCATGCTGTTTTTGTTTGTTTGTTTTTTAAAAAATAAACTTTAAATTTTGGAATGGTTTTAAATTTACAGAAAGGTTGCAGATAGAGTACAGAGATTTCCTCAGTTCCCCTCACCCCACTTCCCCTACTATTAACATATTACATTGCCATGGTACATATGTCAAAACTAAAACCAGCATTGGTATATTACTGTTGAACTCTAGGCTTTAAATGCATTTCACCAGTGTTTCCTTTATGTCCCAGGATCCCTTCTAGGCTACCACACTACATTTAATTGCTATGTCTACTTAGTCTCTCTAGTCTATGGTAGTTTCTCAGTGTTGCTTTTTTTTTTCTTTTTTTAATAACTTTGACATTGTCTAGGAGTACTAGCTGGGTATGTCTGATGTTTTTCTCATGATTAGACTGGGGGTATGGGTTTTTGGAAAGAGTACCACAGATGTAGAATATCTTTCTCATCGCATTTATCAGGGGTGGGGGGGTTACATGATGTCCACATGCCTTCACTGGTGATGTTAACCTTCATCACTTGGTTAAGGTGGTGTTCGCCAGGTTTCTCCACTATAATTTCCCTCTTATCCTTCTCTACTCTTTGGAGAGGTAGACTCATGCTCCTTTTACCTTGTATTCGTCTTCCTATCTATCTATTGGTTTTTACATTCTTACTAAGTCTTAAATTTTTCTGTCAGGTAAGTTCTTAGACTGAAAGTGGTCTAAATTTTTGTCAGTAGCATTTGTTGGATCCTCATTATGTGAAGAGTTTTTGGCACTTGGAGATTTATTACACATCTCTCTTTCTCTTTCTCAACATGTTCACATTGCACTGAAATTAACTTTTTACATGTTTGCTGCTGCTTCTGTTGGGTTGTAAAAATGAGAGATCTCGGGGCTTCTCTGGTGGTGCAGTGGTTGAGAATCTGCCTGCTAATGCAGGGAACATGGGTTCGAGCCTTGGTCTGGGAGGATCCCACATGCTGCGGAGCAACTAGGCCCGTGAGCCACAACTACTGAGCCTGCGCGTCTGGAGCCTGTGCTCCACAACAAGAGAGGCCGCGATAGTGAGAGGCCCGCGCACCACGATGAAGAGTGGCCCCTGCTTGCCACAACCAGAGAAAGCCCTCGCACAGAAGCGAAGACCCAACACTGCAAAAATAAATAAATTAATTAATAAAATCCTACCCCCAACATCTTCTTAAAAAAAAAAAATGAGAGAGCTCTTCACTTCTGTATTTGTAATGCCTAGCACAGTGTCTCCTGGCTAGATATTTTTCAGTAAATGTTTTGTTGAACTAAATTGATGAAGGAAACCTGTATTACTTGGAAAACACAACAAACACCTGATAGTTTCATCCTAGTTTGCTATTATTAGAAATTAAAACTGAGAGTTCAACTGACTGAGTAGACCAACGAGCAAACAAAACTCCTTAGGAAACTCCTAAAATACTGGTTCTCAAAGTATGGTCTCCTATAAACAACATCAGCATCACCAGTTAACGTATTAGAAATGCAAATTCTCAGGCCGTACCTCAAACCAACTGAATAAGAATCTCTGGGGTTGTGCCAAAAAACCTGTGTTTTAACAAGCCCTCCAGGTGATTCTAATGGCCAGAAATACTCCCTAAAAGCATAGAGGATGAAACAAAATCAAAGAAAGAGAACAGCTAGTGGTAATTGACTGCAACAGTGAAACTAGTCCCCTCTTTCCC
>NW_006786891.1:1064071-1082460 GCF_000442215.2 Lipotes vexillifer
TAAGCTTAGGTTATTTTTGATGCATTTACCTTGAAATCATCAAAAAGATACATGAAATGCTTCTTAGTTAAGTGTCTGTCTCTAACTGTGCAAATGCATTTGCTAGTACATAGTACATTTCAGTTTAAAAACTAGTTGCTGGCCAGGTTTCAAGCATTGTACATCATTTGATTTAGTTGCTTTTAGTATTTGTTTCAGTGACATGCTTTGATTAGGGTAAAGTACAATATAATAAGAAAACAAAATCATAATTCAACCGTATACTGTTCACTTTTTCTATTTTATTAGGTAGAAAAATTTTTGACTTCAGTTTTGTCAGGAAAATTATTTTCAAGGCAACATGAACTTAGTAATATATTTTTTTAACTTTGAAAAACTGTGTTGTCTGTTGGCAGCAGATGGCTGACATAGCTTTTTTGCTTCAAGTGTCCACTTTTCCAGGAAATGACTCCCATCTGTAGCAAGAGGAATACTGACCTTTAATGTGCATGTTAGTCACTTCTTTTAGCTCATTGCCAAGCTAATAATATTACATATATTGTGAATTTGGTTGAAAGTATGAAATAATATTACATATATTGTGAATTTGGTTGAAAGTAGTTTTCTTTCTGGAGTTTCAAGCTTTTGGAAATAGAAAATTTGTGGGGTTTTTTGTATTTAATAATTAAAAATAATTTTAATAGGTAATACATTCTCGTGGTTCAGAAATCAGTACAATATAAGAAGATATTCAGTGGAAATGTCAGTCCCATCCTTGCCCTCAACTGCTCCATTTACACCTACTCTATATATTCTTATTTATCCTTCCTTTCTTGTTTATCCTCATAGAATTTCTTAATGGAAACAGAAACAGATATGAATAATTATTATCCCCTTACCATAAAGGTTACACACTATTATTATACATACACACTGTTCACAGCTATACTTTTTTCATGTTAACATAGTATCTTGGATATCTTTTCACACAGAGGGCTCCATGATTCTTTTTCTGGTCAGCTTTATTAAGGACTACTTTACATACAATGAACTGCATTCAATTTAACTATATAATTTGATGAGTTTTGACAATTGTATATATCTGTGAAGGTACCACCGTAGTTAAGATACAGAATATTTCCCATGGATTTGCTTTTTCTTGGGCAGGTGGGGGGTTGGTTTGTTTGATAGTATTTCATTGTATGGGTATACCATAGTTTTTTAAACCAGTCTTTGCTGATGAGCACTTGGGTGCTAATACGAACAATTCTATAATTAAAAACCTATTTCATACAGCATTTCCTATGCAGGCAGGTAGAGGATATCTGAGGATAGACTCCCAGATGTCAGATTTCTGAGCCAAAAGGGAAATAAATAATTTGGTAGATGTTGCCAAAGTACCATTCAGTAGTCTTGATACCAGTTTGAGCTCTCACTAGCAATGTACGAGAGTGCCTGTTTGTCCAGTCTAGCTAACAAATTGTGTTATGAAACTTTGGACTTTTGCCATTAGAAGGAAAATGGTATTTTCATATAGTTTTAACTTGCCGTTTTCTTGGGAGTGAAAGTGAGCATATTTTTATAAGTTAAAGGATAGGCCATTTGTGATATATACTTTTCTGTAAGGTATCTGTTAATACTCTTAGCCTATTTTCCTACTGGATTTTGCGGTTTTCTTCTGTTAATATCTAAGTATTCTTTATATATTAGAGAAGTTAATTCTTTCTTTGCAAATATTTTTTTCCCCAGGTTGTTTTCTTTTGATATTACAAGACCTTTACTTGAAGGGTGTGTGTCTGAGTTTTTACTGCTTAGGATATCTTCCTAAAAGTTGCTTAGTTTTGATTTATTTCCTTTTCTCCGTCCTTCCTTTCATCTCTCCCTCTTTTCCTCTTTCTTTCCTTCCCAGCCTAATTTCTTAAAAAAAGGATTTGAGGCAACTTGAAGATGCTTTTTTGTTGAACAATAATCAGTTCGTGGGTGGTTGTTTTTAGATGATTTTAATATATATGACCCTGGTTCATCTGTTTTGAAGGCCATGTTTTTGGTATACTGCGCATTGGAGAAAGAACCTGTGCCAGTGTCCTTGCCTCCAGCCTTGGTGCCACCTTCTAAGAGGAAAACGGTCAGTATATCAGGCTCTGTGCGGTTGATCCCCTCTTCAACATCAGCCAAGGAACCTTACCACTCCTTACCACCTGTAGGCATTTTACCTACCAAAGCACCATTAAGACAGGTATAGATTTATCAGTGTTAAAGGACTATTTTTAAAAAACAAAATGCATGGCATTTAACAGTTGATTGCTTGATGAAGATAGAAGGAGCAATCAAAGGGATCAAAAAGTCAGAGCTCCCTCTGGTTGAACCTATATAATGTGATGTCCTAGAGAAGACATAATCCTCTCCTGCATTTGGCCTTACTTAGGTCATATGGATGTTTCATTGGCTTTGCCTTGATCTACCTGGAATTAAAGTTGGAGAAAGAAGATGCTCCATGTTAATCTGGCATGCTTGCCCTGGCAAAGTTAATAGATGTTTTGTTTGTTTAATCTCTAGTTAACTCTTGATTCTTTGGGATCAAATTTTCCAATTTGGTATTGTTCAAGGCCTTTTTTTTCCTACAACCTCCTTCTTGTTAGGTTGAGTAAAGGAAAATAATGACAGAATATGCAGATCAACCAGTTTGGCTACAGTTAAGAACAGGGAATGAAACTATAAAAAAATGGAGATTTAGAATTATCTGAATCTTTTGTTTATGTAGACTCTCCTAGTTACGCATCTTAATGTGGTCATTCATAAGTCAAGAGTTAACTGTGCTTGAATTTACTCATTACTTAAAGAAAAGTAAAATGGACATCTTTAAGTACAGTCCCTATAGCTAACCTATATTTTTATTCTGTAATTTTCTCTTCATCACAGCATTTCAATTGGGGTGTGATGGAAGTGACACACTGTTGCTATAGATAGTGGGGTAGAATTGCACAGAATTTGTGAAAGTTACTGTCATGGGCTGAAAGAGGGACACTTCAAAGTTTGTTTCATTTTGGTGGAAATACTATATATTTTTTTTTTTCCTGTAGTGGGTTGTATCCCCTGCAGAAAAAGCTAAATATGATGAAATCTTCTTGAAAACTGATAAAGATATGGATGGATTTGTGTCTGGATTGGAAGTCCGTGAAATCTTCCTGAAGACAGGTTTACCTTCTGCCTTACTAGCCCATATTTGGTAAGACTTTATTTAAGTTGAGTTAAAAAACAAATATGGTTTTGTATCAACTCTAGTTTTGTAGATTCTTGTTTTTAGGCATTTGTAAGTAGGACAGTTTTTGTTTAGAATTCTTTGTAGAGAAAAATTTAAGTCTGATGATTTCTTCTGGATAGTGGACAGAAGCTTAAGAATGGGTTACCTATAGTTTTATTGGATTGACAGTGTCAGTTAATGGTTATTAGAATGTTAAAATCCAGCATTGGTTTATATCAGCTAATTAAACTTCAGTTTTTAAGAGAGAATCCAAAATTCTGAAATTTAAACAATATAAAACAAATCCAGAATCTTCAAGGTATACTTATATAATTCTTTCTATAGGATATATGTATACTTTTATACCTTTACGTGGGAACTATACACTTGGTCCTTAAAAAATGACAAACTTTAGTGTCTCTAATGAATTTCACATTAAATGAGATAATATTATGAAAATGCTTTTTATAGTGTTCCTGCTGCCAATCCACCTATTACCGAGGTTAGTTATCATGAGTTTTTCAAGGGGCAGCAAACATCAGAAGTAGAACCATATAGTTGCAAAGAGGAACTTAGAAAAGAACAAAGGACAGCAGATCTGCCTTAAAAGGAACAAGAACCCAAGACTGGGAAAGATTAAATATATGTAGCTAGTGATAGCTGCCACTTTCAAGTGCCTAGGCTAGGTACTATGCTGAATAAATGGCTGCTGTCATGGGCTTGCCATTATGCCCAGACTTTCAAGTGCGTAGGCTAGGCACTATGCTGAATAAATGGCAGCTGTCATGGGTTTGCCATTATGCCCAGACTTTTTATGTACTTTGTCTTTAATTCTCACAGTAACCTTGCAAGATAGGTGTAATTTACACTTTATAGATGAAGAAACTAAGGCTTGGAGAGGTTAAAAAATATGGCCAATGTCACAAGAAGAAATAAGTAGAAAAGCTGGAATTTAAGGTTTCTTTGACACCATATCCCATAGTCTTTTAATCAGGCCACATTGGTTTTCAATGAATCAAACAGATCAGGACTTTAGAAAGCTGACCTTAAAAAAAAAAGGCGGGGGGGAAGCAAATAGAATAAAACATTTGCTGTTTCTCTTCAAGTGATTTTTGTAAAGGTTTCCAGATTGCTGCCTTCCCTCCACACGTGATCTCCATTTGCAGCTGTTATTTTTCTTTGACGGTGATCCTGACATCCTCCTACTTCAAAAGTTGTAGGAAACAAGCCGACATGGCGTATTTTGCTTGTTTTAGAATCATTGTAATGCCACTAACGAACCAAATTTGTTGAAACTTAGGTTTCATTTTTAACATGTTTTAATGTTGAAAATGTTGGGAGTAGAGAATGTTGGAATTCTTTGGCCCACCACAGCTTTTACTCCGTAGTGGTTCTGGAAATTGGTAAGAAAGCACAGAGAAAACCCAAATTAGAGGACCCTGCTCAGCACCAAGGTGAACAGTCTCTTTTTCTTACCATTTTAGCCAATATCTCTCTTCTAACATTTTAGTGAGTTTTTGGCTAGCCATAAGTTGGTATGACTTTATTTTTTAAATTCAACTGGTGATTATTTCAAAGCTACATAGTCATATTAATTTTCCCCTGGATTTTTAGAATGGTAATTGTGACATTTACATACTGTTCATTTTGTTTATTTGTACAGGGCATTATGTGACACAAAGGACTGTGGGAAGCTTTCAAAAGATCAGTTTGCCTTGGCTTTTCACTTAATCAATCAAAAGTTAATAAAGGGCATCGATCCTCCTCACATTCTTACTCCTGAGATGATTCCACCATCAGATAGGGCCACTTTACAAAAGGTAAGACAACTTAAAAGAAAACCTTAATGCATTAACAGAAAAGAACAAATGCTATGCCAGGTGACAGAATCGATTTGTATGGAATAGTGGAGAAAATGTATCTGGCTAGAAACAAAGCAGTATACTGTTTGCGGTTTAATTTGTGCCTATAAGTATGTTGGAATACCTTGTATGATATCCTTGGGCTACAGCTCATTTATCCTACCATTCATTACACATATGACAACCATACTTTCCAGTCTTAAAACTGGAAAACGTGGTCTTGTTTTTCTCCCGTGGATATGTGAATTAATTTTTATGAATAGAGTGTAAATTTTAAATGAAACTTATAAGAATTAAATTACTGCATTTCATTTGATAATTCACTCTTGGAGAAAACAATACAGATTTGAAAACAAAATCTAGGAGATTATGATTGCTTGTTGTCAATTTTACATTAAAAAAAAGAAAAGAAAAACTTGTTGAGGAAAAGTCTGTGTGGTTTTTGCCATATAGATGACCCTCTATTCCTGAGCTTACAACCGAATTTCATATCTGAACAGCTAGAAACAGGTTTTAGCTACTTTTGGTTCTGGCCAACAGTGGGAATTTTCAAAACTACATGTTTCAGTAATGCTGTACCTTGATTTTTCTCTTCTCATCTAGAAACCCTTACTAATATTGTGGTTTATAATATCTTGGCCTTATAATAGAGCTTTAAAAGGACTTGCATGCTCTAGTGGCTGTTTGCCCTCCACACTTTGTGTCTTTAAGTATCTTGTGACCTACAAAGTAACCATGGATGTGGTGATTCTTCAGAGTTACCTATATAGGAGTTGTCACATATTTGGTATCAGGAGAGTTCTCTTTAAAATGTTAGTAGAATGTCTTGCATTAATTTTGTCACATAGGTTAAAAAATCCCATTTTAACAAATCTAGTAACAGTCAAAATTGGATTTTTTTCCTAAGTCAACTAAATGGAAATTTATAGCCACTAAATATAGAAGTTACGTATAAGAGTTTTTATTCTTATTTTCACATTAAGTAACTACTTGATTTTATCTGCTTTGTGAGTGTTTTGGGGGGGAGCATTTTGTGAATTTCTGAGATTTCTTTTGATGTAGAACATGGGTTCCCTAAGTTGTAGAGAAGGCTAAAAGTGATGCCACCCAGAAAGATAAAGGTTACAAATTTGTATTTATGCCCCCTGCTCTAACTGTATCTCAGTTATGGAACACTGTGTTGTTTCATCTTCTTTCACCTATGTAGACTGCTTTTTTTCCTTGCTGCCTTCATTTTATACCCACAGAGTCTCCCACCAACACAAAATACACATACAGCAGAATTTTCTGAAGCAAATTGTTTGTTCATTGAAGTCTTTGTAACATTAGTAGGCACTTCGAGTTGCATCTGCTATACAGAATTTTCAGTTAAGTAGATTTACTGAAGTCCATTCACTAGAGCATAGATACTTTTGTCCATGTCAGATATCAGTATTATTCATTAAAATGGGATTTTATCACTGTTGTCTTATCTATACCCAAAAATTTTAACCTTAAAAATTAAAATTTGCATTTGTTTTGTCTTTCAAATAATCTCTTTTCTCTTTATAATCTAATTTTTTTAGGACTGCATTTTTTTGCAGCTTTGACTAATCCTTTTTTGAATGTTGCTTTCCTTTCTGTGTTTTTTCTAGTTTGGACTATTTTTTCCATTCTGCAGCACTCTGCTTTTCGCCTTTCTTGTACTGTCAGTTTCTTAACTCTACTCTCTCAAGGTTAGAGCTTTACTTTATGCCTTTTTTAGCATTACGGTTTTTGGTTTACAAGATAACATTTTGAAATTAGAGGTTGTTTATGCCTCAAAGTTAATGCAGAGAAAATACCTAAACAGCATGCTTTTGTCACATGTCTGTCACTTGGTCCTTGTGTGCATTTTAACTTGCCTTCCCGAAGCTCTCTGATCCACTTAAAATCACCAAAGTGGAATTTTTGTGTAATACACAAAACAGGGTGAGAGAAAATATTTTGCAAGAAGGGGACATGGTACATTTTTCTTCATATGCCCTTCTTATACTTTATATACTGTTAGCCGAACTTTTTCTGTGCTTCCTGATTGCATGTTATTTTATTGCTCTAGAACAGGAGTTTAATTTTTGTGTCAGCAATTGAGAGTGACACAAGTACACTTATCAGTACCAACTAAGTACACTAATCTTCATTCTGGAGTCATCTATGGTATTACCTTATAACTTGTTTGAAGTTAAACTTATTTGTCTCACTCTTCTTATTTGATGATATTTTTAATAGTGAAAGACTGTCAAATGTGAGTCACTTTTTTTGAGTTAGAGTGACAGAACAGGTATGGGAGTCCTGAGTTTCTTGGTTTGCTTGCACCTCTGATGGCAAATTTCTCAGTAGCACTTATGTGATGTAAGTTACTCTTGGTGATAAAAGTGAGACTAAGTGCTAATTTTTCATTTTGTTCGCCTTTCAAATTGTCTGGCCAGGCTTAATTAGCTCATAAGTCAAGTTTGGGCAGAGTTAAAATCCTAGTAAATACTCGTCACATTCAGAAACCCACTTTAAAATTTCTGACTTTTTAGAATGATAAGGGTCTATGTGTCAGTGAAACATAGTAAGAGGCATATTTGGTACAAATCTGTAATTAATATAAAATTGAGAATAGCGTTAATTGAGTCCTAACGGATGAATTTTGGTATTGATAGTCAAAACAAAACAAAACAAAACATATGAGGACGGTTATGCAGTATAGCATAAAGAAATATAGAAGGAGTTATTTTTCACATTTTATTGATGTACCTGTTTATCAAGTTGGCTTTTAGGGTAATGGTTTCATTTACCTAAATGATCTTAATATGCAGGTGCCAAGGGACATAATGTGAAATAGCACTTGAATTTGATTAGAAGTCTCCTGATCAATATCGCCTATTAGCTAGCTGGGTTCAACTTTAAGCAAGTCATTTAATATGTTTCTTTAGCTCTAAAATGGGGTTAATGATAATATCTGCCCTACCTACAGACCAGTTTTCAGATTAGTACTTAGTAAATTTGTAAACCATTACATAAATGTGAGCAGATAGGATACTGTGAACTTTTAGGTTTCTTCTTCTGTTGTGCAAGTTGGTGACATACCTTAAGTTCACAGCAACATAAGTATAATACTAAGTTTTATGTTCTGCTAATAAGGTCCTCAATATATCTTAGTTTTACATGTTTAGGCCTCAGTTTTAACATTTCCTCATGATGATCATCCTGTTATTTGTCAGTTTGGTTGTAGCATTGGGTGTAGGTCAAGTGTTTGAAGGAGCAGTTGTCTTTTTGCCTTGACTTCAGCCAGCTATATAAGGCATCAAAAATGGTTCACAAAGGGGACTGAGCCAGGGTGAAAGCAAGTCATTGGGAGCCTTTCCAACTTTCAAGAGCATATTCTATTGAGGAAGTTAAGTATAATAATAGCTTACATTTATAAAATATCATAAAGTTTGTAGAGTGACTTCATATGCAATATTTATTTAATTTTTAAAGTGGGCAGGGCAGAGATTATTCCCCTGTTTTGCAGTGAAGATCATGCAGCTAGTAAAACAGCAGAGCCCAGAATAAACACAGCTAGGTTTTCTAAATACAAATACCATTCAGAGACTAATTTTGATACCTCCATTATTGAAAGAAAACCATAGGTAAAGGATGTCATATAAGACAGTTTCATGTATGGTGATATTAATATTTACTATGGAACATGCAGAGCAGTTAGTTTTACTTTAAATAGACACTGAAAGTATTTAATAAAATACTTTGTTGAATTAAATAAAATCAACCACCATTTATTTAATACAAATACAAATAAATCACAATTCACCTCCCCAAGAAATTTATGCTTCAGTGGAGGAATTAGTTTATAAATCTGATATCTGCTTTACTGCAACATTCTAGACAGGCTAAGATCACACGACAAAGACATTGGGATCTCAAGTGGTGGTATATATTACAGAACAACAGCTTTTAGAGAGTTTAAGGGAAAATGTCTTAGTATATAACTGCCTATATGTGTGTGTGTGTAAAATTGCACTAGATAGGGTTTTCTTAAGTGAATTAAAAGTGTTAGTAATACCATAAAATATGTATCCATATAGTGCTTTTAAACATTTTTAATGCTTTGCCGCATGGAATTTTATAGTAATAATGTTATAATTGTGAACTCTTTGTTTTTAGAACATCATAGGATCAAGTCCTGTCGCAGATTTCTCTGCTATTAAGGAGCTAGATACCCTTAACAATGAAATAGTTGACCTACAGAGGTATGTAAAGTAAAATTATACCTGATTATATAAATACGTCCACACACTCTTTTCTGTTTCTAATGTATATCTTGGGTACGTACTACTTTATTTGGTTAAGTACTATGGTTCTTAAAATGGGAATCGGTGTACCTTATTAAATCTAAGGCAAATAGAAAGCCCAGAGATAAACCCATGCATATATGGTCACCTAATTTATGACACAGGAAGCAAGAACATACAATGGAGAAAAGAGAGCCTCTTCAGTAAATGGTGCTGGGAAAACTGGACAGCTACATGTAAAAGAATGAAATTAGAACACTACCTAACACCATACACAAAAATAAACTCCAAATGGATTAAAGACCTAAATGTAAGACCAGACACTATAAAACTCATAGAGGAAAACATAGGAAAAACTCTCTGACATAAACCACAGCAAGATCTTTTTTGACCCACTTCTTAATGAAAATAAGAACAAAAATAAACAAATGGGACCTAATGAAACTTAAAAGCTTTTGCACTGCAAAGGAAACCATAAACAAGATGAAAAGACAACGCTCAGAATGGGAGAAAATATTTGCAAACGAAGCAGCAGACAAAGGATTAATTTCTGATATATACAAACAGCTCATGGAGCTCAATATCAAAGAAACAAACAATACAATTAAAAAATGGGCAGAAGACCTAAATAGGCATTTCACCGAAGAAGACATACAGATGGCCAAGAGGCACATGCAAAGATGCTCAGCATCACTAATTATTAGAGAAATGCACATAAAAACTACAATGAGGTATCACCTCACACTAGTCAGAATGGCCATTATCAAAAAATCTAGAAATAAATGCTGGGAAGGGTGTGGAGAAAAGGGAACCCTCCTGCACTATTGGTAGGAATGTAAATTGATACAACCACTATGGAGAACAGTACAGAGGTTCCTTAAAAAACTAAAAATAGAATACCATATGACCCAGCAATCCCACTACTGGGCATATACCCTGAGAAAACCATAATTCAGAAAGAGACATGTACCACAATGTTTACTGCAGCACAGTTTACAATAGCCAGGACATGGAAACAACCTAAATGTCCAATGACAGATGAATGGATAAAGAAGATGTGGCACATGTATACAATGGAATATTACTCAGCCATAAAACGGAACAAAATTGAGTTATTTGTAGGGAGGTGGATGGACCTAGAGTCTGTCATACAAAGTGAAGTAAGTCAGAAAGAGAAAAACAAATACTGTATGCTAACACATATGGAATCTAAAAAAAAAAAAAAGCCTAATCTCAGGACTGCTTGATTTGGAGTTGGATTTTCTTTTTTATACTCACATACTGTGTAGAAACAGGCTTGAATACAATTAGATTTGAATCTAAATACAGCAGGCCCTGTTGGTATTTCCGAATTCCCTTGTTCCCTAGAAACTTTTTATAGTAATACTCATTGTAAAAATGACCTCCTAAAATTACTTTTTAAAAAGTGAGACCATTTTTCCATCTACAGGGCATTGGATTTAAATATCATTTTACTTACACAAACATTTTTTTTTTTAACCTTCACAACACTTTAAAGCAGATAATGGCTGATACTTTATTTTGTTGATGATATTGAGACATAAGGGGATTAAATGATTTAGCTGGGTTATATGGCAAGAACTTGGGAAAGATCTTTCCTCATCCATGAGACTACATTGAGATTATTGTAGAGAAACTTAATTATGATTTTTTTTCAGTTCCAAGAAAGAACTCAACCCAGACTAAGTGAGAGTGAATTTATTTACTTGTGAAACTAAGACCTCCTAGAACTAGGGATGGCTTAAAGCATAGCTTCATTCTGGGGCTCAAATGATACAATCAGTTCTCTTGCTCTCTCCATTTCTTGTTTCCACTTCCACTGCATGGTTCCATTCTCAGATAGGCTTTCCTGTTATGTTGTCAAGGGGGTTATTGCACATCTGAGTCTCATGTACCTATTATTTCAGATCTAGTGGAGTTACTCTCTTTTGGCAGTTCCTGAACAAATCCTAAAATTCAATCTGATTGGACTGGTTTAGGGTCCTACCTACTGAAACAGTCAGTGGCCAAGGTTGTATTGTTTGCTGATTTGTTGTGAGCTCTGTCCTGGGCTGCAGGGTCGGGGTGGGGGGGGCAGCTAGTTTGCCACCGAGACCACATGGAGGAGGGGGTATCCCCATATGAAAATTCTGCCAGGAGGAATGAATTCTGAGAGTAAATGTCTATAGAAAGCAGTATAGCTTCAAATCCACAGTAATTTCAGTGATCGTCCTTAGTATCATCTGCCAATTTGAACAGTATGTCTTGACATTCTGTAACCTTAGTCTGGGCACCTTTTTAAACGGGATTGTTTAGTTTTGACTTATCTGCCTTCTACTGAATTCTATCAAAGTCTATTTCCAGCTCAAAAATTGGCCTTTGCCTATTACATAAAGCTTTTAGTATTGGAATCAAAAAACAAACAAACGAAAACAAACGCTTGGAGATTACATAATCCAATTTCTTTTTTACTTATGGGGGAAAATAATCAAAGTCATACATCAGGTCAGCAAAAGTGCTGGCTGGCACCCAAACCTGGTTGTATAGTTCTAGTTCTACATTTTTTTCTATTATATAAGACAGCTTTTCATTAAGATTTAGAACATTTTTATTTTGGTTTGAAAAAAAAGTAAACATTTGATTACTCAGTCTATAATGGTGTATAGACTTCATTTCATATGGTCTATGAGCGGTCCATTAGCATTTTTGCTTGCCTTATGAGAAATGTGCATTTAATAGTAGCTAGATTTGGGGCTTCCCTGGTGGCGCAGTGGTTGAGAATCTGCCTGCCAATGCAGGGGACACGGGTTCGAGCCCTGGTCTGGGAGGATCCCACATGTCCCGGATCAACTAGGCCCGTGAGCCACAACTACTGAGCCTGTGCTCACACAGAGTGCACTGGAGCCTGTGCTCCACAACAAGAGAGGCCGCGATAATGAGAGGCCCGCGCACCGCGATGAAGAGTGGCCCCTGCTCGCCGCAACTAGAGAAAAGCCCTCGCACAGAAACAAAGACCTAACACAGCCAAAAATAAATAAATTAATTAATTAATTAAAAAAAATAGTATCTAGATTTGAAAATACTTGTCATCTGTGCCTCTCAAGCCTATGAAAATAGATGCATACCCCAGTATTCTAGGGCTTGCTTGATTTCAACAGTAGTTACATTACTTATGAAATGTTTTTGTAATGAGTTTTAATAGGAAGTAGAGCATCGTACATAAAATGTTCTTGCTGATACAAACACTTGTAATACAGTAAGTCCCCTACATACGAACCTTCAAGTTGTGAACACATGTTCACATGTCCAGTTGCATAAGTTAGTTCACGTGTCTGGCGTACATTGACACGTGTGTGCATCCTCTACAAGTGGTTGTGCTTTTGTGTACTTTACAGTACTTACAGAGTACAGTAGTACAGTATCTTTATTTCAAGCCCAGGATGTCTGGAAGCAAGTGTAAAAGCAGCAGTGATGTAGCTGGTACTGCCAACAGCCCCTGTATTCCAGCTGTTGTACTGTACTACTGTACTTTTCAAGGTACTGTACTGCAAGATTAAAAATGTTTTTTTTATTTTTCGTGTTTTTTTTGTTTTTTATGTATTATTTGTGTGAAAAGTATTATAAACTTGTTACAGTACAGTACTATATAACCGATTGTGTTACTTGGGTACCTAGGCTAACTTTGTTGGTCTTATGAGCAAATTGGACTTAATGTATGTGCTCTCGGAATGGAACTTGTTCGTATGTTAGGGACTTACTGTATTAGTTACATTTTGATAAACTGAGCTTTCACTAACTTCTAGTTACCATAATGTTAAGTTGTACTAGTGGCAGTCTTATATAGTGAATTAGCTAAACACATTAAAAAAAAAATCTAACATTTTGTGACTGTCTTATTAAGAAAATCATAGTGCTTCAAAACCTTATTAAGTTTTAAATTGTAGTCACATTTTATAAATGTGTAATACGTTTATACTTGACACTTGTGAAAATATTTTCCCTAGGCTTTTATTTTAGGTCAAATCTACAGTGTAGGAAAACTTCCATCATCTGTCAACTTCAGTAATGTCATTATAAGGCTCATCTACCCATGCTAAAATTATGGTTGTTAAAATTCAGTTTTGTAAATGGTTGTATTAAGTCACTACCACCAAGTCTTTAACACATTGCATTATAAACCTTGGCTTTTGTTACTGTGAATGACTATTTTTTCTGTGCAATGGTATTACTCTTTAGCCTTTAAATCTTTTATTAATATATCAGGCAGTGACGTGTGTAACTACAAAATAGGAAAAAAGAATTTAAACAGATTTTATTTGTGGCTTTTACTAAATTGTCATCTGACAGAAGATTAGCTCCTTCTTATTTGTTTGGTTTTCAGATGAAGGTATTTAATTTTAGTCCAGGGATCAAACCTGCAAATAAACGATGTACATAATATGGTACTGTAATGAGAATGTAATGAATATGGTGCTTTACAAGATTTGCTTATTCCCCCTCAGTGATGGTTATAATACATACTCATAAAAATTTGGAAAACACGGAAAAGCATAATGAAGAAAGGAATGTTTATTTTATTTAATTTACGTATTTACTTTTGGCTGCGTTGGGTCTTCGTTGCTGCACGTGGGCTTTCTCTAGCTGTGGCAAGCAGGAGCTACTCTTTGTTGTGGTGTGTGGGCTCTAAGCTCACAGGCTTCAGTAGCTGTGACATGCAGGCTTAGTAGTTGTGGCTCACGGGCTCTAGAGCACAGGCTCAGTAGTTGTGGTGCACGGGCTTAATTGCTCTGTGGCATGTGGGCTTTTCCCAGACCAGGGCTTGAACCCGTGTCCCCTGCATTGGCAGGTGGATTCTTAACCACTCTGCCACCAGGGAAGCCCCAGGAATGTTTCTTAGAATAATGATTTGTTCTGAGCGTTGAAAATCAATGGAGATATAAAAAACTATATATAACCTCAAGAGTTGGTTGGGTAGAGAATGTTCTTTGTTATCAGTCAGAAAATGAGATGTTTTCTTCCCTAGTTCACCAAATTGTTTCTAGTTGAAAATATAGGACATTGGGAGCTTGAGGCAGGATGACTTTCTGTCATTTGTTTCTTTAAATTTTTTATATGATTCCTTCAACATTTGTTATATAGGGATTTAATTATATAGATCAGATTAAATTAGTATAGTATTTTTAACTTAAGGGAAAGCAATGGTTTTAAAATAATCTTATCAAATACCTGGATCTCTCACCTGAGCTGAACACCTATATTTTTCGTTGCCCAACTAGTGTTTTCATCTGAATGTTCAGTAGGACCTGACTTCCTAATTTTCCCCTGACCACTATCCTTGTCTCTTTTATTTCCCTTTCTCAGTGACATCACCATTTATTGTCACTCAAGCTAGAAACCTGAGATTTTTCTTCTCATTTTTATTCTTCTGTTTTTGAGATGTTTCTTGAAATCATTCCTACCTCTTCATCTCCTTTGCCTGATCAACTCCTCATCCTTCAGATCTCACCTTAGATGTTATTTCCTCTGGAAGCCTTCCCCTTCCCAACTCGCATACCTATCAAATCTTATTTAAGAGCCTATCTTACATAGTTTTTAAAATTTACCATTGTTATAGCATAATTGTCTGTTTTATTTGGATATCTCACTAGACTATGTACTTCTTAATCATAGGGACTATTTGCTTGCTCACTGTTAATCCCTACTGCTTAGCTTATGTAATAGATACAATATATATAGCTTACATAATAGATATATAGAGAAAATAATTTGTTCAGTGTTGTTGAAATCTGTCCTGTCCTTTCTGCTTTTTCTGTCTAGTTTTAGCCCTTACCTCAGTTCACTTTTCTGAGTATGGCGTAAAATCTCTTCCTTCACGGTGCTTTCTTGGCATCCTGACCATTCTTCTGTCTTAGCTACTTCCCACAATAAAGTAGGATCATCTCCCACTTTGATACTATAAAGCAGCAGTCCCCAGCCTTTTTGGCACCAGGGACCGGTTTTGTGGAAGACAGTTTTTCCACGGACCCAGGGTGGGGGGTTAGGAGGGATGGTTTTGGAATGATTTAAGTGCATTACATTTATTGTGTACTTTATATCTATTATTATTACATTATAATATACAAGGAAATAATTATACAACTCAACATAATGCAGAATCAGTGGGATCCCTGAGCTTGTTTTCCTGCAACTAGATGGTCCCATCTGGGGGTGACGGGAGACAGTGACACCCGACGTGTGTTGCTTATGTCCAGTCTACTCCGTAATCTCGTTTTGGCTGCTGTCACTGCAGAAAACCCTGCTTCACAAAGATAGGGTGTTGGAAATGGAAGCAGCCTTTTCAGTGCTTTTTGTGGCAATCTCAGGATATTCCGCCTTAGCTTTCATCCAGAACATATGGAGATTTGAAGTTGTCTCAAACATACTTTTAAGGCTACCATCATTTGCGATCTCAACCACTTGATCCTCTTCTAGCATGGACAAAGTCGATTCACCTGGCTTATTCACAAGTGGGTCGCAGATCCATTCCTTCCCAGTTTGGGGGTCTTTTGTGGTTGGGAAGTAATGCTCAAAGTCTTTTGAAAGCTGAGATAGGTGATCATGCACCAGCTGGGAGAAAGAAGGCCCTGGCTCAGTCTCTTTCAAAATCTTTGCCAATATTTGAAACGTGTCAAATTCCCAGTGTTCACTCGTCGCCCCCATAATTCAAGTTTGGCTTTGAATGTAGCCTCTTTTTCTGCCAACTTGAACACAGTTGTCGTTCTCCCCTGAAGTGACAGATTGAGTTTGTTGAGCAGGTTGAGTATGTCACACAAGTAAGCAAGTTTTGTGACCCATTCTGTGGCACTGAAATGTGCTTCCAGTGGTGACTGTTTTTCTAAAAGAAATCTCTGGAGCAGCTCTCTTAACTCAAAACCTCTGGCCAGTGATCTGCCTTTAGAAAGCCATCTCACTTCTATGTATAAGGGAAGACGTGTGTGCTCTGCGTCCATCTCCTTGCAAAGCTGTGCGAACAAACGTGAGTTAAGGGCGTGTACTTTACTTTGGTTGATAATTTTAATGATATCCTGCAAAACACTGTTAAGCTCAGGTGACAATTTTCCGCTACCCAGTGTTTCTCTGTGGATGACAGAGTGCGTAGACTCACATTCAGAAACGACCTCTTTGACCCGAGTAGTGAAACTAGAAGGCCGTCCAGTCATGGCAGCTGCTCCGCTCATGCATATACTGACACAAAATGACCCATTCAGTTTCCCTGATACGTAATCATTCAAAGACTTGAATAGTTCTGTAGCTGTGGTGTTGGTTGGCAACAAAAGTGTACATAACGTATCCTCATGTGCATCCTCCTGAAAAGTATATCACACAAAAACAAGCATTGTTGCCTTGTTGTCAACATTGGTAGACTCGTCAATCTGGATTGTGTACCACTGTGACTCATTAATCCTCTCTAACAATTGTGCCTTAATATCCTCTGCTATTTCATCAGTTTGTCTAGTTAGGGTGCTAGCTGAAAGAGGAACACGTGCCACCTTTTGAACTGCAGCCTCTCCAAAAAGTTCATGACAAATGTCCTTAGCAGCAGGCAGGATCAACTCTTCACCAATAGTAAAGGGCTTCTTAGCTTTAGCAATGCAGTTAGCCACTAAGAACGATGCCTTCAGTGCAGACACATTTGATGAAGTGGTGGCCTTCAATAATTGCTTCTGTTTTTTGTGTTCACATTTTTTCCTTTTGAAAAACTCCAAAGGCTTGTTTTTAATGCAGGGTGCTTGTTCTCCATGTGGCAAAGCAGTTTTGAAGGTTTCATGGCTGTGTTGGATAACCGGTTGCCACATATTATACAAAGTGGGCTTGGAGAATGTCAATCACCTGTTGCAGTGAACCCGTAATTTAAGTAGGATTCTTGGTGTTTTCTTTTTGTTGGTGGTCTTAGAGTTTTCTGCTGTTTCATCATTGGGCCTTTCCCCCTTTTCAAAGAAGCTCTCTAGTGACATTTGTTTTTTACTCATTTTGGCTAGGGTTAGCTTGTGGGCTTACCACAACTGTGACCGAGACAAATGTGCAGTGCGGGAAAGAGGTGCAGATGGAAGTGGTAAATAAAATAATGGGCAGGCCACGCGCAGACTAAAATCAGTGTCAGATTCTGACTTAAAGCCTGCTACCACATGCAGCTGAATTGTCAGTTCCCACTCACTGATAGGGTTTTTTGTTGTTGTTGTTGTTGTTTTGTGGTATGCGGGCTTCTCACTGTTGTGGCCTCTCCCGTTGCGGAGCACAGGCTCCGGACGCACAAGCTCAGCGGCCATGGCTCACGGGCCCAGCTGCTCCGCGGCATATGGGACCTTCCTGGACTGGGGCACGAACCCGCGTCCCCTGCATCGGCAGGTGGACTCTCAACCACTGCGCCACCAGGGAAGCCCCACTGATAGGGTTTTGATATGAGTCTGCAAACGATTTATTATGGTCTCTGTGCAGTCAAACCCTCTGCTAATGATAATCTGTGTTTGCAGCCGCTCCCCAGTGCTAGCATCAGCACCTCAGCTCCACCTCAGATCATCAGGCATTAGATTCTCATAAGGAGCGTGCAACCTAGATCCTTCACATGCGCAGTTCACAGTAGGGTTTGCGCTCCTATGAGAACCTAATGCAGCCGCTGATCTGACAGGGGGCGGAGCTCAGGCGGTAATGCAAGCGATGGGGAGCAGCTGGAAATACAGATGAAGCTTCACTGGCTTGCCTGCTGCTTACCTCCTGCTGTGCAGCCTGTTTCCTAACAGGCTACAGACCAGTACCAGTCTGTGGCCTGGGGGTTGGGGACCCTTGCTGCGAAGCTCCTAGAACAGATACCATGAGTTTGCTCTTGTACTCTCTCTGTGTTCAGCATAGTGCTCTGATCGACCATTTCAGTTTCATTCCTCCTCTCTAGCCATATGGTGGGTGGGCTTATTACCTCTCAGCTCAACGTGCCACCAGTTTTTATTCTTCTGTGCCTCTGATCCTACTCTTTCC
>NW_006786891.1:1082485-1119940 GCF_000442215.2 Lipotes vexillifer
TCTTTCCCTTTGCCTGAGCACACCTTTTACCTTATAAAGTTTTATTCCTGCTTTAAGGCCCAGCTTAAATATCATCTCCTTTGTCAAACCTTCCCTGAAACCTTGATTGCTAGTTCCTCTTCCCTTTCTACTTACAGAGTCTTTATTCCTTTATAATAGTACTCACCACATTTTAGTGTGATCTTTTTTTTATTTTTATTTTTTGGCTGCATTAGGTTTTGGTTACTGCCCATGGGCTTTCTCTAGTTGTGGCGAGCAGGGGCTGCTGTTCGTTGCAGGGTGGGGGCTCCTCATTGCAGTGGCTTCTCTTGCTGCAGAGTATGGGCTTTCGGCACAAGGGCTTCAGTAGTTGCAGCACGCCGGCTCAGTAGTTGGCGGGAAGCGGGCCCTAGAGCACAGGGTCAGTAGATGTGGTGCATGGGCTTAGTTACTCCACAGCATGTGGAATCTTCCCAGACCAGGGATCGAACTGTGTTCTCTGCATTGACAGGTGGATTCTTAACCACTGTGCCACCAGGGAAGTCCTGATCTTTTTTTTAATGTGTCTTCTTTTTTGTTTTGATTTGAACTCCTTCAGGGCAGGGTCTGTGTCTTATTCATTTGGATATGTCTAGAAATTAATGCACACAGTGCCTGACACCACAGAATTTCAGTACAGGTTAGTTGCTTGAATAAATAAGGCAAAGTTTGGTATAAATATTAGAATATTTTCCAGACTTAATTCCTGCAAAGTTTATAGCAGACTAGAAACCATCACTAAATGTTGAAATAAAGCAAATGATCTTCTGAATAATAGCTTATTTTGAAGACCATAGAAGAAGATTTTGTAGGCAAGAGGATTTTTAATCCTGAAGGTTAATGGACTGGTTTTTTGTATTTTGCCAACCTGTTCTTGTGTCAGGGATTTCCTTTGAGAATCTGATAAAGGCTATTAGACTCTGCCTCCAGAAAAAAAGAACATGTTTATCCATGTACACTGTTTTGCATTTATTTCAGGAGTTCCTAGACCCTTAAAAACTATCCATGGACCAATTTTTAAGAACCCTTGTTCTGAAAGTAAAGTGGTTCAAATAGAGAAGTTCGTGGCAGTGAAAAGGCAAAACATACCAAGAAATTGCTTCAGTCTCTTAGATAGTGTGGTGGTGGTGGGTTATGCTGAGGCAGGAGTTAATATTTATTTGTCTTCTACCAGCTTCTACTTCCTTCCTGTCTTCTGTCCTTTTAGCAACATCAGGAAGTAAAAGCTACATCCTGTCAGGCCAGTTTGTTATCCTGGTCTTGGGCCAGTAAACAGGATAGATGATTACAATAATAGTTATTTGGCATTGTGCTATTCCTGCTTTATATAAATTCTCTTATTAAATTCTTGCAACACGGCTGAAGCGTAAGCAGTTTTATTCTGATTTTTCAGATGATGAATGGACAAGTTTTCTAAAAAGTTTTCCTTGATATCCACTTCAGCTTAGAGAACACTCAATATCCTTCTCTCCGAACACTTACAATACTGAATTATATTTCTTTCCCCAGTAGTCTCTGAGCTCTGTGTGATAGTACCAACTGTCTCTTAAAATTTCTAATTAGGCAGTATAGTGTAGTATTATTTCAGAGCGTGGGCGTTGTAACCAGATTGCCTGGTTTGATTCCATACATGACTTAGACAAGTTACTTAACTATCTGTGCCTCAGTTTCTTCATCTGTAAAATAGAAATACGAATAATCCCATGTAAAATGCTTAGTACAGTTCCTGGAACATGGTAAATTCTCAATGCATGTTAGTAATCATCATCATCATCCCCAAAACCTAGCTCAGCATTTAGAGCACAGCATTCACTGAAAGGTGCTCAGCAGACATTGGTTGGAATAGCTGAATGAGCACTCTCTTCCCTAGTTGGAGACTGGAACTGTGTAGCTCGGCAGCCAGAATCTGTGTTCCTAAATATATAGATCTCTACCTCAGTCGTATATAAGAACTGATTTTTTAAAAAATATTTCAGGTGATGTTAGCATATGGTTTTAATTTTTTTTTAATTATGTTTTTGGTTTAGTTTACTTCAAATACTGTGAGAAAACATTAGCTCTGGAGAGAGCATTGGTTATATTGTCGAATCTGGAATTCTTTTGCTTATAAAATCCAATGTGATCTGTTTCTGGCCCTGTGGTACTGATGCTAGAAGGTCTCAATTGTGACTACCTCAGCAATGGCGTTACTGATTGAGTAATCGAAGCTCTACATTGTAGTATGCGTTTGTTTGGTTATAAGGAGGCACCTTAATTTGTTTTCACATAAAGTACATGGCTCATCATTTAAAACCTCTGCTTGGGGAGACTTCCCTTATTTGAAACCCTCCTTGCTCAAGTCTGAATCTGTGCTAATACAGCAGCTGCTAGCCACATTTGGCTATTGAGCACTTGAAATATGGCTAATCCAAATTAAGATGTGCTATTAGTATAAAATATACTGGATTTCAAAAGAAGAATGTAAATATTTTGGATATCTTGGATTAAGTAAAACATATTAAAATAAATTTCACTTGTTTCTTTTTAATATATAGCTATTTGATCATTTAAGATTACATGTGTGTCATATTTCTCTTGGACCGCTCTGGTCTGAATCAGTTGTTTTCTATAAAAATTATGTTTTATTTGCTTGTATTATTTTGTGGCACTGGTAGCTTATTAAGGGGCACTTACCTCTTTTAAGAGAGCAATACTTTTTAGAATGTGTTTCAGTTTGTCTTTGGGAAACAAAAATATCTACCAAGAAATTTCAGCTCCTGAAGGATTTAGGAGTCAGTCTCTACCAACATACTTAAGTCCTAACTGCCATCACTCTGGATGCTTGATTACAACTTTCCAAAAAGCCAGTAAATGTTCTACTTTTATACTAGTAAATTGTATGATGATGATGATGATGATGATCGCCGACATTTACTAAGCACTTATTGTGTGGTAGGAATTGTGCTGAAGTATTTCTAGATATAATATAAATTAGTCATCCCCATCAACTTTATTATCCCTTTTTTTTAATTACGAAAACCAGGTTCTAGTCTTACATTTCTTTTCTTTGAGTTTTTTTCATCTCATTTTGTTCTGCTAGATAAGTAGAATAAATTAATTATTTGGGGTTTGCAAAATAAACTTTCATTTCTCCTTTTAAAAAGTGAAACATCTAATTTTGGATTCTGCCACTGACAGGGCAGTGGTCATGTGAGCCATACCCCAAAGTTTGTGTTTACCCCTGATTCCAGTTAGGCTTTCAACAGTTTATGCCCATGAATACATTCGGACTTTTTTTTTTCAAAACTAAAGCTCATTTAAAAAGCCAGCCTCCTAGAACTAAGACGTTTAGTTTTTCCCATAGGACTGAATGTACTTAAACTTTTATAGCAATTATCTTTCTTTTCTTTAAAGTCTTTATTGAATTGTTACAATATTTTAATTAATTAATTAGTTAATTAATTTTTGGCTGCATTGAGTCTTCATTGCTGTGCACAGGCTTTCTCTAGTTGTGGCAAGTGGGGGCTGCTCTTCATGCGGTGCTCAGGCTCTAGGCGCACGGGCTTCAGTAGTTGTGGCACACAGGCTTAGTTGCTCTGCGGCATGTGGGATCTTCTCGGACCAGGGATCAAACCCGTGTCCCCTGCATTGGCAGGCAGATTCTTAACCACTGTGCCACCAGGGAAGTCCCTATAGCAGTTATCTTAACAGTTTTGTAATTAATGGCTATGTTTGTTTTCCCAGCAAACTGTAAGTAGGGGCCCTGGTTTAATCTTTTTTGGCATGTAGTAGATACTCAATAGCTGTTTGTTGAAAGAATGAAATAATATATAGTTATATAATGATTATATATTTAAGGCAAAGAGAAATTAAAAACTTAAGGTACAAATCAATGTCTTTACTCTCTAACTTAAGTTTTTATCAACTAAATATGAATTCTTAGAGTGAAAGACCATCTAACTTTCAGACTGGTTTGAATTACACGCCAGAATTTTCTTATCAGCTGTCTGTAGTTGTTACTCTAATCTAACTTAAGACTTCTGACAGTTCCCAAGATAAGCAGAGTCAGAGTGTTCTATTGCCTTTCTAGCAATTGTCATCAGCTTTCTCAGTAATAAGAGCCTCTGCTTCCTCTCTTCCCCCACAGAGCAGAAGCCAGCAGAGAAAGAAGAGCTATGTTGTTAAATAATGCCATTCAGAGTTCAAAAAAGCACAGCTCAGAAATCTTTAGGGACTCCCATTGCCAGTGAATTAAAAGTCTGTGTGTCTTTACCCAGTACTGGAGTTCTTTTATAATCTTACCCTGATCTACCATTCCAGCTTTATTTACCACACATGAACCCTCCATCTTAGATAAATTAGTCTGCTGTCTAGAATTTTCTCACCTCTGTGCTTTCTTTTTTATTAATTTTTTCACTGTGGTAAAATATACATAGCATAAAGTTGACCATTTTAGCCATTTTTAAGCATACCAGATCAGTGGCATAGGTGTATTTACGTTGTTACACAGCTGTCACCACTGTTCATCTCCAGAATTTTATCATCCCAAACTGAATGATTTAATTGGACTTGATATCAACTCAACTTCGATGGTATACAAAATCCTACTTCTGTAAATTCTGTCCCATCCACTTTATGTTGTTGATGTCATAAATTACATCTTTATACATCATATATCCACTAACATAGCTTTATAATTATTTTTTATGCATTTGTCTTTTAAGTCTTACAGAAAATATTAAGGGGAGTTGTAAACCAAAATTACAATAGTAGTAGTTTTTGGTTTTGTCCATGTATCTACCTTTACTGGAGATCTTTATACCTTCGTATGGCTTCAAGTTACTGTCTAGTAGCCTCCTTTCATTTCAATCTGAAGGATTCCCTTTAGCATCTCTTATAGCACAAGTCTAATGGTAATGAAATCCTCAGCTTTTGTTTATCTGGGAATATCTTAATTTTTCCCTCATTTTTGAAGGACAGTTTTTCCAGATAGAGTATTTTCAGTTGACAGTTTCTTTTTTATTTCAGCATTTTAAATATGTCATCCCACTGCCTTCCGGCCTTCAAGGTTTCTACTGAGAAATCCAATGATAATCTCATTTTTGATCCCATATACATGAAAAGTCTTTCCTTTCTTATTGCTTTCAAAATTCTGTCTTTGTCTTTCAACAAGTTGATTATAATTGTCTCAGTGTGAGTTTCTTTGGATTTTCCTGCTTGGCGTTCATTGAGCTTCTTGGGTTGCAGATGTGTGTATTTCATCAAATTTGGGAAGTTTTCTTCTTGGTTTACCTCTTAGTCTGTCATTGTACTGACATCGTTTTTGCTTTCTTGCATAAGCTCTCCCTTGCATTTGAAATGCCATTTTTCTACCCAATATTGATTCTTTCCTTCAAGGCTTAACTGAAGTCTCATCTTAAGTGAGTCTTCAAGGTTTTGTGTCACAAAGCATTCCCAGGCTGGAATAATTTCTTTTGAAATACCATATGATAAATATACCACTTACTGTCTGCACAGCTTATTTTTGCAATTCCATAATCCTGCCTTCACTGATACCAAGGAAGCCTTTTCAGACCCTCTCCAGAGTCAGGTACCCATCTTCTGTGTTCCCACAGCACCTTGTACTTACCTCTTGTAGCACCCAGTACCCTGCATTGCAGTTATCTTTTTATGTTCTCCTGCCCAACCCCTCACATACACTTAATGGAAAGTGTCTGTCCCATTGTTTTTTTGTATCACTAAAGTACAGCACAGTGACAGGTATGTAGTAGAATTCAGTATTTGTTAAATCAATATGTAGGTTTTGAAGATGCATAAGGATATATTGGGTACCGTTGTGTATTCTTGTTTTTACTCCTCACAACAATCTTTGTGTATGATATGTAAAGTAGATACTACCTTCAATTTACTTTAAGGAATTAGCTCACACAGTTGTGGAGCTGGCAAGTCTAAAATCTCTAGAACAGGATGATAAGCTGGAGACTCAGGTAAAAGTTCATGTTGTAGCTCAAGTCTGAAGACAGTTTGGAAATAGAATTGCCTCTTCCTTGGGGAAGCCTCAGTTTTTTTCTCTTAAGGCCTTAAACTATTGGGTAAGACCCACCACACTATGGAAGGTATCTACTTTACTCAAAGTCTGCTGATTTAAATGTTAATTTTATCTAAAAAAATACCTCTATAGCAACATCCAGACTGGTGTTTGACCAAATATTTGGGTACCATGGCCTAACCAAATTAGTACATAAAATTAACTATCACAGAGGGTGATAGCCAGGGCTTAAGCCTTTCCAAATTTCTCTGTCTCCTGCCTTTCACCTCTGCTTCTTTGTATGAAAATTTTATTATTCTTTAGACAGCAAATGCCAACAACATCTTGACCTACATTTGCCCATCTTCATCATTTCACAGGAATGATTTTTCTTAAGAATGAATGAAATAATCCATGTAAAGTACGTATCACATAACACCTATCATATAGTAAATACTTAATAAGTTCTAGTTTCAATAATTGTTATTGTTAGTAGTAGTAGTAGATATGGTAGTGGTAATAGTGGTTTTCCATTAATTCCAAATAAAGGCATCCTAGATAAAGATTTTAACCACCTTGGCTTTGATCACGGGCCCAATCTTGAGGTAATTCCTGTGATTATGAGGTGGGAAGCTGTGACTGGTTAAGCTTTGGTCAGGAGCTAATCCCTGGCCAGTTACTACTCAGAGAGTTTGAGTCTGTAAAAAGATGGCATTTTCTACTTGAACTATATGGGTAGAAAGATAATAGGGAGAGAGGAGCAGTCTCCTAAAAGAAAGATTGCTGAGTACTGGGAGAAGGGAGGGTCAACCAGAACAAATAGCTGTTGCTACAGTGATTTAACAAAGATGACCTGTGATGAAACCAGTATTTGAATTCTGGACTATATTTTACTCCAAGTCTTATGCTTTGAAAATCATATAATAAGTTTCTAAAAGTAGACAGCAATTATTTTGATTATTAAGACAAGATCAGTGTTTTATAAACTGTTTTGTACCCCATAATTCCTTTTAACAAATTTAAAAATTACTCCATCAATATTATTTAAAATTCTAAGTAGTGTTAATATTATGAGTAAAACAAAACCATAGCATAGGCTCAAAGCCTGCTTTTTTCTTTTTTCCTTTTTTTTTTTTTTTGCGTTACGTGGGCCTCTCACTGCTGTGGCCTCTCCCATTGCGGAGCACAGCCTCTGGATGCGCAGGCTCGGCGGCCATGGCTCACGGGCCCAGCCGCTCTGCGGCATGTGGGACCTTCCCGGACCGGGGCACGAACCCGTGTCCCCTGCGTTGGCAGGCGGACTCCCAACCACTGTGCCACCATGGAAGCCCTGCTTTTTTCTTAATTACTTGATATCTTGTACATTTCACCTTACAAATCTTAAGATGGTAGAGATATCAGCATCTGCAGAGTGAAAAATAATAATCAGAGTCAGAAGAACCATTTCATGGTAGATACAGATTAGAATTCTGGTCTCCAGTCTTGTGAGTGGCTTTTGCCTACTTCATAGTAGGTTTATGCAGTTATCAACTTTAGGCTTCTGAAAGCTTAGCTTGGGCTTTGCATTTCTTCCTGGTTCAGATTCTAGGTTCCATGGAATCATAGCAGTCAACTTTTGGAACACCAGGGAGCTCTTTCTCTGGCCTTTCTAGCTTTGGTATTTGTGGATTCCTCAGGATATGCTATCATCTTGGGAGTGAATAGGGCCAGAGAGATAGTCTAAAATGGAGGGTGTATAGGATCATTTCCCTTTTTTAGAAGTTACTAAGGTGAAGGCAATAGCTTTTCTTGATGTCCAAGATAAGCGGCAAAATGCTCACACACCTGTTTTGAAGTATGTGTCTGTCTTATCCACATATATTGGTGGGCTCCTCAGGAAACTGCATCTAGATGTCTTTTTATTGTGGCACAGAATCTTGAAAAGAATTAAAATTTTAAATTACTAATGTTAAACAGAATGCTTGGATATTCTTGTATTGACTAATGTATCCATCACCTTTAGAAAAATATACTTGTTGTTTGAAAGAGAGGAGAATGTAAAGAACATGGTCAACCATGCTTAGTGTACCTAACTGTGTGTTTAGATATGTTTACTTGCCTGAAATGAGAAGGATAGCTATAGAGGTTAAGTGTCTATGGAATACCACAGTATAACAATTTTGTATCTCTGAAATTATAATCTAAATTAATGAGAAAATTATTTGATTTTCAGTCTGGTTTATAGGACAGATTTTCATTAATAATGTTTTTTATCGAAAGTAATATAACTGGTCATTTTATTATTTTTAAAGTTTTCTGTTTAGCACCTATGTTATACTACTTCCTTTTGGTAATAAAAGGACTTATGAGACCAGAATTTTACTAGATAAAAGTGGATTGAAAGTTAAGTTTAATTGATCTCAGACTAAGATAAACTAATCCCTAAAGATTCCCATATTTTATTTAGTTGAGAATGGTCTTCTGGATGTTTGACATCACCACCACTCCGCACCCCTGCCACACCCAAAATTATGAAGAGAAGTTGGTACTTTCTAAGCTTCCTCCATTTTAGCCAAACATAGACTGTTTGCTGGTTAGAGCTGAGAGTCCTTTGTAATCTGTTTTCTTTTTTCACTAAGTGAGCATCCTTCTTTTGCTCTCCCATTCTTGTGTCTTGGCTGTGTTAAGTCAGCTCACTGCCTTCTTGCAGCCTTGTTTTCCTGCATGCACACTTTATCTTCTGACCAGGCACAGTGACAGCAGTTAACAGGGGAGCAAGAAAGGATTGAATACAAACATGCACATTAGTGTGTGCAGTTTTGGTCTATGATACCATGTTGCGTCTTCTGTTTTTGTCATCTACTGTCAGAAAGGAGGAGCTGAGCTGATATTGACCTAGTGTGGAATGCCTGAGGATTTGGGATGAAGGGAGCAGGCTAGTGTTTCATGTGACTTATCTTTGACATGCTGCAGCAGGACTGAAAACACTCTTCTGCTCACATAAAGCGGAAAGAAAAAATTTCCAAGATTTCACTTGCAGAATTTGTGGAGTATATTTAGATGTTTCTTCCTGTGTTTTTCTAGTTTTCAATTTTATCTAATTTTATAAGGATTGGAAGTGGGGAATGAACTTTGCTTAATAAGTAGATTGAGGTATTATGGAGTAACGAGCTGCAACGATTCACATGGTAAGGGAATGTTTAAAATCTCCACTGACATCTTGACCCACATTTTGACCCATCTGACAAACGGTTAGTGAGCTCCTTGGCCATCTCAAGTGTTTAAAAGTAACAGTAAATAGCTTTATTATTGTGCTTTTTTTCCTCCTATATAAATCTTAAGAGCATTGCACCTGCATATCCAAAACAGTTGATTTTTGTCTACATTTAAAATCTCAGCTCAAAAAAGGTGAGAAATATAAATGTAGCATGTAGTTTTCCCTTAAGTATCTCCTTTGGTGTAATTTTCTCACTTTATGCCTCAGCTTAATGGAGGCTGAGCCTCTGTTTGGGTTATGTCTGGGATGAAACTGAAATATAATCATGAAGCTCTAAGAAGAAACTCTGCAGTACTAATCTGGAGGACTTAATGAATGGCATCCTCCCTTCTTATTGCCTTCTTTTACCTTTCCCCCACCCCAAAAATGTATTGCTGCAGAAATCTATGGCTTTTTCCTCTCATTTTGTAGAAAAAGAAAGTGAAAGGAGTGGGGGTGGGGTGGGTAGATTTCAGTACAAACGGGCATTTAAATTTATTATGTCAAAAAAGAATAGCTCTGTTTTGTAATTCTGAATCTAAGGTTGCTTAAGATTCACTTTAGGAATCCAGCTCTGATGGAAGCATGTAAGACTTTAGATAATGATGTTTCAAACTAAAAGTGGATCCTAACATGTTTGACCTGAAGAGTAGAAAGAGATAAATGCTAATGTGATTCTTTTTTTACTTAGTGTACATTGTCTTATATATTTGATCAATTGGTATGTATGGGTGGTCCTAAAATAGCTTTTGAGCAGATGTGGTATTTAATAGAGCAAATGGCCTGTGTTTTGACAATCTTTTTCTATTTTCTCTGTTGTTTCATTCTAAAATTGGTGCACACAAGTGAGATTTAAGAGGGAATTAACACTTCAGTAAATGTCCTTTTCCCTAATATTGTTGACTGTTTCTATTAGCCATTTTCATTTTATTTGACAGTGATACTTAAGGGTTAAGCTTCAGAGCTGATGCAACTCCTCCTTTTTTTCACCAGCAATTTTCATTGGGCAGCATTTCCATAGCAACAGTGAGATCAGTGAAACCTGAGTGTTTCATTGATTATTTTTCTCCTCTTCCTTTTTTAATATATTCTCTCTTCACCACATTTTAGTGAGAAAGCGATTTTTTTTTTTTTTTACAAACAGAGCTTATATTGATTTCTATTCCATAAATAATTAAAAGAGGGTAGAAAAATCTGCCCTTCATTTAAAAATTGAATGTTTCACTATGTATTTAAAAAACGATTCAGGGTTAGGAGGATGGATAACCATACCGGCTGTAGCTGATGTTCTCAAATATTCTTGCATTGTTTGCTGGTCTTCTAGGGAAAAGAATAATGTGGAACAGGACCTTAAGGAGAAAGAAGATACTATTAAACAGAGAACAAGCGAGGTTCAGGTATGTGAACTGTAAAATTCAGTATTCCATATCTGATTTAGGAGGATTCATTTTAAATGTATGGGGTCGTTTACTATGTGATGGTTGTGGTATTGATGAGTAGGTCAAGGGAATGCTTATTATTTATGTGATATAAATGTTGATCTTTTGCAAAATGATTATTTTTCTCCTAATTCTGGCCTGCAAAGATTACACTACAATGATCAAGCAGTATTTTTCAGTGTAAATTTCTAGCTTTAATGGTATTTTAAGATGATATTTATCTGCATATTATATCCTTAAAGGTAAGTTTGAATGACTTATGATATAAATATTATTATGCCAATAAAACTGAATGAGTGAGATCATCATCATCATCATGAAAACGCAGATTGCTTTTTCATGGGTGTGAGATTTTGTTAGCTAGGAGACCTAGTATTTTAAAGGACTGTCTCTCATAATACTGATAGGGTGGGAAATGGTATGGAACAATTTACAGTAGTATTTTATAAGTTGTTTAGTAGCCAGGATATCTTAAACTTTGGCATAAAGAGATTTAATTCATTTTCACTAAGTGCTAAGTAGCTTCATTTTACAAATAGAAAAGATAATAAAACTTCAGTTTCTGATTGGGAAATGATGCAAAAGAGGTATTTCAAACATTAAAAATACAGAAAATTGGGCAGTGTTGCATTTAGAGCAGTAAGCAATGCATGTGATCATGTTATTGGAGCACCGTTTCTTAAATGCCACACCAGCACATACAGGAGGTTGGATATCAAAGCACTGGTAGCAGTTGCCAGTAAGAGCTCATGGATGGGCATTTCTTAACATGTTACTTGTATGTTGGATTTCCTTGTCCTGATAGTTTGAAATGGGCAAAAGCTCTAAAATTGTTAGATCCATTATTTTGTTTTAATGTAGCACATTCACCAGAGATTGTCTGACAGGTGAACGATGCTAGGGTGGGGAGAATGATTTACTGATGGGCTGAGGAAGAAGCCAGAGAGAGAGACTTCTTATTAGAAGTTGATTCCATTATTGTACTTATTTTTCTGGAATTTTCTTAAAGGTGATATAAAGTTAAGAGATCATCACTAATATATTTCTCTTTGTGGTAGTGAGATATGGAATGGTTACCTCAATTACATTATTTTTGTGCAATTTTTGAACTTCTTAAGAAATGCAAAAAAGTCATAGACTTTAAGCAGTTATTGCTGAAAATAGCTTAAGAATGGAATATAAAATCTCAAAAGTTTTCACAGTCTGAAGCGGTAGATATAGTTACTGATATAATATTGGACAGCTTCTAAATTTAGCTAGATAATGTTTCAAAGTACAAAGGTTTTTGCAGTAGACAATATTTTTTTATTTGTGTACATCTATCTGTGGTTTTTCACTATTGCATCTTTTGAGGATGCGAATTTTAAATAGCCACTTTGGGAGAACACTAAAATTTACATTGTTCTTTTCAGGCTAAATCAGCTACCCTCGAATATTTGATTTCTTATATTTATAGAAGTTTTGTTATCAGTCAAAATTGCTTTGTTATATGCTTGTCCTTCTTTTACTTAGTGGTGATGGTAAGGTATATGTTAATTCTTAAGCTTTGCCAAATCCAAAATGTGTGCTTGGCAGAGGAAGTCTAAATTGTTGAATTTTTTTGCATAAGGTGCTGTAAATAAAAGATATCTTGGGGCGTGGTTAGTATAGGCCAAGTTCTAATGGTTGAGCGTGCAAGTTCATTGAAAAAAACCACAGGATTAAAGCTTTGCATTAGTAGATTCATTACTCATTCCACCCCAATACAGGTGTTGTATTGTCCATGGTAATGAGATACTAGATTAAGAATAACATGAATAATTGACATCTACAAGTAATTAAAACTTTTCATTTTAGTGATTAGTTTCAACAACTTACCTGAAAATGGTAACAAGTATATTGTATTACCTATTGAGTTAACTCTGATTTAGCCATTGGTAATGAGGCACAGGCTAGGAATAACTTGAATAATTAAGATCTGTAACTAACTTGAACTCCTAATGCTTATTTTCTAATTTCTCTGGCAAAAGGCAGTTTACTAGAGCTTATTAATAACTATCAGAATCAAAGAACTTCACTGCTTCTTTCTGACCCCACTTTCTAATGTAGGTGCTAATGAATAATGCCAAAATGAAGACATCAAGGGAGAAGTAAGGGAATATTGACCATCAATAAATGTCTTTCTGCCTAATCCAAACTTGGCTTTTCTGAGTATTCTTGCTTTTCTCCATATTTATAAAGTCACAGATAGTGATTATATGAGCTCATATCTCAAGCACAGAAACCAAACTTTCAAAGCCTCTTTAGATGTGACCAGAGTGCCAAAAGATTAGTTTTTTTTTTTAGCATTTATATAGTCTCCCTAATTCAGTTAAATTAGAAAATCTGCTACATAATTAATTTCTACATGTTTGTTTCCTGTATGTATTCCCATGAATTACCATCTTGAAAACTTACAGTTCAAGACTTTTTTCTTAAAGAGCAAACCAGCAATTAACTTCCTATTTTATGTCGTGAAATGATCACTTAACTCATATGATGTACACTGCTAGTTTGTCAAGTTCCATGGAGAAATTAGGCTCAAAATGATCCAAGGAGGGGAAACTGTAAAAGGATGTTCTATCTCAAATGTTTATGGTTTGAGCTTTTTGTTGTTACAGGGAGAAGGTAGACCCACATTCTTTCCTACCTTAAACTGCATATGTACAGTTTTATTAAAAATTTTCTTCAGGTAGTCAACACATATTTAGGAATTCACCCTCTCATGTGTATGCTTTTCAGTTTTGTATAGAAGTTTATAGGAAACAACTTGGTATCAGACAAACTTAATTCACTTCCTGGTTCTGGCTCTTCCAAGGTTTGAGATCCTAAGGAAGAAATTCAACCACTCTACACATTAGTTTTCTCTTCTGTAACATGAGATAATAAAAATACCAAACAGTTTGCTGTTAGAATAAAATGATATAATACAGGTAAAGTGCCTCAGAGTGATTGGCACAAGGTAAGCGTTCAGTATATGTTCTAATTAATAGTAGTATTCTATATCTTACTGTCATCTCTTTGTTACTCTCCCTTCATCATCATACTCTTTCTTCTCTGACTTCTATCTTCACATGGCTATCTGCATATAGGACTAACCAATATGAAAATACCTTTTTGTTGTTGTTGTTGCTGCTGTCACTTTAGCTACCAGCCTGTTTTTCTCTATTGTTGTTTCTTTGTGTGGCCCTTTTCCCCCTTCCTAGGTTTTCAGTAACCCTACTTAGTTTCCTGTTCACCCATACCATTGTGCTTAATGTATCTCCCCAGGACCAAGAATAATCTTAAGGCCAAATCCATTGGTCCTTCCTACATTGGTTACTGATTTCTTGGGTTGTATTCTCCCAGATATTCATAGCCCTACCTCTTTGACCTTTTGCTTCTGTTGCCTTTGCCAGGGACAGATGGACACACTCCGACCCCCTCTTTCCTCCCTTTTCCATACCCCCTGTCATCCATATACTGATAACTCACAAATATTTGTCAAGCCCTCAGTTCTCTTGAGTGCCAGTCTGACATCTCCAGCTAGGCATTTTGAGGTTTATCATTTCAAAGCCAGTATATCTAAAATGAGTCTCATCTTGTTGAAAAAAATTGGCTTCAAGTTGAACTTTTCTGTTTCTGTCAGTGTTTTTCTTTCTCTCTACTGCCACCCCATCACCTAACATCTGAAATTTTGACGTCAGATGTAAGTGCTTACTCCATCCTCCTCCTGCCTTTCTTCCTAAACCAATTTTAGTTATGACTCTTAGATGTGAAAATCTTTACTGCTGCCCACTGCCACTGTTAATAATGGGAGGATGTCATCCTCATGGATATATTGGAATTGGAAAAAAAATTATAGGCCATCCTCTTGTACTACTTATTTTTTGATTGCCTGCCTCTGAACTGTGCGCCATACACATGCTCTTTTTTATTCCCACCCTTATACCTTTTGTTGTTGCAATCTAGAATGTTCCTTACCCCCCTGCTTATGTGAATTCTACCCATGCCTTAAAGTCCAGCTCAAACTCACCACTTTTCTAAACTTTCTCTTCTCTGTCCCTTCAGTCTATACCTGTATTTCCTGTGTTGGAACTCCCAGAGAAGTGTGTGTACACTTATATGGCACGTTCAGTACGTTACCTTATTGTACTATTTTAATGTGTATGTATATAGATTCCAATATCTTATAGCTTATATTGTGAGCTCCTTAAGCTTAGAAATTGTACCTTGGTTCTTATTTTTCACTATGTATGGTAATGTATTCTTAGATGGAGGTAAATTTAAGGAAGATATGACAGTAGAAATGAATAAACTTCCATTTTGTGCATGAAATTAAAAATAGGGCAACACACACTCAGAAACCACAGGCAGAATGGATTGGGAGCACAGCTGGTATCATGAAGAGTCAGACATTTCCATATTGTTCATACTACCTTCATGAGAGAGAAGCTCCCAGTTATTTAAACTTTATCAGTAAAGATTTAGTAGTTCATAGTAATTGCCCATATTTTTTTTCCCTAGATGAAGAAGGATGACTTATTTTGGGTGGAAATAAAATTAGAAACATGAGCTCAACATTCTTTTCCTGGCGATAACGTTCTTAGAACATGCTGAGAAGCATATGATTGAGAAATAAAGGCAGGCTGTTAGGGTTTTCTAACATCTACCCTAGTTTAATAGACTCCCTTTCTGGTCTTTGACTTAAGCATCTTGCTCTATAGTTGATACTTTTTTATATGAAGACTATTCCTAGGGGCTTCTCTGGTGGTGCAGTGGTTAAGAATCCTCCTGCCAATGCAGGGGACATGGGTTCAAGCCCTGATCCGGGAAGATCCCACATGCCGTGGAGCAACTAAGCCTGTGCGCCACAACTACTGAGTCTGTGCTCTAGAGCCCACGAGCCACAACTACTGAGCCCATGTGCCACAACTGCTGAAGCCCACGTGCCTAGAGTCCAAGCTCCACAACACGAGAAGCCACCCCAATGAGAACACACCGCAATGAAGAGTAGCCCCTGCTTGCCCCAACTAGAGAAAGCCCACGCACAGCAACGAAGACCCAACACAGCCAAAAATAAATAAATTTTTAAAAAAGGAGAGAATATTCCTTTAACTTCCATTTTGAAAATTAGGCCAACGTAACGAATGTACCTGATTATTTCTAGTTTTGGATTAGTCTGTAGAATTTTTTTTTAATCACTTAAATAGCATTTTCTGTAAGATTACCAAAATACTTCAAATTACCTTTGTTCTTTTTAATAGTTCTTCAAGTATGGATATACTAGTGTACAAGTATAGATTTACTGTATATATGGTTTGGGTTTTTTGTGTTTTTTTTTTGCGTATGCGGGCCTCTCACTGTCGTGGCTTCTCCTGTTGCAGAGCACAGGCTCCAGACGCGCAGGCTCAGCGGCCATGGCTCACGGGCCCAGCCGCTTCACGGCATGTGGGATCTTCCCGGACCGGGGCACGAACCCGTGTCCCCTGCATCGGCAGGCGGACTCTCAACCACTGCGCCACCAGGGAAGCCCTGGTTTGGGTTTTTTTTTAAACTTTTATTCATAAATTAGTGTCCTGTTGCTTATTTTTTACTCTGTATTTATATGAAACAGATACAAGTGTATTCATATTTCATAGATTTACCTCTTTAGTTGTACAACTGACTTGGCTTGCTAAAATTAATTATTTTATTCTTAAATATAGCTGAGAATTTTTTAATCTTTTTTTTTTTTTTTTTTTTTGCAGTACGCAGGCCTCTCACTGTTGTGGCCTCTCCCATTGCGGAGCACAGGCTCCGGACGCGCAGGCTCAGCGGCCATGGCTCACGGGCCTAGCTGCTCCTCAGCATGTGGGATCTTCCCAGACCGGGGCACGAACCCGTGTCCCCTGCATCGTCAGGCGGACTCTCAACCACTGCGCCACCAGGGAATCCCTAGCTGAGAATTTTTATGTATTTGTTTAAATTTTATTTCCACTACCCCCTGTAGCACTTCAGGGAATATGGAGGAATGGGGACAAATTTATCATTTTCTTTAACTTGTGTGATTTCTAGAAAATAGGATACTTTCCTTGAAATTTATTTTTATTTTTCTTATTTTTTGAAATTTATTTTAAAATAAAGCCAAGATCCCAGTTCAAGGATCCCTTCATTCCTGGATGAGGAACCTTGGATGTGGCTTGCTTTGGTATTTTTCTAAAACAGACCTTGACAGCGCATTACAGTAGTCTTGTTCACTTTATCCTTGCCATTTTCTAATTGCTGCTATCCTCTTTTCTTTTGTTGTTGATGACACAGGTGAGTAAGTAGAGCATGATCATGGAAAGTAGAACGTAACTAGGAAGGCATCTGCAAATGTCTTTAGTCACTCACTTGATGAGATGGCATTTGATAGTAACTGAGGTTGCACACTAATTCAGGAGAGGGTTTTCCCAAAGGGCTACCCTAAGATAAAAAGAAAGTTATCCTAGTTTAGTGGAAGACACTGTTTGCAAGAGAACCTGCTGCTGCCCTAGTCAAGGGTGGGCAGGAGGTGGGGGCAGGGAGGGAGATGTACATCTGTTGCCTTTACTTAGTCTCAGGATAAGCAAGTCTGTACCAAAATAAAATAGCCAAGTATATTTGGATATTGAAATTTTTGTGAAAATGCATTACAGTGGTAATAGTCTTACCAAGTAATTTTACAGTGAAGTTTGATTCTTATTCTTGTTCACGTGTATGTTTGCATCTGTTCATTTTGATTTTGTGCAGTTTACTAAGTTTGATTACTGAAAAAGAAGACCTTTGTGTCTGTGGATTAATGTTGGAATTTTTTTTAGAGAAGATCTTTTTCATATTTAGATGAGACATGGAGAAACATTAGTTATAATTAATTTTAATGTGGACATCTATCCAGCTTAAAATATATCACTAATGTGAGGTAGTTTCTCAGTAACCTTTTGCTTAAGGCCTGTGCTTTTGTGTTACTATGTGGATTTTTACTGTAGCTAAGAAGTGAGGTTGGGAAATTTGAGTGAATTTGTTTGCTCTTTGGAAGAGAAAGGGCAAGAATGAGTAAATATTATATTGGCTTGTTTATTCCCTTTCCTCTTGCATAAACTAGGGGTGCATTTAAAGTGACTCTCTAAAAGTGCAAGTTCTGAAATCTGGTTCATTTTATTAAAGGAAACCAGCATCAATCCCACTATTGGTAGTTCGTACATAAAAATTCAGTTACATTGGAATATTTTTATATTGGTATGAAACCATGAGAGGTATGTGATACTTAAAAAACTGAAAACTTGACATTTTATGATTATAAAGGTAATATGGGTCCCTAGTAATCATGTAAAATAAAGAAAAATATAAAAGGAAAGAAACCCTACAATTTAACGTTCCAGGGAGAGCCATTGTTAACATTTTGCTATATTTTCTATGAATGTATATAAATGGCTTTATATTTATTTGCCATTATACTGTATATGCCTTTGTATTCAACTTTTAATTTTTTATTTTTTTGGCTGCGTTGGGTCTTCGTTGCTGTGCGCAGGCTTTCTCTAGTTACGGTGAGTGGGAGCAGCTCTTCGTTGCGGTACACGGGCTTCTCCTGCGGTGGCTTCTCTTGTTGTGGAGCACAGGCTCTAGGTGCGTGGACTTCAGTAGTTGCCACGGGCCCTAGGGTGTACGGGCTTCAGTAGTCGTGGCTCGCGGGCTCTAGAGCGCAGGCTCAGTAGTTGTGGCGCACGGGCTTAGTTGCTCCACGACATGTGGGATCTTCCCGACCAGGGATCGAACCCATGTCCCCTGCCTTGGCAGACGGATTCTTAACCACTGTGCCACCAGGGAAGTCCCTGTATTCAACTTTTAAAAATTAGCGTTATGTGCTAGACATTTTCTTACATTACGTGACCCTTTTAAGGCAAATTTTATTTTTCTAATTGTACTTAAAATGTAAGTAGAGACATCATAATTACATCTATTTATAAAGACTAGGTATTATTAGTGATGTGAAGTCCAAGATTTTTCTTCGGCGTTTGGGAGAGGGTAGGAAATTAGACTAGAATATTCGAAGATGGGAATAAGTAACATATTTTTCCTATTCCTATTAAGCATTTCTTTAAAAATGCTTTTTGGATCAGTATATCATTATATATAAACCATATAATAATTTTATGAACAGAGTATTGACAGTGGATTGTTTTCCCAAATATAAAATTACTTCAGATCTGCAGGTGGCATGCTTTCAAAATATTTTGTAATTAAATTATGAGAATTTTTCAAACCACTGTAGTTTTTCAAGCTACTGCGTTAAAGTGAAGCTGTTACTATGCCTTCCTGAAGAGTAAGAATATAATATAAATGTAAAAAAAGAAATTCATAAGTTTAAAAGCATGAGAAAGATATATGCCACAGTGACATGCTAAATCAGTAAAGATTATTTCCATATAATGGAAATTTTATTATTTAAAAAAATTTTTTTAATTTTTTGGCTGTGCCACGTGGGATGTGGGATCTTAATTCCCCGACTAGGAGTTGAACCCGGGTCCCCTGCATTGGAAGTATGGAGTCTTAATCACTGGACTGCCAGGGAAGTCCCTGGAAATTTTAAATGTCACATCAGTCTTGGTCTATTGACTGTACAAATATTGAATCAGTATAGAAATTTAGATATTATTTTAATTTAACAAAATGCATTTTATTATAGGTCAGTTAGAGGCTAGTTTTAATATTTTGCTATAGTTTAAATGCAGAGTGAAGCTTTCCCATAGTATGTTGAAAGAACATAAAGCCCTTTCTGTCAGCCTCAGGCACGTTTCCCACTAGTTTCTCCCAGATACTAGAATCCTTGTGATAGTTACGAATCATTGCCTAATTAATCGTCTGGAATGTGCGAGGTATTGTACTAGATTGTGGAACCTCTAAGAAAGATGAGGCATTGGCTCTGTCCTTCAGCAGGTTATTATTTAGAGGTAACTATAATACAGTGTAGTAAGTGTCATAATAGAGGTTAGGTATAAACTGCTGTAAGCACAGGTAAAGGAACTTCAAGGTGGGTCAGAGGATATTAAATTTGGCTGGGCCTTGAAGAATGAAAAGTGAGCTTCCAGATAGCAATGGTGTGGAAGGGCATTCAAGGCAGAGCAGATGGTATAGGAAAGGCACACGGACATTGAAGTATATTGTTTGTTGGAGAAAGAAGAGGGTCTATTGAGGATGGGGCACAGGTGACCATGAAGAAAAGAGGGTAGTAAAAGAGGAAGGATAATGTGGGGCCCAGAATTGAAGGTTCTAAGGTATCTTGTAGCCTGTTTTACTTTATCCTATAGATAAGAGGGAGCCATCGTATATTTTTGAAATAGCAGAGTGATTAAAGAAATCTCCTTTGCAATGAGTTATTTTTTTAAGAAAGTTAGACATTTGGAATAGGAAGAAACAAAGGCAAAATAAATTATGAATCAGGAGAGGGACAATGAAAACTAGCATGTGTCTATTGAGAGCCAATGTGAGGTGCATATCTAAAGGTGTATCTCCATTTTGAGTGTGGATCGGTTAACAGTGTAAGCAAGGTTAAAAATTTAGGCATTAAAAAAAAATTAGGCATGCTGCTAAATTAATAATAAAGTACTAGCAGAGCTCACCATTATGAATCTGTAATCACCTAGACTCATGGAATGTTAGCTCAAGAAGAGTCTTTCATTGATTATCCATTGTGTTGCCTCTTCTAAGGGAATTTTTTCAGGAAAGCAGCATGGTAGTAGTTGTACTTTTAAATTAATCAGTTGGTTGAGAAAATATAAGTTAAAAAGCAATTATTAAAAACATTGTTCAGTGTCTTATTTAATCACAGAAGCATCTGCAAATATTTGAAAAATAGTGGCACATGTGTGAAACATTTAGTCTACAGACAGTGTGCAGCATGGCATATAGCAGAGCTCAGGCTCTGGAAGGAGAAATGAGAACCTACTGTATTGCACAGGGAACTCTACTCAATGCTCTGTGGTGACCTAAATGAGAAGGAAATCCAAAAAAAGGGGATATGTGTATATGTATAGCTGATTTACTTTGCTGTACAGTATAAACTAACACAATATTGTAAAGCAACTATACTCCAATAAAAAATTTTTTAAAAAACCTAGTTTGAATTTATCACTTGCTTAATTGTATCTTTGAACAAGTTACTCGCTCATCTGTGCCTCAGTTTTCTCATGTGTAAAATGTGAATAATAGTATCTACCTACCTCATAGATTTGTCATATGGGGTGTAAATGAGTGTAACAGTACCTAGCACAATGTAAGGGCCATTGAAAATGTTTGCTATCATGATGATGATGCTATCTTGTATAGGTCATGCAGTCATTCAGAGACTTTCTGATAAGTTTTTCTTCTATTTTCTTATATTCTTATTCTGATGAGTGATCAGTGGGGTCTTTGAATAGTATGTTATTTAAAGGATATTGTTACTTTTAGAAACTTGTGTTCACAATTTTACTTCACTCTCTTCGAGATCTCTGCCCACCTCGTGCAGACACATGCCTTAGGAGTTATCAATCCATTCTTCTTTCTCACCCGTGGTTCCTGGAGACAATCAAGTCCTAATTCCCTATGGAATCCTTTGTATATAATGAATTAACCTCTCTCCTGTGCATCTGCAGTGGTACTAGTAATTTACCATTCTTCAGAGAATTGGGAAAATAGTCATTCAAATGATCTTCTCTGGTTCAAATGAGGAACCCCAATTGTCAGAGGATATGTAAATTTGGCCATCTTGGCTGCTGTGTTTCATGCTGGTAATGATAATGGCAAGGTTGCATTCATCTGTCTCTCAACTTTCCCTTGTACAGAGATTTCCCACTGTATTTTTTTAAAATCTGTATCCGTTTTTTTTTAAAATAAATTTATTTATTTATTATTTTTGGCTGTGTTGGATCTTTGTTGCTGCATGCCGGCTTTCTCTAATTGTGGTGAGCGGGGGCTACTCTTTGTTGCAGTGCGCTGGCTTCTCTTGTTGCAGAGCACGGGCTCTAGGCTCACGGGCTTCAGTAGTTGTGGCGCATGGGCTCTAGAGTGCAGGCTCGGTAGTTGTGGCGCACGGGCTTAGTTGCTCTACAGCATGTGGCATCTTCCTGGACCAGGGCTCGAACCTGTGTCCCCTGCATTGGCAGGCGGATTCTTAACCACTGTGTCACCAGGGAAGCCCCTAATCTCTGTATCCTTTATCATTAAGCATAAGATCTAGCACATAGATGAATAAACAAACATGTCATTTTCAAAATGGTTTATCTTTTTTTGTTTTAAGAAATTTTCTTACACTGAGATCTGTATTTTCTTCTGCACATTTTAAAGTTTTGTCTTTCACATTAGGTCTGTAGTATACCTGGAATTAATTTTTCTGTTTGGTATGATTTAGAGACTTATAGTTTTTTTCTTCTTGCCATACGGGTATGCCCAGCATCATTTACTGAATAGTTAGTTCTCTTTTCCTCCGGTCAATTTTAATGTCATGCCTTCTCATCATTTTTTCTGTATATATCTAGATCTGTGTCTAAGTTCTGTTTTCTCTTCCTTTGATCTATTTGTCTATCCTTGCATCAAACCAAGCTGTCTTAGTTATCTTAGCTTTCCAGTAATTCATAATATCTTATAGGGTAAGTCCTTTTTACATTTTATAATGCTGTTTTTGGTTTTTTTCTTTGTTCTTCCAAATATGTTTTAGAATATGTTCTTCCAAAGCTTTTCAGGTTCCTTGGAAAATCTTGTTAGGGTTTTCATTGGAGTGTATAGATTAATTAGGAGAGAATTAACATCTTTACTGTGTTACTCATCATTCACTAAATAGTAATGGAGTACCTCTTGTGTACTGGGAACTGGGAATATAGCAGTGAACAAAATTCACAAATATCCCTGGACTCATGGAGCTTACATTCTAATAGAAGGAGATATGTTCTATTACTCATAGTAGCCAAAACTAGGATCAGTCTAAATGTCCATCAAAAGTATATCCATACAATGGAATACTACTCAGCAATAAAAAGGAACAAACTACGTATACATGCAGTAACATGGATGAATCTCAAAATATACTGGGTATAAGAATACAGTAGACTACAAAACAAAAAAGAAAGAATACAGTAGACTACACATTACCATAGACTACATATTATATGATTCTATTTATATGAAATGTCTATAAAAGGTAAAATTATAGCAACAGAAAGCAGGTCACTGGTTGCCTGGGGCTTGAAATGGGAATGAGAATTGACTCCTAAATGGTATGAAGGAACTTTTTAGGTTGTGGAAGTGTTACAAAACTGAATTGTGGTGATCATTGCACAACTGTATATATTTACTAAAACTCACTGAATTGTATACTTACAATGGGCACCTTTTATGGTTGTATAAATTATATCTCATAAAGCTATTTAATTATTTTATGCCAACTCAGATGCAACCTGAAAACATGCTAAGTCACGAAGAAGCCAGTCACAAAAAAACACGTTGTATGAGTCCATTCATATAAAATATCTAGAACAGACAAAGCTATAGAGATAAAAAGTAGATTGGTGGTTGCCTAGGGCTGGGGTGATTTGGGAGGGAAATAGGGAGTGACTTGCTAACGGGTATGGAGTTTCTTTTTGCAGTGACAAAAATGTTCTAAAATTGTTGTGGTCATGGTTCCACAACTCTGTAAATATACTAAAAACCATTGACTTGTACACTTTAAATGGGTGAATTGTATGGTATGTGAATTATCTCAATAAAGCTCTTCTAGAAAATAAATAAAATTATATGCTGTATATGAAGGAGAATCAGTGGAGGGAGATGGTGGTGAGGAAGGCCTCACTGAGAAGTTAATAGTTGAGCAAAGACTTCAAAGAGATGGAGGATTGAGGCATGTGGATACTTGGGGGAAGAACTTTCTAGGAAGAGGGGATAATCAGTGAAAGATCCCGAGAAGGGAGCATATCTGACATGTTTGAGAAGCAGCAGTAAGGCCAGTGTGGCTGAAATAGAGTGGGCAAGGGAGAGAGCAGTAGGAAATGAAGCTGGGAGATGGGATCATGTGGGGCCATTGTAAAGACTTGGGTTTTTACAGTAAGGGAGATGGGAAGTCGGTGCAGAGTTTTGCATAGAGGAGTGACATCATCTAACATAGGTTTTTAACAGTGGCTGCTGTGCTGAAAATAAACTGAAAGGTAGCATGCATGGAAGAAGGGAAACCAATTAGAAGGCAGCAGTCTAGGAGAGAGAGAAAAGTGACTGGGACCAAGGCTGAAGAAAAACGTGGCCAGTTTTTTAAGTATATTTTGAAGGAAGGAGCAGAAAACTTGCTGACAGATTGGAGATGAGATGTGAGAGAAAGAGAAGAGTCAAAGAAGATGCTATATTTTTTGGCCAGAGAAACTGAGAGGGGGTAAGATGGAGGATAAAGCAGATGGGGTGGGGGAAATGCCAGGAGTTCTGTTTTTGATATGTTAGAGAAGCCCATCAGACATCCAAGGATGGATTTGAGTAAGCGAATTGAATTTCTAAATCTGGAATCTAGGGAAGAAGTCCTCAAGTAAAGATTGTATTTAAAGCTATGAATCCTCCAATCCATCAACACAATATACTTAATAAGATGAGACTTTACTTTCCCTTAAGATAGGCTTTTATAAATTGTTAACTTTCCTCTGCCTCCAAAGATAATAAATACGTTAATTTTCCTGTATTTCAGGATCTTCAAGATGAAGTTCAAAGGGAGAATACTAATCTGCAAAAACTGCAGGCCCAGAAACAGCAAGTACAGGAACTCCTTGATGGGCTGGATGAGCAGAAAGCTCAGCTGGAGGAGCAACTGCAGGAAGTCAGGAAGAAGTGTGCTGAGGAGGCCCAGCTGGTAAAGTCTGGCGGTTTACTGCTGCCTGTATCTATACCTTAGTTGCTTTTGCTGGCTTAAGATGGAAACATTCTCTGCTTCTTGTTGCTTTTATTGTTAGATGGCAGCCTAGTCAACATGAAGTTCAGGGAATTGAAGGAGATGGGGCATGTTTCACCCAGAAATTACAGGAGAAGTAGGACACTTCATATATTTTTTTTCCAAATTTTAGTTGGAGGTATGGTATCTGTGCCTTCCACTCTCCTCTGCCAGTCCCCTGATTGCCCTTCTCTACAAAAAATACATCAAAAAACCACCAAAATAGTAAACTAAACAAATTAACATAATGCGTTATGGAATATTTTAATGACATTTCTTTTTTTAATCCCCCTTTCTTCTCATTCACCTCCATGTTATAGATCTCATCCCTGAAAGCTGAATTAACTAGTCAAGAATCACAGATCTCCACTTACGAAGAAGAGCTGGCCAAAGCTAGGGAAGAGCTGAGTCGCCTACAGCAAGAAACAGCAGAGTTGGAGGAGAGTGTGGAGTCAGGGAAGGCCCAGCTGGGACCTCTTCAGCAGCACCTGCAAGATTCACAGCAGGAAATAAGTTCAGTAAGTCTTTGTGGCAGTGAAAAATACACTCAAATGGGCACTCACATACCCTTTTAGTAAATAATATTTTCTCGATCTGCTTCTTCTCCCTCTGCCTAGTTTGTTTTTCATTTTCAGTCATTTTGTATGAATAGGCTTCTTGTCACCTGTCATAAGTTAAAACTGTTACGTATCTTGTACATCTTATGGTTATCACTGGAGTCTGGTTGAGTGTGCAGGATTTGTAGTTAGACGGTTTAGGTTTAAATGCTGGCTGTGCCACTTACTGCCTCAATCTTCTCAGTATCAGATTCCTCATCTTTAAAATTGAAGGACTGGGGGGACTTGCCTGGCGGCGCAGTGGTTAAGAATCCACCTGCCAACGCAGGGAACACAGGTTCGAGCCCTGGTCTGGGAAGATCCACATGCTGCGGAGCAACTAAGCCCGTGCGCCACAGCTACTGAGCCTGTGCTCTAGAGCCCGCGAGCCACAACTACTGAGCCCACATGCCACAACTACTGAGGCCCACGTGCCTAGAGCCCCTGCTCCACAGCAAGAGAAGCCACTGCAGTGAGAAGCCCGTGCACCGCAACGAAGAGTAACCCCCACTCGCCGCAACTAGAGAAAGCCTGCCCTCAGCAATGAAGACCCAACGCAGCCAAAAATAAATTTATTAAAAAAAAAAAAATTGGAGAATTGGGAATTTTCTGGTGGTCAAGTGGTTAGGACTCTGCCCTTTCACTGCCGAGGGCCCAGGTTTAACCCCTGGTCGGAGAAGTAAGATATCCCGTAAGCTGTGTGGCATGGCCAAATTTTAAAAAATAAATAAAATTGGAGAATTAACAGTACTCCTCTACCTCCTAGAGCTGCCTGTAAAGTTTCAGTGAGGCAAAACCATTGAGACATTTGAGCACAGTGTTTGGTAAATAAGTGCTCAGTATGTGTTGCTTATTTTTATAAATAATAACCCAGTGCCTTCCCTTTTGGGATTCTTAAAATCAGTTTTGCTCATTTAGAGACCTGTATTTTTTGTAATTAGGAAATTGTTCTTTATATAGATAAATATGCAGTGTTATGGTAGATCAAGAATATAGATCCTTCACTATGCTATTTCTTGACTTCCCTAAATGGAGAATAATATTTTATAGAATGATGGTAATATGGTTAGATGTGCATAGAGATAATGTAGCTCATTCCTTTCATTTTGAATTTGAACAAATTGAAGCCAAGGAAGGTTAAGTAACTTGCCTGTGGTTACATAGCCTTCAAAAGAGCCACAGCCTAAGACTCAGATCTTCTAAAACCTGGTCACTTAATTATTATACATAATGAAGTCCTTCCCCTTGATATGCTTCCCTCCCCACTCTTGCCTGGCAGGTGAATACCTGCTCACTCATCTTGCAAGACATAGCTTAACCTCTTATTTCTTTGTGGCATCTTCTGAACCCTGCCTTTATTGGACATTGTACTTCTGTTATAGCAATCATAACATTTCCCCCTGCACATTTGTTTATGTGTCTGTCTCCCTCAGTAGATGGAGCTTTTTGGTCTAGAAACATACATTTTTATCCTAACATTTAGCACAGTTCTTGTCCCAGTGTAGGTACTCAATAAACAGGTAGGAAACCCAAAAGAAAGTCATCCTAGTGGGAATGATACCAGATAAATGGGCAGTCTTTAAAATAGTTTTCTTTGAGTTTTTAAAAAACTGTTGTTTAGAGTATAATTTATAGACCATAAAATTAACCAGTTTTTTCAGTGCTCTTTCTACTCTGCCACCAAACACCAGGACAGTCTCTGTCATTGGAAATCGAAATGAACACGGTGCACTGGGCGGTGTTTCCTCTTCTTTTTTCCTTCAGTAATAACAAACACGATTGCACAGTCACTCATAAAATGTTCATTACTCTCCCCACCCAACAACATCCTGATTTTTAGTATAAACTGTTAGCTTGAAGCAGTAGGCATTTCAGCAATAAAAAAACATTCTCTTTCCGGTATACCTTCAGTTTTTTCTTATAAATATTCATTTGAATATTTCCATTTGTGGTGGAAGCTTGCTGATTTACTGGAAGTTGATTCTGTTCCCCGGAAATGTCACTTGGGTGGCCCTGCTGGGCTAAAATGCAAAGTCCAAGTACTGATTTTTGAACCCAGAGTTCTGTGTAAGATCCAAAAAAAAATTAACCAGTTTTAAGGATCCAATTCAATGATTTTCAGTAAATTTAGAGTTGCTCAAACATCCCAATCCAGTTTTAGAACATTTCCATCACTCCCAAAAGATCCTTGTGCCCATTTATATTCAGTCCCCCCTCTTATCCCTAGGTAACTACTAATCTGTGTTTTGCTTCTATAAATTTGCTTTTTCTGAACATTTCACATAGAGAAATCAAGCACTGTGTGGTCTTTCTCATGTGGTTTCTTTCACTTAGCATAATGTTTTTGAGGCTCATCCATGTTGTAGCATGTAACAACATTATAGTCCATTGTATAAGGTATTTTGTTTACCCATTCATCAATTAATGGGCATTTGGATCCTTTCCACTTGTTGACTATTACAAATAATGCTGCTTTAAATTTTGTATTTGCATACAGTTGTTTGTGTGGACATATGTCTTCATTTCTCTTGGATATGAAAGTTGTTTATATTGTAAAGTTATGTTAAACTTTTTTTTTAACTTTAAATTGCCAAACTTTTCCAAAGTGGCTGTACCATTTTATGTCCCCCCTAGCAGTGTATGAGGGTTCCAAGTTTCTCCACATTCTTACCAACGCTTATTGTCTTTTTGATTATAGTCATTCCTGTAGACGTAAAGTGGTACTTCTTAGTTTTTAATTTGTAATTCTCTTATGACTAGAGATGTTGATCATCTTTTCATGTGCTTATTAGCCATTTGTATATCCTTCTGGATGAAACATCTGTTTAAGTCCCTTGCCCATTTTTTAAAAATGGGTTCTTCTTATTATTAAATTATAAGTGTTTTTAAAAATATGTATGTATTCTGGAGATAAGTCCTTTATCAGATAGTTAATTGATTTGCAAATAGTTTCTTCCAGTCTCTGGCTTGTCTTTTCATTTTCTTTTCTTTGACTTTTTTGAAAGAGGATTTCTTTCAAAGGAAGGAGCATAAATGAGAAAAATAGAAAGGACTCCGGATATTATAAATTATCAGAGAGAAAATAAAACAGTGTTTTTGAGCATGGAAAATAGTTTCAGCAGGCTGTACTATCAAGTGTGCCAGAATATATTTGGTATCTGTGAAAGGAATTAGATCCTTGTGTCTAATCTCCAAACCTTAAGAATAAACATACCAAACTGTTACACTTGACTTAGTGACTATATGTCTTTCCAGAGAGGGCCTATAAAAAAGAAGTTGCTCTCGAAAGCTTAACTATAGCTTTTTTGGGAAAAGAAATAACTAAAGAAAAATTTTCTGACTTGCTGAATTTTTATTTTTACTTCTTACCTTGTATTTGCAAGAAAACAAAGAACCTTTGACCTTAACTCTATGTAACTTACTTATACAATATATACTATTTATCCAAGTATTTCTGGCACTCTAAATGTTTATTGTACTTTTCTTGCACAATTTGCAAAGAGCTTCTGTTAGTTGTGTGATTTTTTTTTTTTTTTCCGTATCCTCTAAGTTTACGTAGAGAGTAAGGTTTAGTGACAGGTGCATGGGAGAACCAGACACAGGGAAAGCCTAGTTGTGTTCACGATTCTATTGATTGTCTCAGAAATAACTATAAGGAACAAACTGTCCTAAACAGAACTTTCTGATAGGCAAGTATTTCACCCTACTGTTTCATCTGTATGGTGGGTATTATTTTAGTATTAATGTTTTAAATTCTATACTGCAAGGTAGTAGTGGGCATTAAAATTGATTTAATGGTAAATTTTGGTAATTTTGGTAAAATTTTGGAAAAAATCTAATGATAAATTTTTTAAATGAAATAAGGGAGAACAGGAAATATCAGCATGCATTACATGCAGTAAGGGTAAGTATTACTTCGTGGAACTTGTTTTACCACTGTATGTGCATGGGTGTGTGTATAATTATATATATGATGTATGTATCTATATATGTGTGTTTATGTGTATAAATACACACAGAAAGACATATATAAACATATATATTTACTGGGTCAGGGAATCTATTTCTTTCTATGGATGAAAGTAAAAGTAAGTTTATAAGCCACTGCTCTGTAACACTAGGAATATACAAGGCCTATGCTGTGGATTAATAAATATGTAGTATTTTTGGATTGTTAGTTTAAATCCTAAATACAATGCAGTTTGGTAGATATGTACATATATGCTTACTGATGCCCACTGTTTATAAGCATAATAGTTGCATTTTTCAGTGAACGTATATTAAGCACTTACAGTATGCATCATTGTCCTAGATGTTGGAGATACAAAGTTGATAACAAAAATTGTGGTCTCTACCCTCAGGCTCAAGTCTTTATCTTTTTAAAAATAGAGTGAATTAGTGGAAAAGGAACAGGAATATTTAATTGCTATAATAGTGAGAAATGCAGTGTGCCAGGCACTTTTACACACATTGTCCATCTTTTACATAGGCCTTTACATTTTTTTTTTTTTTTTTTTTTTGCGGTATGTGGGCCTCTCACTGTTGTGGCCTCTCCCGTTGCGGAGCACAGGCTCCGGACATGCGGGCTCAGCGGCCATGGCTCACGGGCCCAGCCGCTCTGCGGCATGTGGAATCTTCCCAGACCAGGGTACGAACCCGTGTCCCCTGCATCGGCAGGCGGACTCTCAACCACTGCGCCACCAGGGAAGCCCAGGCCTTTACATTTTACAGAGTTCTTTCAAATCTATCTTGCTCCACTTAACATTCATCTATGGAGATAGTTCTTACTACCTTTATGGATTAAGAAATGCAGGCTTGGAGAGGTTACTTTGACTAAGATCACCTAGCTAGAAGGTGATAGAGCTAGATTTACATCTGTCTCCCAGTCCAGATGTTCTTTTCCCAGGTTATGACCCTGAAAAGACCTATGGTAAATTACAGATTCCAAATTGAGCAACTTAAAAACCTTACGGGGAATGTTAGGGGAATAAGATTAGGGAACAGAGCCTTGATTTACAAAATGTCAATAGGTAATTTTTATATTTGCTAAAAACAAAAAATACAACATGCTAATAAAGAGGACTCCAGTATAATTAAAAAATATATATTTTTTGTGAAAATGGGTACTATTCAGTAAAATTCCATTTATTCCTTTTCACTAGAAACATTTTTTGATTCTGCTATCAGTTTCTTTGAGGTATATGTAAATTTATTTTTATTGTAGACGTTGGTATAAATAAGCATTTTTTCCTTCCTCTGGTGCCCCACATTTTTCTTTTTATATATATTACAATTTATTGCATACCATTTTTTGTCCCACTGTTGTCCCAGGTGTATAAAGTCACTTGGCTATTGAGATTAAAAAAAAGTCCTTTATTTGACCTGTTTGGCATACCTTAGATTTAGAGACTACTTCCTAGGGCTCTAGTCCATTAATAAGTAATGCCACAGGATAGGACACTAGCTTATTTCACCTTTGTCTTCACTTCTCTTCTTCCCAATAGGAGTATGGATGGCTCCAAAGTCTTGTGTACTCTCCCTCAACTTCCCTTTCTCTCTCCTAAAGCTTCATCACAAAATCTTCTCTTGCTCTGCCACTGTGCTTTTTCCTAGTACCCTGCCCTTTTTTCTAATTATATTCTAAAGGACTGCCAATTTGCAGATATTTGAATTAAAATTCTTAGAGTGTCAGAAGATGTACAAAAAGCAAATCCATATATATTGGAATTTCAAAAGGAGAACTTGCTGGGATGGATTACTAAGTCATGCTGCATTCCTTAATGGAAGCAAATTTATCCTTGACCAAGTCTAAGTATATAGTTATATTTGCATGTCTTTCTATTAATAAATTCTGTTTTGTATTTCTACTTTGTGTTGATAGATGCAAATGAAACTGATGGAAATGAAAGAGCTGGAAAACAATAATAATCAATTAAATTGGTGCAGTAGTCCACACAGCGTTCTTGTGAATGGCGCTACAGATTATTGCAGTCTCAGCACCAGCAGCAGTGAAACAGCCAATCTTAATGAGCACACTGAAGGCCAGAGCAACCTAGAGTCTGAGTCCATACACCAGGAGTCTCCAGTGAGTCTAACAGTTCCTTAAATTTTGTAATCAACTTCAGAAAAAACAATTAATTTAGATCGAAGTTTTGTTGACATCATACCTAATGTAAATATGTGGCCTTGCCTCATCGGAGACAGTTGAGAGGTGGAGTATGGGTTTTAACAGTTTTAACTAGTGTAGAAATATAATTTTAACTGATCTATTGTTATAGAGCATGTTTTCAGAATAGTAGTTCTGTAGATAGTAACTTTTAAAAATAGTTTTTAAGTACTCAAAGCTGCCCAAAGCTGAAAGTAATTCTTTATTTCATAACATTGAGGACATTTATTTACTGGTTTTTTTTGGAGAACACCAACTAATGCAAGAGTGCTGCTGTTATGTATGAGAGCTACAGAGACAAAAGACCTTTAACCCCGTCTTCAAGCTGCACACAGTCTAGTCATGTAACACTGTTTAAAAGGCTTTGATAAAGTAAGCATAGGATATTCAGGTAGGTCAGCTTGGAGGAGGCTCAGAGAAGATGTCATAGGGAAGCTTTACAAGTGGCCATTGAAGTGAGAAGGGGTTAAGCAACAGAGAAGGTAGTACATTCCTAGTAGAGGAAACAGCATTAGCATAGGTATGAAATGGGAGAAAACATGCTGCACAGGATCATGAGAAGTTTTTGGAGGATATTTTGTGATGGTGGGGAATGTATTGGTAGAAGATGAGGCTCTCTCCTAGAGGGTTACCTGCATTACCTCTGTACTTTTTATCAAGATAGAGATGTCTGTGCCCCACTTCAAACGTGTTGAACTAGAGTTTCTGGGTTGAAGCCAGGTACATATATTTTAAAAACAAATTCCATGGGTGATTATGATGTGTACCTAGATAAAAATGACCACTTGTAGGTCAGAAAGGACCAGAGAGTAAGAAATTTGGATTCATCTTGAGGCATTGGGGAATTCATCTTACTACAGTGAGTAGCTATTGAAGAATTTTTAAGCAAGAAGTGACAGGATTGAGTTTACTTTTTAAAAAATGTGGATAGGGAATTCCCTGTTGGTCCAGTGGTTAGGACTCGGTGCTTTCACTGCCGTGGCCCAGGTTCAAGTCCAGGTCAGGGAACTAAGATCCTATAAGCCGTGCAGTGCAGCCAAAAAAAAAAAGTGGATAATAGATTGAAGAGTAGGACTGGACACATAGCCGTATGGTAAGAGACTGTTGGAATGGTCTGTTTGGGAATTGTTTTAACCTAGACTTAACCAGTAACAGGAGGGATGATGATGAGAAGAATACAAATTTGAGAGATATTAAGGATGTAAAATTAACAGACTTAATATTATTTTGACAGTGCAGTCTTGGATATATTATACAATATTTTTTTAAGCACAAAATGGAGATTACTAGGTTATCCTTCAAAGACATAGGGTGGTATGAAATGGAGATTGCCCTTTGCACCTCTTAGATCAGAAATTTAGATCCAGAAAACAATGGGAAGCCATTGAAGGACTTTTAACCAGAGAGTCATGATCAGATTCACATTTTATATCTATTGCTTTGGCTACCATAAGAAGGTAGATGGGAAGGACACATATTGGAGGCAGAAGGCAGTTGGAAGGTTATTACTACAGTAACACAGACCAGAAATGATGATACTGTAAATGAATGATAGTGACAGTGAGGATGGAGAAGAAAGGAAGGATTTAAGAAAGAGGTAGGAGGTAGACTCAGCAAGACTTGGAATATAGCTGGGGGATGACCAAAGGGAAGTAGTTAAGAAAGACCTGAAGTTTTCTGGCCTTGAGTGGCTATGATGCTTGGTAATACCATTTTCTTAAGAAAGATTATGGGAGAAGTCATTCACTGAATGTGTTCTGCTTATCTTTTAAAATTTTTTAGTAATTTTTGACTATTCTTTGTCAGTTTCTCCTGCCAAGTAGTCTACATTGTAAGTCTATGAAGAATTAATATTTTGTAGGCAAGAAGTAGTCCTGAAATACCGCCTTCTGGCGTGACTGATGAAAACGAAGTGGTGACTACAGTTGTTAAGGAAAAAGTTTGTCCTGAATTTAATAGTGACAGACATTCAAAAGAGGTAAAAATAATTTTATAATTAAATGTTTTTATCACTGTCTTCTCAAGATGGGCTGTACACTATTTTAGTCTAAGGAAAGAGAAAAATGGGTTAAGTGGACTTTATGACCACAAAAATATTTATGTTACCATCAGTTGATTTTTCAAACATGTTATTTTATTTTTAAATGTTACCTTTTAAAACATTGGTTTCTAAAACTTATTTTTAATTAAAAATTATTTTTAGGAAGATCCATTTAATGTAGAATCAAGTTCACTGACAAATCCAGTTGCAGATTCAAACTTGGATTTTTTCCAGTCTGATCCTTTTGTTGGCAGTAAGTACTCTTATATTTATATTATAGATTTACCAAAAAGGGTTTTAATACATAAGCTGTATAGGAATTTGGGCTTTAGTTTTGAGAGCCTACTCGTTATAACAAAAGTAAAAGGGAGAGTGAGGTTTTATATAGTCAGATTTTAGTATTTGTCCCCTTCAGGCAACTAAGTCCTGGAACTAAGCCTTTGCTTATGTCTCAGGGACCCCTAATTAAGAGTATGTTTCTTCTTCAGAATAGGAGCCCAAAGAAAGAGAGGAGATTGGGCACTCTTAAGTCAACCGGCAATTATTTACCAAAAGTGCCAACACCATGCTTTTAAAAGAGTGGAAATTGTAGTAGTTAGTAGCCCGATCACTGCCCTTAAGGTGCCTACGGTCTTATTGAAGAAATATGAGTTTAATAAATTAAAATGTCTGATGTCATTGTAAACTACGTTAAATACCATTTGTTTCAAAGTTCTTTTTGCTTTTTACTTATTTCCAAACTTACCTTGTGAAACTGATAGGTCAGTTTTAAAGATGGGAAACTGAGGTACATAAATGGAATAATTTGTTTAGAGTCATGGCAGAAATAAGCCTAGAAATTAGAACTCTTTTTTAAAAAACTTCTTTATTGATAAAGTGATAAAAGATATATAAATTCAGCATTTAAAGTATACAATTAAATTGTTTGAGTACATTCACAGAGTTGTATAATCCTCACTAAAATCTAATTTGGGAACATTTTTTATCACCCCATAGAGCAACTCCATACCAATTATAAGTCACTTCCCATTCCCCTATCCCCAGCTCTAGGCAACCACTAATCTACTTTCTGTCTCTGTAGATGTGCATATTTATGGAATTACACAATACATGTTTATGTCTGGCTTCTTTCATTTAGCCTAATATTTTCAAGGGTTACTCATGTTGTAGTATGGTTCAATATCTCATTTCTTTTTATCGATGAATATTATTACATTGGATGGATATACCACGTTTTACTTATTCATTGGTTGATGGACATTTGGGTTGTTTCCACTTTTTTGACTCTTTTGAATAATGCTATTTTGAACATTTATATACAAGTTTTTGTGTGGATATATGTTTACATTTCTCCGGGGTATATATCAGATCATAGTACTCTATTTAATCATTTGAGGAACTGCCAAACTGTTTTCCAAAGTGTCTGTACCATTATATATTCCCACCAGTATTGTATGTGGGTTGCAGTTTCTCCATATCTTTGCCAACACTTGTCACTGTCTATCCTTTTGATTATAACCATCATAGTGAGTGTGAAATGATATCTTATTTGGGTTTGATTTGTATTTCCTTAATGAGTAACATTGTTGAACTTCTTTCTTTGTGGTTATTGACCATCCATATATCTTCTTTGGAGAAACATCTATTCAGATCATTTGCCCTTTTTTAAATTGGGTTGTCTTTTTATTGTTGATTTGTAAGAGTTCTTTACATATTCTGAATATAAATCCCTTATCAAGCATATGCTTTGCAATTATTTTCTTGTGTTCAGTGTTGTCTTAATTTTGACGAAGTCTAACTTACCTATTTAAAAGATTTTTTTCACTCGTTGTTTTTGATTTCATATCTAAGGTCCAAAGTCATGACGATTTACTTTTTCTGCTAAGAGCTTTATAGTTTTAGCTGTTATATTTAGGTATTTGATCCATTTTGAGTTAATTTTGTATATGGTGTGAGATAAGGGTCCAACTATATTCTTTTGCATGTGGATATTCAGTGTCCCAGCACCATTTGTTGAAAAGACAATTCTTTAACCCCATTGAGTTGTCTTGGAACTCTTGTCAAAAATCAAATGACAATAAACGTGTAAGGATTTATTTCTAGACTCTTCAATTCTATAAGCACTTTTTTTTTTTTTTTTTACCTCAGTGAAACTTAGTGTCTTTGTTTCTAAAGTGTCGATGGTAATACCTATCCAGTAATCCATTGAAAAGTAGAAATTTTATTAGTAAAATTCTTGCTGTCATGCCTGTCTTTTCCCCTCCATCTCTAACCTGACCTTGTGGTCAAGAGGTAAGTATAGTTGACTCAATTCAGATTTGCCTCTTTTATGAGGTGTATTGATGTTCTGCCCCTACTTATTACTTTTTAAAAATATTTCCTAAAGGTGGATGGCATTCATAGTTTTATCTACTTTGAGGTAGAGTTAATGAAACAAACTTTGCTTTAAGAAACTTTGCTTTTGTTTTAAAGTTACCCTTTAAGTAATGGTGCCACAACAGTGAATATTGTGATTTTGATTTCTGCTTATTTATTTTATCACAGATGATCCTTTCAAGGATGATCCTTTTGGGAAAATTGGTTAGTATATTATTGAGGTCCTTCTTAGCTTTAATTTGATTCTACTTAATTATAAGCTTATGTTATATTTAGGAATGAGATCTCACAGTTGAGTAGTTATAGGAAATGGACTTGCTTTTTATTCAGTTTTAAAATTGACCCAAGCCCTCACTAAGATGTTGTATGTGACTGGCATTTTCAGAGAAAAAGTGGTAGATACTTGTGAATTTGCTTAATAAACTGTTAGCTGTACTTTATAAAAAAAGATATTAGTGCTTGTACTTTGATGCTTTTAATAGTATTTACACTGATTTCTCCTTATTCGCCAAGGATTAAATAAACAAAATGATCTACATTACTACAGGGTTTAGAACTTTTGTTTTCCTAAGATTAAAGCCTATTTGAATGAATGGGGGAAGAGTAAAAATCTTAAAGAATTACTAAGTGTTAAGCTTTTTAAGATATTTTTTCTCTGGGATTTTTATATTAGAATAAAGCAAGTCTTGTGTACCATTTAGTTATGCTTCCCAAACCTGTTCCAAACTATTGGCTGTTACCCTTGAGCTCAGAGAGAGAAATACATTTAGAAGTTTTTGTTGTTTCTTTAGTTATGATAGCATAGAATAAGGGTCTCAAAATGGGGTCACTTGATATTATATGCTAATTAAAAAATAAGTTTATTAGGTGAAAGACTCTGTCTTTTATCAAAACCACAAAGGAAACTGTGATTCTGTCCCCACCCCCAAAATTAAAATCACCAGTTTAGAGGAATTATTTAATCCTAGCATATAGGCAACATTTGTGTAGTAAGTGTTGGAATTACTGATTTGCTTTGAATGAATGATGAACAAGTAGGAAAGAATGTTAATTAAAGCTATTTAACTAGATGCAACTGCTTGTACTTTTTTCTGACCAAATAAGTAGTCAAAATATAAAGTACCTAACTTAGATTCTACAGGAGTTCAAAATGCCTTTTAATTAAGTCAGTTGTCCTGCCTTTGGTGACAGGAAATTTAGAGTAATAATTTTGTAATCTCTCATATTTGTGTTGTATTTTCTTAGATCCATTTGGAGGTGATCCTTTCAAAGGTTCAGATCCATTTGCATCTGACTGTTTCTTCAAGCAATCTTCTACTGATCCTTTTGCCACTTCAAGTACTGACCCTTTCAGTGCAGCCAGCAATAGCAGTAATACATTGGTAAGTAGGAGGGTTAAAAAATGTTGAATGGATAACAGATGTTCTGAAAGAGTTTCTTTTTTTCTTTTTTAAGAGCAGACAGTTTATTGAGCAGAAAACTAGTGAAATAACAAGACCATTAATCATTGCTAGATAGTAAATTCCTTGAGGGTAGGAACTATATCTTATAAAACATTTAGCACACATGCCTTGCCTGTACTGTGGTTAAGTGGTCAATAAATATATGTTAACTTCGGTTTAATGGTCAGAGGAGAAGTAGGGA
>NW_006786891.1:1120044-1128900 GCF_000442215.2 Lipotes vexillifer
GTAGGGAAAAAAATGATAAAAACAATTTACCTATAAAGTCATACACTATTTGAGTCATCTTTCAAATCCGAAGGATATAAATAATTCAGCACTCTAGACAAAATTATTTGCCAAACTGGCACTAACTCCTGGGAATGAGAATCAGACACCTTCCTGGTAAATCCTATTCCTTCCACATCAGGCATATACGTTATAAGTGAAGAACTAATTGGCCAAGTATATTTTGTCTTTAAGAGAATGGGTATACAGTGGATCTTTTGGATTCTGTCTGCAAATGAGTTTCTTGAAATACACAGTGATGAAAAAATCCTCTTGTAGATTACTTCTGATGGACCATATAAAAATTTCAGTCTCATCGAACCCATCTAGTTTTTGGTTCAGACTGGTATTTCACACCTTGATCACCCATTGGAATTGACGAGAATAACTCATGTCATCCAAATATCAAGTCCACCCTTCAGAGGACCAAATTTTATCCCATTGGGGATATTAAAAATAAATGATTAAAAATCCATAAGCCAGTGTTCAGTAAAGCTTTTAAAAAATGTTTGGTATGCATTATTGAAATAATGAAATCAATTTAAAAGGAACAGCATTGATTTTTTTAAAAAAATAAAATCATTTCTGTTATTTTATAGACATATCTGGAGTGTTATTCTTGTAAAGAAGTATAAATTCCCACTAAATGTCAGACTCTCTTGATAACATATACATAGAACAACAATTACTATTTAATAACCATGAACTATGATCCCGGTACTTCTGTGTGCTTCACAGTCATAATTTCTAATCTTCACATCAGTCTTGCAAAGTAGGTGTTGGTGTCCCTATTTTAATAATAAGGACACCGGGACTCAGAAAAATTAACTAAGTTCAGACAACTAAGTGCTTTATCATCTGGAGGCTTTGAATGGATATTTAAACACATGCAAAATAGAGTAACATAATGAAATATTTTAACTTCCATGTATCTATCACCCAATTTCAATAATTATGAATGGTTCTGGAGGGCTATTAATTGCTTTTTTCATGTTTGTTTGGTTTGGTTTAAAGTTTTTATTTGAAGGCTTATATTTTGAGGCAGGATATTTCACATCTGTAAGTAAACCAGACCTAGAAAGGAACAGTTGATTGACAGGCATGTGAAGCAAAAATTTTGTCTTTTAATACTCTTAGATTAAGAAAACTTCCTTAAAAGAGTAACTGATTCTTTTAAAGATAATAGACTTTGGTGTTCTTGAATTACTTCCTTACTGTATTCTAATACAGTATTCAGTACTATATTCAGCTACTTGGCCAGCAACTGGTTTTTTCCACTGATGTAAAACTAAGCAAATGCCTCTGTAACTAAATATTTGTGGTTTCCACAGGCTACTGGATACTCTGTTTTCCTACAACACTTAGTTTGCAGTGTGGGCCCATTTGCCAAATTTTTCTCAAATTGGCTGCAACCTGAATTCTTTTCCTCTCACCTTATTTTAGCCTCTCATTATCCACTCTTATTGTTTAAAGAGCAAGAAAGCCGAAGCAGCTCTTCCTCATTTAAAAATAAACAAGTTTCTTTTGTTCCTCTTCCCTGGTGAAACTTTTCTACCATTGATTCTACTTACTTTTTCCCTTTTCTCCCCAGGTTTTGAAAGCAAAAATGCCCTTGCTAACAGCTCTTAATTTCTCCATTCAAAACTAAACTAAACACCAAATTGGCAATATAACAATAGTTACTTTTATCTAATCTCTTCTATGCTCCAGGCATGGTGCTAAATTCTTTTCATGTGTTACCTCATTTAAGCATCAGAGTAATCTTATGAGGCTCGTGTTTCATCCTCATTTTAAAGATAAAGATCAATGAATGAGAGGTTAAGTGTAAGTTAGTAAGTGATGCAACTAAATTCAGACCGTGGTCTATCTGACCAAAATCTAAGGTCTTCACCACTATAGTCTAAAATCTAAACTCATTTCTTCCTAGCTACAAACCCCTGTTTTTTGTCATCTTCCTTTTCAAACAGGCCTCTGTTAATGCCTCCAGACATGAATCTCTCCCCACAAATCTTTCTTATTCCTTCAAGGATGGTCTCTGTTCTCAGAGGGACATAATTTTAAAAACCAAACCAAAAAAACAAGTGCCATTTCCTACTATTCTAGCTAGTGTATGGTAGCTACTGTGTACGTGCTAAGTCATACTGTGAAATGAGGGAGTTGATGGCTGATGCAGAAGAGAGAATTTCAGTGATAAATTAGGTGACTTTGTAGGAGGATTTTGGAACATTAATTCTATAAGATTATACCATCGGTATTTTAGTCATGAAAATTACTATTGTGTACTAAATTGCCTAATTATCAAACTGAACATAACATAAAGAGTTTTGTGGCCACTTATTCCCTCATGGGCTGCACAGTCCATCCTGTTCCCCTTGCTGTCCCAGTGGCCTTTTAGGTTGGTTGCACAGTGTATGATAAAGGAAAACCTGACGCACAGCTAGGCATACTTTTTCTGTTTCTCTCTGTGACGGTACATAAAATCTGCAAGCTATTGTTAAAAATCAGGGCTGTTAGTTTTTCCTTCTCTCAAAGTTTAGAGAAGAAGCAGTAATAGTTGGTGACTTTAGTTATCATGTCTGTGACTGTCTCTCACACTGGCATTTTAACTATTATATTAGGAACCATGGAGAGTTACTTTGCTATACAGACCAACTTGATACTTTTCCCCCTTGATTGCTATTTATTCATTCAGCAGATAATCAGAGTATAAGGTAGTATGTTCATTGTATAAAAATGTAAGTTAAGATAAGCATCAGTTAAAATAAGTACTACCATTTTCAGTTCTGAAAACATCACTAGTATTTACTTCTTTCTGCTAGTAGTTTTGTTTTAATGGGTCCTGTTTTATAAAAAGAGAGTATACTCTAAGTCCCAGTTAGCATTGCTTCTCTCTTTTCAAATACATGTTTTACTTGAGCTCTCCAATATCCTTTGACATTCAATTGTTAATACCCAATTTCTTGATGATTAGAAATAGGTCCTGTAATACAGATGACATTGCTAGTCATGAGTCAGAGTAGGAGATAAATATTCCAAAACTCTTTTCGTGCCCCTTTTATCTAACTGTATGCCCAGGCTTTTGGCTGGCCTCTTAAAAAGAGCCTGATGCCAAAAAGTTAGTTCAGTTATCTTCTTAAATATATATTTTGTTTGACTATGATTTAAAAACAAAGTAAAGTAGGAAGACAGTTCAATACTTAGAATCACTGGCTTCTGGTGAAGTCCTCACTCTTTGTAGCCTCTCACCCTTGCCATTTGATCCAGATTTTTACATGGCTTATTATTGAAAGCTGCTGAATTTTTTTTTAACAGAAAGCACTCTCCCTCGCTCAAGTTCTCTCTCTCTGCCTCCCCCTCTCTTTCTCTCTCACACATTAACATTAGAGGAAGGTGAGTAAAGGGCATATGAGAAGTCTCTGTATTATTAGGGCTGGGACTGTGATTGGAGCGGGGCACATGAAGACTTTTGAGATGTTAGCAGTTTCCTGGGAGGTGATTGCATAGGTGTTCACTTGATACTTATTTATTAAACTGTACATAATGTTCCATACATTTTTCTGAATGTATGTTATGTTTCACAGTAAAAGATTAGAAAATGATATGTATCATTTCAGTTTAATAAGTTTGCAGGTCAGTAGGGGTAAACATTTGCTCCTAATTGATTTAGAGTTTGTAAAGAATATTTTCTTTGGTGTGGCAGTGAGGTCTCAGCTCTAAAATGTTGCCTCTCTGAGTCATGACTTGTGTAATTTGTTTAGGTGGAAACATTAGAGCACAATGATCCTTTTGCTCCTGGTGGGACGGCTGTGGTTGCAGCCAGCGATTTGGGTAAGGAGATAATTTATCAGTCTCTTTCAACAGTAAACACCACCCTCTCTTTAAGCATCTTTCTTTTCGTGTCCAAATATATTCATCCTGTTTACTTATTTATGGCGTTAAAATGATCGCATAGCTATATCCTGTTGCATTCTACCAATAATAAGAATGGTGTTTTTGTATCACTTTCGACTTATCATTTATTATCTCACTTATTATTCTTATTAAATAGCTTAATATGTACTCTAGCCAATGTCAGTACAACCAATAAAAACCCTTTTTGCTTTATAAAAGGCAGCGTTGCTTGGCAGTTTCAAACTCAGCATTCATTCTTATGGATCTTGACCTAAATTTAAAAATTAGTGGCTTCCCATAGGTACTGATATTAGCTTTACAATAGTACATAGGTCCTGTTAATAAGACAGAGAAGAACTAAATGTTATTCTGGTACACAGTTTTCATGCTTTATTTATGGAATCTAATTTTCCATTTATCCTTTTTTTTTCTTTTTTTTTTACTTGAATATTTATTTATTAACATCTTTATTGGAGTATAATTGCTTTACAGTAGTGTGTTAGTTTCTGCTGTATAACAAAGTGAAGCAGCTATACATATACATATATCCCCATATCTCCTCCCTCTTGGATCTCCCTCCCACCCACCCTATCCCACCCCTCTAGGTGGCCACAAAGCGCCGAGCTGATCTCCCTGTGCTATGTGGCTGCTTTCCACTAGCTATCTGTTTTACATTTGGTAGTGTATATATGTCAGTTCTACTTCTCTCACTTTGTCCCAGCTTACCCTTCCCGCTCCCCATATCCTGAAGTCCATTCTCTACATCTGTATCTTTATTCCTGTCCTCCCCCTAGGTTTTTTAGGACCTTTTTTTTTTTTTTCTAGATTCCATATATATGTGTTAGCATACGGTATTTGTCTTTCTCTTTCTGACTTACTTCACTCTGTATGACAGACTCTAGGTCCCTCCACCTCACTACAAATAACTCAATTTCATTGCTTTCCATGGCTGAATAATATTCCATTGTATATATGTGCCACACCTTCTTTATCCATTCATCTATTGATGGACACTTAGGTTGCTTATGTGTCCTGGCTATTGTACACAGAGCTGCAGTGAACATTGTGGTACCTGACTCTTTGAATTATGGTTTTCTCAGGGTATATGCCCAGTAGTGGGATTGCTAGCTCGTATGGTAGTTCTATTTTTAGTTTTCTAAGGAACCTCCGTACTGTTCTCCATAGTGGCTGTATCAATTTACATTCCCACCAACAGTGCAAGACGGTGCCCTTTTCTCCACACCCTCTCCAGCATTTATTGTTTGTAGATTTTTTGATGATGGCCATTCTGACTGGTGTGAGGTGATACCTCATTGCAATTTTGATTTGCATTTCTCTAATTGATTACTGATGTTAAGCATCCTTTCATGTGTTTGCTGGCGACCTGTATATCTTCTTTGGAGAAATGTCTATTTAGGTCTTCTGCCCATTTTTGGATTGAGTTGGTTGTTCTTTTGATATTGAGCTGCATGAGCTCCTTGTATAATTTGAAGATTAATCCTTTGTCCATTGATTCGTTTGCAAACATTTTCTCCCATTCTGAAGGTTATTTTTTCATCTTGTTTATGGTTTCCTTTGCTGTGCAAAAGCTTTTAAGTTTCATTAGGTCCCATTTGTTTATTTTTGTTTTTATTTCCATTGCTCTAGGAGGTTGGTCAAAAAAGATCTTGCTGTGATTTATGTCACAGAGTGTTCTATGTTTTCCTCTAAGAGTTTTATAGTTTCTGGCCTTACATTTAGGTTGTTGATCTATTTTGAGTTTATTTTTGTGTATGGTGTTAGGGAGTGTTCTAATTTCATTCTTTTACACGTAGCTGTCCAGTTTTCCCAGCACCACTTACCAAAGAGGCTGTCTTTTCTCCACTGTATATTCTTGCCTCCTTTATCAAAAATAAGGTGACCATATGTGCATAGGTTTATCTCTGGGCTTTCTATCCTGTTCCATTGATCTATATTTCTCTTTTTGTGCCAGTACCATACTGTCTTGATTACTGTAGCTTTATAGTATAGTCTGAAGTCCGGGAGCCTGATCCCTCCAGCTCCGTTTTTCTTTCTCAAGATTGCTTTTGCTATTCGGGGTCTTTTGTGTTTCCATACAAATTGTGAAATTTTTTGTTCTCGTTCTGTGAAAAATGCCATCGGTAGTTTGATAGGGATAGCACTGCACCTGTAGATTGCTTTGGACAGTACAGTTATTTTCACAATGTTGATTTTTCCAATCCAAGAACATGGTATTCTCTCTCCATCTGTTTGTATCATCTTTAATTTCTTTCATCAGTGTCTTATGGTTTTCTGCATACAGGTCCTTTGACTCCTAAGGTAGGTTTATTCCTAAGTATTTTATTCTTTTTGTTGCAATGGTAAATGGGAGTGTTTCCTTAATTTCGCTTTCAGATTTTTCATCATTAGTGTATAGGAATGCCAGAGATTTCTGTGCATTAATTTTGTATTCTGCTACTTTACCACATTCAGTGATTAGCTCTAGTAGTTTTCTCATAACTTCTTTAGGATTCTCTATGTATAGTATCATGTCATCTGCAAAAGGTGACAGCCTTACACCTTCATTTCTGATTTGGATTCCTTTTATTTCTTTTCCTTCTCTGATTGCCGTGGCTAAAACTCCCAAAACTATGTTGAATAATAGTGGTGAGAGTGGACAGCCTTGTCTTGTTCCTGATCTAAGAGGAAATACTTTCAGTTTTTCACCATTCAGAAAGGTGTTGTCTGTGGGTTTGTCATATATGGCCTTTATTATGTTGAGGAAAGTTCCATCAATGCCTACTTTCTGCAGGGTTTTTATCATAATTGGGTGTTGATTTTTGTCAAAAGCTTTTTCTGCATGTATTGAGATGATCATATGGTATTTCTCCTTCAATTTGTTAATATGGTTTATCACATTGATTGATTTGCATATACTGAAGAATCCTTGCATTCCTGTGATAAACCCCACTTGATCATGGTGTATGATCCTTTTAATGTGTTTTTGGATTCTGTTTGCTAGTATTTTGTTGAGAATTTTTGCATCTATGTTCATCAGTGACATTGGCCTGTAGTTTTCCTTCTTTGTGACATCTTTGTCTGGTTTTGGTATCACAGTGATGGTGGCCTCGTATGATGAGTTTGGGAGTGTCCCTCTTCTATATTTTGGAAGAGTTTGAGAAGCATAGGTGTTACCTCTTCTCTAAATGTTTGATAGAATTAGCCTGTGAAGCCATCTGGTCCTGGGCTTTTGTTTCTTGGAAGGTTTTTAATCACAGTCTCAATTTCAGTGCTTGTGATTGGTCTGTTTATATTTTCTATTTCTTCCTGGTTCAGTCTCGGAAGGTTGTGCTTTTCTAAGAATTTGTCCATTTCTTCCAGGTTGTCCATTTTATTGGCATAGAGTTGCTTGTAGTAATCTCTCATGATCCTTTGTATTTCTGCAGTGTCAGTTGTTACTTCTCCTTTTTCATTTCCAACTCTTGATTTGAGCCTTCTCTCTTTTTTTCTTGATGAGCCTGGCTAATGGTTTATCAATTTTGTTTATCTTCTCAAAGAACCTGCTTTTAGTTTTATTGATCATTGCCATTGTTTCCTTCATTTCTTTTTCATTTATTTCTGATCTGACCTTTATGATTTCTTTCCTTCTGCTAACTTTGGGGGTTTTGTGTTCTTCTTTCGTTAATTGCTTTAGGTGTAAGGTTAGGTTGTTTATTTGGGATGTTTCTTGAGGTAGGATTGTACTGCTATAAACCTCCCTCGTAGAAGTGCTTTTGCTGCATCCCTAGGTTTTGGGTCGTCGTGTTTTCATTGTCATTTGTTTGTCGGTACTTTTTGTTTTCCTCTTTGATTTCTTCAGTGATCTCTTGGTTATGTAGGAGTGTATTGTTTAGCTTCCATGTGTTTGTATTTTTTACAGATTTTTTCCTGTAATTGATATCTACTCTCATAGCATTGTGGTCAGAAAAGATACTTGATACGACTTCACTTTTCTTAAATTTACCAAGGCTTGATTTGTGACCCAAGATATGATCTATCCTGGAGAATGTTCCATGAGCACTTGAGAAGAAGTGTATTCTATTGTTTTGGGATGTAATGTCCTATAAATATCAATTAAGTCCATCTTGTTTAATGTATCACTTAAAGCTTGTGTTTCCTTATTTATTTTCATTTTGGATGATCTGTCCATTGGTGAAAGTGGGGTGTTAAAAGTCCCCTGCTATGATTGTGTTACTGTCAATTTCCCCTTTTATATCTGTTAGCATTTGCCTTATGTATTGTGGTGCTCCTATGTTGGGTGCATAAATATTTACAATTATTATATCTTCTTCTTGGATTGATCACTTGGTCATTATGTAGTGTCCTTCTTTGTCTGTTTTACTGGTCTTTATTTAAAGTCTATTTTGTCTGATATGAGAATTGCTACTCCAGCTTTCTTGTGATTTCCATTTGCATGGTATATCTTTTTCCATCCCCTCACTTTCAATCTGTATGTGTCCCTTGGTCTGAAGTCAGTCTCTTGTAGACAGCATATATATGGATCTTGTTTTTGTATCCATTGAGCCAGTCTGTTTCTTTTGGTTGGAGCATTTAATCCATTTACATTTAAGGTAGTTATGGATATGTATGTTCCTATTTCCATTTTCTTAATTGGTTTGGGTTTGTTATTGTACGTCTTTTCCTTCTCTTTTGTTTCCTGTCTAGAGAAGTTCCTTTAGCATTTGTTGTAAAGCTGGTTTGGTGGTTCTGAATTCTCTTAGCTTTTGCTTGTCTGTAAAGGTTTTAATTTCTCGGTCAAATCTGAATGAGATCCTTGCTGGGTAGAGTAATCTTGGTGGTAGGTTTTTCCCTTTCATCACTTTAAATATGTCCTGCCACTCCCTTCTGGCTTGTAGAGTTTCTGCTGAGAGATCAGCTGTTAACCTTATGGGGATTCCCTTGTGTGTT
>NW_006786891.1:1128910-1181010 GCF_000442215.2 Lipotes vexillifer
CCTGTGTGGGGACTCTCTGCGCTTCCTGGACTTGATTGACTATTGCCTTTCCCATATTAGGGAAGTTTTCAGCTATAATCTCTTCAAATATTTTCTCAGTCCCTTTCTTGTTCTCTTCTTCTGGGACCCCTATAATTCGAACATTGGTGCAATTAATGTTGTCCCAGAAGTCTCTGAGACTGTCCTCAATTCTTTTCATTCTTTTTTCTTTATTCTGCTCTGTGGTAGTTACTTCCACTATTTTATCTTCCAGGTCACTTATCCGTTCTTCTGCCTCAGTTACTCTGCTATTGATTCCTTCTAGAGAATTTTTAATTTCATTTATTGTGTGGTTCATCATTGTTTGTTTGCTCTTTAGTTCTTCTAGGTCCTTGTTAAATGTTTCTTGTATTTTCTCCATTCTGTGTCCAAGATTTTGGATCATCTTTACTATCATTACTCTGAATTCTTTTTCAGATAGACTGCCTATTCTTCATTTGTTTGGTCTGGCGGGTTTTTACCTTACTCCTTCATCTGCTGTGTGTTTCTCTGTCTTCTCATTTTGCTTAACTTACTGTGTTTGTGGTCTCCTTTTCACAGGCTGCAGGTTCGTAGTTCCCATTGTTTTTGGTGTCTGTCCCCAGTGGCTAAAGTTGGTTCAGTGGGTTATGTAGGCTTCCTGGTGGAGGGGACTGGTGCCTGTGTTCTGGTGGATGAGGCTGGATCTTGTCTTTCTGGTGGGCAGGTCCACATCTGTTGGTGTGTTTTTGGGTGTCTGTGGCCTTATTATGATTTTAGGCAGCCTCTCTGCTAGTGGGTGGGGTTGTATTCCTGTCTTGCTAGTTGTTTGGCATGTGGTGTCCAGCACTGTAGCTTGCTGGTTGTTGAGTGGAGCTGGGTCTTATCGTTGAGATGGAGATCTCTGGGAGAGCTTTGGCTGTTTTATATTACGTGGAGCCAGGAGGTCTCTGGTGGACCAATGTCCTGAACTCGGCTCTCCCACCTTAGAGGTACAGGTCTGACACCCGGTCGGAGCACCAAGATCCTGTTAGCCACATGGCTCAGAAGAAAAGGGAATAAAAAAAGAATGAAAGAAAGAAAAATAAAATAAAGTTATTAAAATTAAAAATTAAAAAATTATTAGTAATAAGAAAATTAAAAAGTAATTTAAAAAAAGAAGGAAGAGAGCCGCCAAACAAAAAGACAAATCCACCAATGATAACCAGTGCTAAAAACTATACTAAAAAAAACAAACAAACAGAAATCAGACCAGAACCCTAGGACAAATGGTAATAGCAAATCTATACAAACAAAATCACACGAAGAAGCATACACATACACACTCACAGAAAGAGAAAAAGGAAAAATATATATATATTTATATATATAAAAAGAAATAAAGGAAGAGAGCAACCAAATCAATAGATAAATCTACCAATGATAATAAACTCTAAATACTAAACTAAGATAAATATAAAACCAAAAACAAATTAGATGCAGAAAGCAAACCCCAAGTCTACAGTTGCTCCCAAAGTCCACTGCCTCAATTTTGGGATGATTCGTTGTCTGTTCAGGTATTCCAGAGTTGCAGGGTACATCATGTTGACTGTGGAGATTTAATCTGCTGCTCTTGAGGCTGCTGGGAGAAATTTCCCTTTCTCTTCTTTGTTCTCACAGCTCCTGGGGTTCAGCTTTGGATTTGGCCCTGCCTCTGCATGTAGGTCACCTGAGGGCATCTATTCTTTGCTCAGACAGGACAGGGTTAAAGTAGCAGCTGATTAGGGGGCTCTGGCTCACTCAGGCCAGTGCGGGGCGAGGGGAGGGAGGGGTATGGAATGCAGGGCGATCCTGCACCAGCAGAGGTGGGAGTGACATTGCAACATCCTGAGGCGTGCTGTGTGTTCTCCCGGGGAAGTTGTCCCTGGATCATGGGACCCTGGCAGTGGGGGGCTGCACAGGCTTCTGGGAGGGGAGGTGTGGATAGTGACCTGTGCTTGCACACAGGCTTCTTGGTGGTGGCAGCAGCAGCCTTAAGATCTCATGCCTGTCTCTTGGGTCCGTGCTGATAGATGTGGCTAGCGCCCGTCTCTGGAGCTCGTTTAGGTGGTGCTCTGCATCCCCTCTCCTCCCGCACCCCACAACAATGGTCTCTTGCCTCTTAGGCAGGTCCAGACTTTTTCCTGGACTCCCTCCCGGCTAGCTGTGGCTCACTAGCCCCCTTCAGGTGTGTTCACGCAGCCAACCCCAGTCCTCTCCCTAGAATCTGACCCCTGAAGCCCAAGCCTCAGCTCCCAGCCCCGACCCGTCCTGGTGGGTGAGCAGACAAGCCTCTCGGTCTGGTGAGTGCTGGTCGGCAGCGATCCTCTGTGCGGGAATCTCTCTGCTTTGCCCTCTGCACCCCTGTTGCTGCTTTCCTCCGTGGCTCCGAAGCTTCGCCCCCAACCACCACCCATCTCTGCCATTGAAGGGGCTTCCTAGTGTGTGGAAACTTTTCCTCCTTCACAGCTCCCTCACAGAGGTGCAGGTCCCGTCCCTATTCTTTTGTCTGTGTGTTTTCTTCTTTCTTTTGCCCTACCCAGGTATGTGGGGAGTTTCTTGCCTTTTGGGAAGTCTGAAGTCTTCTGCCAGCATTCAGTGGGTGTTCTGTAGGAGTTGTTCCACATTTAGATGTATTTCTGATGTATTCGTGGGGAGGAAGGTGATCTCCACGTCTCACTCCTCCGCCATCTTGAAGGTTTCCTATCCATTTATCCTTTTAGTAACCTTTTAAATAATATTCCCATTTTAAAAATCAGGAAACTGAAGACCAGAACATTAAGTAACTTGATCAAGATTTACAGTTTACTAGATTTGAACCAGGTAAAGCCAAGGTTCAAACCTAAATATGAAAGAGTCTAAAAGCTTTTTCAACTAAGTAACTGTTTCTTTCTCACTGTTCATTTGGAAATAAAACAGACCAGCTGTTGGGTAGGAGAGCAGGGAATTAGGGGGAAATAGACTCAAACATGTAAATACTTCAAAAATAATGACTTATTTTTCCAGGTGAAAATAGAGTGAGTTATTCAGTACAGAAATTTGCTGATTGTGACAAATTGAGGATTATGAGTGTAAAAAAAGATAAGTAGAAATGCCTTCACAGTTTGGATTTCTTGTGCAAATTGTAACAAGATGAGACTTAACAGTGTGAATTATTTGTTTTCAGCTTGAAAATTAACTTCCAACAGGAGCAGCTAGAAGGAATGTAAAAAAGCAGATAGGTAGAAAATAAGATTTAATGTAGTGCTGGGTTTTTGATTTCAACCAAAATTTAGTGGCAGCAAATAAGATTTCTAAAAGGCTTATTATAATAAAAGTAGTTAAATTATATCTTTTTAAAATACATGTGCTCTTTTAGATTCTCATTATTGAAATGCTGACTTAATATATTGCTAGGGATGTTATATGATTAGAAAGTGTAACCGAAGAGAATAAAATGAGAGGTTAATACATTTTAATTAACTCTTGATTGCCCACAGGAAGGAATGGTAAGTGCCATGAGAATTCATTAAAGCTGCAAAAACTTAAAGGAAAGGGAGATTGCCTCCATTTAGGGCAAATCATGAATGTTTTCAGAGCAGAAGGTGGCCTCTGTGGTTTACCTTGAAAGAATGGGCTACGTAAGTAGATATGGAGAGTAATAAAGAAAGCGAAGAGAGTAACATGAGCAAGGAATGGAGGTAGGACATATGGGACATGTTCAAAGAAAAAGAGACATTTTGATAAAGCTTATTTATAGATAGAGGAATAGGTTAAGGCTGAAATGGTCGATTGCCATCTCACTGTAGGTTTCTATTGCCTTTGTTGGTCTCATCTTTCAGTTCCAGTTCCTAGCTCGTTTCCTGTAAAGTGGTAGAGTAAAGGACTATAATAGCCTGGAAAGGGGCTAAGGTTTGTTGTTGTTTATCATCGTAGTAATAGATACCATTTATTGAGCACTTACTTAGTTCTGGCACTCCATGTGCTAACCATTTTCCTGTATTTGGTCTTGTTTAATTCTCACAGCAACTACCTGAGAAAACTGGTATTATGTTTATTGTACAGACAAGGAAAATCAAGAAATGGAGAGATGAAGCCAGTTCACAAGGTTAAAGAAGTAGTAACAGATTCACTCACATTCAGATGTTGTCTCTGGTTTTCCACCAGCCTCTTTGGTCATTCCTTCTGTCTCCTTTGCTGATTCTTCCTCTTTTCCCCAACTTCTTTATGTTGTGTTGCTCCAGGTGTCAGGCTGTGGACTTCTTTTCTTCTCTGTCTCTACTCCTTGGGGATCTCATCTAGTTTCATGGTTTTACATACTCTCTATATGCTGATTTTTAACTCTAGCCACATTTCCCCCCTGAACTCTAGACTCATATATCCAACTGCTATCCATATCTCCACTCAGATAGCTCATAGATATATCTAACACAACATGTCTAACACCAGACACCTAATCTTCCTCCCCAAACCTGCTTCTCTTGAACCTTTCCCCATCTTAATTAATGGTAATTTCATCTTTAACACTGCTAAGACCTAAAACCTTAGAATCATCCTTGGTTCTTTTTTTCCTCTTACTCTGTCTCTAATGTATCAGGAAGTCTTCTTGACTTCCTGTCAGGTTCTACCTTCAAATTATGTACAATTAAAACTTTACAATGGCCTAAACCTTTCTAATAATATCTCATCATTATTCCCTTTACTCGCTTTGCTCCAGCCACACTGACCTTCTTACTATTGCTCAAAAAACAGGCTTGTGAACCTTAGGCCCTTTGCTCTTAGCTGTTCCCCATTCCTAGGATGATTTTTCTTCATATAGCCACATGATGATCTCCATAACCTCTAACAAATCTTTGCCAAAATGTCACCTCATCTAGCCCAGCACTCCCACTGTATTGTTCCCTACTCTTTCTTATTTTATTTTGGCTTATTACTTTCCAGGGTACTATATAAATTACTTTGTTTTTCTCTTATCTGTCTCCTCCTCCTCCTACCACTAGATTTTGAGGTCCACAGGAACTTAACTTTTTATTCACTGATGTATCCCAAGAACTTTAAACCATACTTGGGTACATAGTATTACTTAATGAATGGGTGAATCAATTACCATCCTCACAGAGCGTGTAAAAGGAGCTCAGTGGATGAGAATCTTTGTAGGGGGAGGGACACGTTGTTTTTTTCTGATAAGTGGGGTTTTTTTTAACATTGTGGTAAAATATACATGACATAAAATTTACCATTTTAAACATTTTTAAGTATACAGTTAGTGGTATTAAGTACCTTCACATTGTTGTGCAATCATTACATTCATCTATCTCCAGAACTTTTTTCATCTTCTAAAACTGAAACTCTGTACCAGTTAAACAAGAACTCCTCATTTCCCCTTCCTACCAGGCCCTGGCAACCACCATTTGCTTACTGTGTTTATGAATTTGACTACTCTAGGTACCTCACATAAGTGGAATCATATAATATTTGTCTTTTTGTGTATTGGGCTTATTTCACTTGGCATAATTTCCTCAAGGTTCATCCATGTTGTAACATGTACCAGAATTTCCTTCGATTTTAAGACTGAATAATATTCTGTTGTATGAATATATCACGTTTTGTTTGTCTGTTCATCCATCAATAGACACTTGGGTTGCTTCCACATTTTGACTATTATGAATAATGCTCCTATTCATATGAGTGTACAAATACCTATTCAAGTCCCTGGTTTTAGTTCTTTTGGGTATATACCAAGAATTGCTAGATCATATGGTAATTCTATTTTTGATTTTTTGAGAAGCCACTGTACTGTTTTCCATGCCCTACTATTTTACATTCCCATCAGTGGTGCACAAGGGTTCCAAGTTCTTTACATCCTTGCCAACACTAACTACTTTCTGGTTTTTAGATAATAGCTGTTTTAATGGGTGTGAAGTGGCAGCTCATTAATTTGATTTGCATTTCCCTAATGATTAGTGATTTTGATCTTTTTGTGTGCATATTGGCCACTTGTATATCTTTGAAGAAATGTCTGTTCAGGTACTTGGCACATTTTTAAAAATCAGTTGTTTGGGTTTTTTTTGTTGCATTGTAGGAGTTCTTTATATACTCTGGGTATTAACCCCTTAGGAGACATATGATTTGCAAATATTTTCTCCCATATCATAGGTTGCCTTTTCATTCTGTTGATACTGTCTGTTGGTGCACAAAACTTTTAAATTATGATGTAGTCCAGTTTATCTACTTTTTCTTTTGTTGCCTATGCTTTTAGTGTCCAATCCAAGAAAGTATTGCTAAATCCAATGTTGTGAAACTTTCACTTAAGTTTTCTTCTAAGAGTTTTTAGTTTTAGATGTTACATTTAGGTCTTTGATCCATTTTGAGTTAGTTTTACTTCATTCTTTTTCATGTGGATATCCAGTGTTCCCAACACCACTTGTCCTTTCCCCACTGAGTGGTCTTGACATATTTGTAGAAAATCATTTGACTATACATACAGGGGTTTATTTCTGGGCTCTCTGTTCTGTTCCATTGACCTAAATGTCTTAAGGCTAGTACTGTTTTGATTATGATAGCTTTGTAATAAGTTTTGAAATCAGAAAGTTTGAGACCTGTAACTTCGTTATTCTTCTTTAAGAATGTTTTTGCTATTCAGTTTACCCTGAGATTCCATATCAATTTGAGGATGAATTTTCTATTTCTGCAAACAAATGTCATAGGGATTTTCACAGTGATTACATTGAATTCTATGGATTGCTTTGGATGGTATTAATGTATTAACAATATGAAGTCTTCCAATCCATGAATGTGGGCCATTTTTTCCATTTATCTGTATCTACATTCTTTCAGAATGTTTTATAGTTGTCAGTATACAAATCCTCCTTGGCTAATTCCTAAGTATTTTATTCTTTTTGATGCTATTGTAAATGACATTGTTTTCTTAATTTCCTTTACAGATTGTTCAGATTATCAGTGTATGGAAATGCTATTGATTTTTTGTGCATTGATTTTGTGTCCTGCTACCTTGCTCAAGTCATTTATTCTAAACAGGTTTTTTGTTTGTTTGTTTGTTTGTAGAATCTTTAGGGTTTTCTGCATGTAAGATCATGTCGTCTGCAAACAGAGATAATTTTACTTCTTCCTTTCCAGTTTGGATGCCTTTTTTTTCCCCCTTGCCTAATTGCTCTGGCTAGGATTTCTATGTTGAAAAGAAGTGGTGAAGGTGAGCATCCTTGTCTTGTTAAAAATTTTAGAGAAAAAGCTTTCAATCTCTCACCATTGGTATGATGTTCAGTGTTGGCTTTTCATATATGGTCTTTATTATGTTGAAGTAGTTTTCTTCTTTTCCTAGTTTGCTCAATGTTTTATCATGAAAGGATTTTGAATTTTGTCAAATGCTTTTTCTGCGTCAATTGAGATGATCACGTGAGTTTTTTTTTCCCTTCATTCTGTTAATGTGGTGTATTACATTAGTTGATTTTCCTATGTTGAACCATCTTTACATACAGAATGAGAGCCTGTATCTTCCTTACCGGTGATCTAACTGACATCGTGATTTGAATGAGGATCTTAAAACTAAAACTCTTTAGAATTGAATGGGCTCCGTGTTAGTGGTGTCTGGGGCTGAGTTATACAGACTTTCCACAGACTTAGAAATATCAGAGGTCTGAATGTTCTTTCTCTTTCTTTTTTTGTTTTCAAAGCTATATACAAGGTCATCCAAACTTTGTTTTTGCATTTTTCTCATTTAATCTTTAAAATGGTTGTATGAGACGGGTGCTATTTTCTTTCTCACTTTAATAATGAGGAAAATGAGACTCTGACCAAGCAGTTTGCCCAAGATCACAATAACTGTAGCAATGCTCAGTTTCTAATCCATGTCTTATTTCAGAGCTCATGCTGTTAATCACTTTGTTACCATGCCTCTGCCTTATATCTTCTCATCCAGTTCTGACAATACAAAAATTGGCATAGGGTGATGCCACAGATTTTTTTCTCTCTCAAACTTACATTGCTGCCTGTTAGAGCAGAAGGAACCTTAGACATGCTATGGACCAGAGTTTTCACATTATTTTCCACGAAACCAGCTTCCAGAGAGGTCTTCAGGGAATTGGTAGAATCTAGTTTCATTATTTTTTAAGTGTCTTTGAATTTTTAAAAACTGCAAGTTAATTAGGTATATGCATTCATATCTGTTACAAACCAGATTTTAACATTATTGGAATGCACTGGTGCTTTAAGGAACTATCAAGTTAAGTGGTTTTTGTGCAAACCTCTGAATAAACATTTATTTAAACCACCCTGAGATTACGAGACTGTTGTTCAAAACCGTATATTATAGCTACTTTCTTGGATGAATTATGTTTTTTCAAATAGAGCAGCCAAAACCAAGTACAGAAATAAGTTTTATCCCTGGCTTTAAACATTTGTGTTAATCAAAATTGCTTCATTGTTGCTGTGATAAATAAATGTTATAAATTTGAACTTAAAAATGAATTTAGAGGCCTTCCCTGGTGGCGCAGTTGTTACGAATCCACCTGCCAATGCAGGGGACACAGGTTCAAGCCCTGGTCCGGGAAGATCCCACATGCCGCGGAGCATCTAAGCCCGTGCGCCACAACTACTGAGGCTGCACTCTAGAGCCCGCGAGCCACAACTACCGAAGCGCAAGTGCCTAGGGCCCATGCTCCGCAACAAGAGAAGACACCGCAATGAGAAGCCCGCACACCGCAAGGAAGTTCAAAGTTAGTTACAATATGGAATATGAAACTGTTATCAATGAACTTTTCATACTCTGTTAAACTCCATTAGTCTTCCTTCCACATTGAATGAACTTTTTATCCATATATGATTTTGTAACATTCATTGATCATTTGGAATTGGTTCACTGAGTTATGCATGTCTTCCAAATATTGACACATTTCATTATAAATAGTTTTTTAAATCATCTTTATTGATATCACCATCCATCTCATGAGCGTCTTTTAAGTATTGGTATAATGTTAAGCTTACAAGGCAGATAATACTTTCCAAGGTTCCAGTTTTTACTTGAAAGCTTGAATTTTCATCATCCGCAACACATACTTTCAGTTGTTTTCCTTAAAGTGACAGATTCACTTTATTTAGGAAGAAGTGTTGCTCAATACCTAAATCTGAATAACCATTGTTATCTGTCACTTCTTGCAAGTAAAAATGGTATTCCATGAAAAAAGCAGCTGGTTCACCTTGTTTCTCAGACCATCATGTAAGTGCTTTTCCTCCTCATAACTGATTATACTTTGGTACTCAGCAGAAGTGCTTTGTGTGTATTTCTAATTTGTCTTCCATAGTTTTTAAAAGAGGCTAAGGGTCACAGTTTATTTTAAATTAATAGTTTTTATTGATTCATCAAGGCCAGATGTTCATAAGTGCAACTGGCCTTTTTTTCCCCCCTGTGAGTTTGTGAGGGTGAACAGTACAGTTGCTACCAGCCAGTACAGTTTGGCGCTGCTGCCTTGATTCCCACTAAAGCACCCACCACTTTTTTTTTTAACCCACCACTGGTTTTGCAACATTGTTGCAGATAATACAGTGAGAAAGATAAATAACATCTTCATATTCTGAAAGTAGTTTTGACCTTACAGACCTCCCTTAAGGGGCCTTGGGGGACTTTTGGAGTGCTTGGACCACACTTTGAGAACTGCTGATCTTATATATTCTAAAACATTTTCCTGTTGCCCTATATTGTGCTGGTCTCTGTTCCCTCAGGCCAGTTTGCTCCCAGGAGGTATCTGGGACAGATGTCTCCTTTTATTCAGAACCAGAGCAAGAGAAATAATCTCAATGTTCTGGAGAAAAAACTGAAGAGTGAGGCTATCTTTTTAGTCCTGTATTTAGGCTGGTGCTTCTGCTCTTCTCTTAATACACACTTCCTGTGGTGGTGTTGTCTGGTTCTGTGCCTTCAACTACATCCTGTTTCCTGATGACTCCTAGATTTTGTCTTCTATGCCTGAACTCTCTCCTGAACTTCCAGTACTTTCAAGTTGCCTGCTGGATATTTCTCCTTAGGTGTCAAGCTCAACAATGCTTAAAGTTAATAATCATCTTTTCCAATTAGTCTCTCCTTCAAAGTATAGTATAAACAATAACAAAGAGCCAAGCTTTACCTCCTTCTACATTCTACTTTATGTACTAATGACACTATTATTGGCCCTCAGCCAGTCATCCTAGACTTTTTCTCTATCATTCCTCATCTCCCATAAATTGCCAAGTCTTGTTCTTTTACCCGCAGTTGGACCCTGATTGTCTGTTCCTCATTATACTCAGCTTTTCTGAGTCCTCATCATGTTTTACCTGGACTATATCAAGTCGCCTCCAGTCTCTTTACCTGCTGATCTTGCATGACTGCCAGAATTGTCTTTGTTAACATTTGATCATATTACTAACCACAGATCTAATCACTAGCCTTGTGCTCCAAATATATGTGTGTGGATATATATATAATTTTTTGTTATTTATATTTATATGCTATTTATATTATAAACATTTATATATCATATATTATTATATATTTTAAAATATATTGTCATATTATTTATATGTGTGTATATATATATATATATATATATATATATATATATATATTTGATGGTCTTTTACTTAATGTGTCACAGATATATGTCTGAAAGTAAAGTTGTCCACCTTATGAAATGTAAAACAATACTAAACATCTGGATATCCCATCTCTGCTAATAGCGCTACCGTCTACTCAGTTGCCCAAGCAGAGACCTGTGAGTCATCCCAGGTTGCATCCCTACTCTCCCATCCCAGAACTTTCGACACAAAGCAAAGGCTACAGATTGACTGCTGAAAAAATGAATAAATCATTTGTCTCAAATCTGCTACATTGTCATAAGATTTTGAATTCAGTGGAAACATAAACAGTCTAGAGAGGAATTGTCATCAATAGGACATGGATGTTTGAGTCCAGCTGCCTGAACTTACTCAGATAACATTGCTAGTTCCTTAGGTTTTCTAAGTCTCAGTTTCCTAAAGTATTTATTGTGGTTCCTGTCGTAGTAAATGGTAGTTGTTGTTATTGCTGCTACTGCTTTTTAGTTTAATGGTTTCCAAATGCAGACTACTTACTTGTAATATACTCTTCATTAGTTCCAAATGAAATAGAGACAAGGGAGAGGGAGAGAGTGAGTGAGTGAGTGTGTGTGTGTGTGTGTTGCCAGCTCTTTTCCTGGAAAGGATTCTTTTAGTCTACAATTGTTTTCTCTTCTCTTTAGTTTTTAAAGTTCTTTTTGTTTGACAAATGAAAGCTGGACTTTTTTTTTTTTTTTAGTTTTCATGGTTAAGTTGATAAATATGTGTTTTCCCCCAACTTATATTTAGGCTCTTAACATTTATTTAGTTTACTTGTTCATAAACTCAACATCTGAAAACCACGGAGACTCAGAGAGGTGGCATTACGTACCCAAGGTCACAAACACAGGACATTTACCTTCCTTACTCACACCTCTATATACCCCTGTCCTTTTTCACTGGGAAATTTAGTCAGCAAAAAGATTAATCCCACAGAACAGGAGAATTGTAAGCTTTCAAAATAAATTAGAAACATAAGGGTAAATTTTTGTTATTAAAAATTAATCACTCTACACCTACCTTTAAAATATTGTAGTTATGATAGTAATAGAAGGACGTTAAATTTTTTTTTTTTTTTTTTGCGGAGGATGTTAAATATTTTTAATGTTTTGTCTCAATTATTTTAGCATTTCCTCCTGGTGATAGACACATTGCAGACTAATAAAGAAAACTAAAGAAAGCAAATTCAGGTCACTCAGTTTCTACATATATTTTATTTTGACTTGTAAGTGTTCTTTTTACGCTTCATTATAAATGAGATTAGTTGTGGTGCCAGAAAATTTTTGCATGGAATATTTTACTAACTCCTAACTGAGAAAATGCAGAATCTTTCCAATTCTTTTTTGTTTTTTTTTGATAATCTTCTGTTATTTACTACCAGCTACCTGTACAAAAATTGCATTGATGGTGACTATCAAGAATTTGAAGAATTCTGTTTTTTTATTTTTTAATTTTTCTGGCTGCACTGTGTGGCATGCGGGATCTTAGTTCCCTGACCAGGGATCGAACCCACACCCCCTGCAGTGGAAGTGAGGAATCTAAACCTCTGGACCACCAGGGAAGTCCCTCCAATTCTTAATTAAAGCTTTATAACATTCTGAGGATATAGAAGGGAACTCATGGTGTCCCCAGAGCATCTTTGACACCAGCATTAGTAAAATGCCAAGTAGGTCTTCGTTTTTACAGGCAATGACTCAGGCTAAGCATGCAGATGTTCATATATTTTACAATTCTTAGCCTCTGCTTTCTTTCATGTTTCTTCTCTAATTTTCTCCATTTCCACAAACCACAGGTCATGAATGTTTCTTCAAGGCCACTTAATTTTGGAACGGAAAAATGTGTGTGCATGAGCAGGTGTATATTTGGGTATAGTGAGTGTATATCTCTGTCTCCTCCCACCTCCTTTCTGTCCACAAGTAAAAGTGTGAAAGCTTTTTTGTAAAGTCTTTTTTGCCCCTTCCACATAAATCTAGGTGTTATTTCTCCTTTACTCTCTTTGAACTTTAACACTGTGTAGCAGTTGTGTACATGTATGTCACTCAGTTAAATCATGAGTTCCTTGAAAGTAGATGTTGTGTCTTATTTCCCCCTAAATCCCTAGTACCTAGGCTTGAACATAAAAGATGCTTACTAAATGTGAATGGATTAGTGGGTCAGTGAGTGAGTGAACTAATTGAAGACCAGCTTGAGAAAGTAGATCCTTTACTAATGACTGTGATTCACGAGTATCTCTTGAAGGTTTTTTGTGAGCTTGAGCTTAATTATTTTATGGATTGTGAATGGGTCATGGAGAAAAAAAAGCTTTCTTCTTCCTCCCAGGATTCTCTGGTAGACAGCTGTTGTTTGGGATTATTTGTGAGCCTTAAGGTTTCCCTTATTCCTTGTTGGTCAGCTGGTTGTACTAAGAAATGTTATGGTATCTGTTTGGAATATCGTTAGTAACTAGATGGTTTCTGTCCTTTTTATCCTTTAATATTTTCAACAAATATGAGTGTTCTTGACCTTGAGGATACAGTAGTGAACAAAACAAAGTTCCTGTCTTTTTTAGAGCTTATGTAAACAAATATATAACATGTCAGTTATGATGATTGCTGTGAATTAAATGAGAGTAAAGGGGTAAAAAGTGATATGCCTAAAATGTAGCTTTATCATTCACACCTCACAAAAAATCATGTCAGCATAGTATGATCTCAAATATGTAAGGAAAAAATACCAGGGAAAAAAGCTGGTAAAGAAGTATGATAAAATATTGGTATGGGTTCTTTCTTTCCTTTCTTTTAAATTGAAGTGTAATTGACAGGCATTAGGTTAATTTCAGGTGTACAACATAATGATTCAACATTTGTGTGCATTGCAAAATGATCACCTCAATAAGTTTATTTACCATCTATCACCATACAAAGTTACAATTTTTTTTCCTTGTGATGAGAACTTTTAAGATTTACTTTCTTAGCAACTTTCAAGTTTGCAATACAATACTACTAACTTTAGTCCCCATGCTGTACATTACATACCCATGACTTATTTATTTTATGACTGGCAGTTTGTACATTTTGACCCCTTCATCCACGTTGCCCATTCATCAACCTCTCTCCTCAGGATTATTTCCGCTAATCAGATTATAGATGATATTTTTAAATTATGCTTTTATGTATTTCTCCAAAGTGATCATTACCTTTATTCTTGGGGAGAAGAGGGTGCTAATCAGATTACCTTTGCATTCAAAGTCTGATTCTGCTGACCCATGGTTCCTGTGTGCCTCAAGAAAAAGAAAGCCACTTACTGAGTTCCTCTCCCAGTATTTCTGGGACTCCTCAGCAGGCGTCTCACACATAATGTGAACAAGTTCATGCTCAGTGAGTCCTTCCAGTTTCTGGACAGGTCTCTGCTTCATATCAACCATGATCAATATCTGAGAAAGTTCTTTCCAAAGTCTTATTTTCCCAATTTAGGCAAAAGTGCTTTGTCATTCATCTAGGATACATTCCCTAGTGTTTGGACCAATGCTGAATTCATTTCTTATGATGAAGGACGTATAGAAAAACTCTAAGGAGACCTTCAAGATGGCGGAAGAGTAAGACATGGAGATCACCTTCCTCCCCACAAATACATCAGAAATACATCTACATGTGGAACAACTCCTACAGAACACCTACTGAACGCTGGCAGAAGACCGCAGACTTCCCAAAAGCTGTGGGGCTGACAGGGTCTTTGTGCTCCGGCTGGGTGTCAGACCTGTGCCTCTAGGTGGGAGAGCCAAGTTCAGGACATTGGTCCACCAGAGACCTCCTGGCTCCACGTAATATCAAATGACGAAAGCTCTCCCAGAGAACTCCACCTCAACACTAAGACCCAGCTCCACTCAAAAGACCAGCAAGCTATAGTGCTGGACACCCTATGCCAAACAACTAGCAAGATAGGAACGCAACCCCACCCATTAGCCTAAAATCACAGTAAGGTCACAGACACCCAAAAACACACACCAGACATGGTCCTGCCCACCAGAAAGACAAGGTCCAGCCTCATCCACCAGAACACAGGCACCAGTCCCCTCCACCAGGAAGCCTACACAACCCAGTGAACCAACCTTAGCCACTGAGGGCAGACACCAAAAACAATGGGAACTATGAACCTGCAGCCTGTGAAAAGGAGACCACAAACACAGTAAGTTAAGCAAAATGAGAAGACAAAGAAAACACACAGCAGATGAAGGAGCAAGGTAAAAACCCACCAGACCAAACAAATGAAGAACAAATAGGCAGTCTACCTGAAAAAGAATTCAGAGTAATGATAGTAAAGATGATCCAAAATCTTGGAAATAGAATGGAGAAAATACAAGAAACGTTTAACAAGGACCTAGAAGAACTAAAGAGCAAACAAACAATGATGAACCACACAATAAATGAAATTAAAAATTCTCTAGAAGGAATCAATAGAAGAGTAACTGAGGCAGAAGAACGGATAAGTGACCTGGAAGATAAAATAGTGGAAGTAACTACCACAGAGCAGAATAAAGAAAAAAGAATGAAAAGAATTGAGGACAGTCTCAGAGACTTCTGGGACAACATTAATTGCACCAATGTTCGAATTATAGGGGTCCCAGAAGAAGAGAACAAGAAAGGGACTGAGAAAATATTTGAAGAGATTATAGCTGAAAACTTCCCTAATATGGGAAAGGCAATAGTCAATCAAGTCCAGGAAGCACAGAGAGTCCCCCACAGGATTAAATCCAGGAGAAACATGCCAAGACACGTATTAATCAAACTATCAAAAATTAAATACAAAGAAAAAATATTAAAAGCAGCAAGAGAAAAGCAACAAATAACATACAAGAGAATCCCCATCAGGTTAACAGCTGATCTTTCAGGAGAAACTCTGAAAGCCAGAAGGGAGTGGCAGGACATATTTAAAGTGATGAAAGGGAAAAACCTACCACCAAGATTACTCTACCCAGCAAGGATCTCATTCAGATTTGACTGAGAAATTAAAACCTTTACAGACAAGCAAAAGCTAAGAGAATTCAGAACCACCAAACCAGCTTTACAACAAATGCTAAAGGAACTTCTCTAGACAGGAAACAAAAGAGAAGGAAAAGGCGTACAATAACAAACCCAAACCAATTAAGAAAATGGAAATAGGAACATACATATCCATAACTACCTTAAATGTAAATGGATTAAATGCTCCAACCAAAAGAAATAGACTGGCTCAATGGGTACAAAAACAAGATCCATATATATGCTGTCTACAAGAGGCTGACTTCAGACCAAGGGACACATACAGACTGAAAGTGAGGGGATGGAAAAAGGTATTCCATGCAAATGGAAATCACAAGAAAGCTGGAGTAGCAATTCTCATATCAGACAAAATAGACTTTAAATAAAGACCAGTAAAACAGACAAAGAAGGACACTACATAATGACCAAGTGATCAATCAAGAAGATATAACAATTGTAAATATTTATGCACCCAACATAGGAGCACCACAATACATAAGGCAAATGCTAACAGCCATAAAAGGGGAAATCGACAGTAACACAGTCATAGTAGGGGACTTTAACACCCCACTTTCACCAATGGACAGATCATCCAAAATGAAATTAAATAAGGAAACTCAAGCTTTAAATGACACATTAGACAGGACGGACCTAATTGATATTTATAGGACATTCTATCCAAAAACAACAGAATACACCTTCTCAAGTGCTCATGGAACATTCTCCAGGATAGATCATATCGTGGGTCACAAATCAAGCCTGGTAAATTTAAGAAAATTGAAATTGTATCAAGTATCTTTTCCAACCACAGCGCTGCGAGACTAGTTATCAATTACAGGAAAAATTCTGTAAAAAATACAAGCACATGGAAGCTAAACAATACGCTATTAAATAACCAAGAGATCACTGAAGAAATCAAAGGGGAAATTAAAAAATACCTAGAAACAAATGACAATGAAAACATGACGACCCAAAACCTATGGGATGCAGCGAAAGCAGTTCTAAGAGGGAAGTTTATAGCAGTACGGTCCAACCTCAAGAAAAAGAAACATCTCAATTAAACAACCTAACCTTACACCTAAAGCAATTAGAGAAAGAACACAAAAACCCCAAAGTTAGCAGAAGGAAAGAAATCAGAAAGATCAGACTAGAAATAAATGAAAAAGAAATGAAGGAAACAATGGCAATGATCAATAAAACTAAAAGCAGGTTCTTTGAGAAGATAAACAAAATTGATAAACCATTAGCCCGACTCATCAAGAAAAAGAGAGAGAAGACAAATCAATAGAATTACAAACGAAAAGGAGAAATAACAACGAGACACTGCAGAAATACAAAGGATCATGAGAGATTACTACAAGCAACTCTACGCCAATAAAATGGACAACCTGGAAGAAATGGACAAATTCTTAGAAAAGCACGACCTTCCTAGACTGAACCAGGAAGAAATAGAAAATATAAACAGACCAATCACAAGCCCTGAAATTGAGACTGTGAATAAAAATCTTCCAACAGACAAAAGCCCAGGATCAGATGGCTTCACAGGCAAATTCTCTCACACATTTAGAGAAGAGCTAACACCTGTCCTTCTCAAGCTCTTCCAAAATATAGCAGAGGTAGGAACACTCCTAAATGCATTCTACGGGGCCACCATCACCATGATGATACCAAAACCAGACAAAGATGTCTCAAAGAAAGAAAGCTACAGGCCAATATCACTGATGAACATAGATGCAAAAATCCTCAACAAAATACTAGCAAACAGAATCCAACAACACATTAAAAGGATCACACACCATGATCAAGTGGGGTTTATCACAGGAAAGCGAGGATTCTTCAATATACGCAAATCAATCAGTGTGATAAACCATATTAACAAATTGAAGGAGGAAAACCATGTTATTTTCTCTCTATGACATAAATCACAGCAAGATCCTTTTTGACCCACCTCCTAGAGAAATGGAAATTAAAAAATATAAACAAATGGGACCTAATGAAACTTAAAAGCTTTTGCACAGCAAAGGAAACCATAAACAAGATGAAAAAATAACCCTCAGAATGGGAGAAAATGTTTGCAAATGTATCAACAGACAAAGGATTAATCTCCAAAATATACAAGCAGCTCATGCAGGTCAATATCAAAAAAACAACGCAATCCAAAAATGGGCAGAAGACCTAGATAGACATTTCTCCAAAGAAGATATACAGACTGCCAACAAACACATGAAAGAATGCTCAACATCATTAATCATCAGAGAAATGCAAATCAAAATTGCAATGAGGTATCACCTCATACCAGTCAGAATGGCCATCATCAAAGAATCTACAAACAATAAATGCTGGAGAGGGTGTGGAGAAAAGGGCACCATCTTGCACTGTTGGTGGGTATGTAAATTGATACAGCCACTATGGAGAACAGTATGGAGGTTCCTTAAAAAACTAAAAATAAAACTACCATAGGAGCCAGCAATCCCACTACTGGGCATATACCCTGAGAAAACCATAATTCAAAAAGAGTCAGGTACCACAATGTTCATTGCAGCTCTGTTTACAATAACCAGGACATGGAAGCAACCTAAGTGTCCATGGACAGATGAATGGATAAAGAAGGTGTGACACGTATATACAATGGAATATTACTCAGCCATAAAAAGAAACGAAATTGAGTTATTTGTAGTGAGGTGGATGGACCTAGAGTCTGTCATACAGAGTGAAGTAAGTCAGAAAGAGAAAAACAAATACCATATGCTAACACATATATATGGATTCTAAAAAAAAAAAAATGTTCTGAAGAACCTAAAGGCGGGACAGGAATAAAGATGCAGACATAGAGAATGGACTTGAGGACACGGGGAGGGTGAAGGGTAAGCTGGGACAAAGAGAGTGGCATGGACATACATATACTACCAAATGTAAAATAGACAGCTAGTGGGAAGCAGCCACATAGCACAGGGAGATCAGCTTTGTTACCACCTAGAGGGGTGCGATAGGGAGGGTGGGAGGGAGATGCAAGAGGGTGGAGATATGGGGATATATGTATATGTATAGCTGATTCACTTTGTTATAAAGCAGAAACTAACACACCATTGTAAAGCAATTATACTCCAATAAAGATGTTAAAAAAATACTCTAGTAACCTACATGTAGCATATTCTTCATATACAAGTGTCATGTTTTTTATTAGTGTCTTTCACTATGTATACTTCATAATATTTCAGTCAAACCTGACCTAACTCAGCAGTGTTGTCACATGTATTATGACTGCTTGTAAAAGCTGTGGTACCATGGCAGAGCAAAAGCGTGAAGCAGATTTTTCAGTCCGTCAAGTGAATTGAGCCCAACTCCTTTTCCATCATTACCCTTATACCAATCAGGAGAGCGTCTGCATCCTGCTCAGGCTATGCCTCAGCTGCCACTGCATCAGGAATTACAGGAAGAGGAGGAGAAAGAAGGGAAAGCCTGAAACAGCACCCGTGACTAGGCAGGGCCTGAGGCTGTGGGACGCAGCAGATATGTAGTAATACAAAACCATCTTTTATGGCTAAAGCTGTAGGCTTTCCTGTAACTCTGGACTCTCAACATCCTCTTCAGGTTCAGAGTTATTGGTGTGTCCCTAAAGGACTGATTTTCTCTGTGCTTCTACCCACCTCGTGACTGTCTTGGTGACAAGACAAAGATAATGTATATCTTCCTTGCCCCTCTTCTGTTTATGTCCATGGTGTACTCACTGTTAGAGGTAAGGGCACACTTTACACATTTAAATGAGTGGGCGAGCACACTTTGTCCTAAAACTGATTTGATGTAAAGATGAGTTAAGGAAGAGCAAGGAGCATTTTTCTATGCCTCTTTGCTCTGTATTACCCTCTCTTTTGAGATTCACTTACTTCTTCCTTTGTTTCTTTCTGCTTTCCTATATCAAGCAGCAATTCCTATAAATATTCTTTGACCTTATTGGTAGCCTTTATGCCTGAACAGACAAAACCTATCTCAAAGTAAGTCAGTTTGTTCCAGCTGAAAATGTTAGTCTATTTGTTAAGTGCACTATGATGGAACAGATAACTTCTCATGCCTGTGGAGCAGGGATTAAATACTGCTTTTGCAATTACTATTCCTTCTGCCTGGAATAGATTTCTCTCCCCCACCTCCATCTATTCAGCAGACTCCATCCCTTATTTAAAAGACCTATGTCAAATGTAATGGCTTATTTGATGCTTTTCCCGATTCTCCCAGCAGTTAATGGCTTCTACTACAGGTTTTTTATACCTCTCTAATGGCTCATTTAAGTTTATTTTATTATTGTTTGTGTATATGTCTGTCACTATACTATGAACTTTTCAGACATAGGAACTCTATCTTCTTATTTTCTTCAGTTTTATATATGGCCAATGAATCTTTTTTGACCATTCGTTCTTTGTTGGATAAGTGTTATTCCTTGTTTTTAAGGACCTTACAATCTAGTAGGGGTGATATATCAATCACAGATAACCATAATACAAACTAGAATGCTGTCAGTGCCACAAAGAAGGAAGAAATCACTTCTTGCTGTGTGAATTAGAGACACCTAGGTTATTCTAGGCTTTGTGGATATGGTAGTATTTGAAATGAACCTTGAAGGGTGTGTGTGAAATGTGGAATTAATGGTGTAGTTTTTTTTACTTCATGATGTCCTTATTAGAAATAGTTTAAGCACACAGGAGCTATATTATTTGACGTGTATTCCAAAGCCTTAAACACTTTACCTAGAGTTAGTTCACCTGTTTTTGATTCTTCAATGATTCATCGGTGTGCTAAACTGTCTTTGTGGACTTAAATTCAGGGACTAATATTTGGCATTCGATATTTTTCATTTGTCTGAATGTTACTAACCAAAAGAGGACGTGAAATTTGATGTCTTTCTGTCCTATTGCATTGATTTTCTTTATTCATTTTAGCCACAGACCCCTTTGCTTCTGTTTTTGGAAATGAATCATTTGAAGATGGATTTGCTGACTTCAGCACATTGTCAAAGGTAATCTGCAATACTTAGTAGGAAAGTAAAATATACTGTGTTTCCACCAAAGGAGTGATCCTTCATTCTGATTTTATAACCTGACCCTCACAAGAGATTGCAACTTGATTTCAGTAAGGCACAGCAAACATTGATTTCAGACAGAAATGAAATATAAGATGTAATCAAAGTAGACATTTCTGTGCACAGAGACAATGGTGATGGTACAGATAATTATAATTTTCTACTGGCAGGTCTGCTCAACAACTTTAAGAGTCTTCTGTCTTTTTAAACATGTTTCTTCCAATTGAACTACATTTTCCCCCTGTTGACTCTCTGGGTCAATAGCTGTAAAATCTGGACATTCATTCCATCCTCTCTGTACCGGTTGCTTGATTTTTTTATATTCTGAGACTGTTAAGGTTAGTATTAAGATAATTAATAGCCCAGCACTATTAGGTAGTGGACTATATGTCCACTACCTATTTTCCAATGTAGCCCTAGGATTGATTCAGGCCAAAAGAGTAAACTTAGAGTAAATGTCACACTGTCTCTATCATCGGTTCTCAACTGGGTGTTATTCCCCCCACCCCCACCCCCCAGGAAACATTTGGCAATGTCTAGAGACATTTTCGGTTGTCACAGCTGAGGAGGAGGGCTGTTCATATCTAGTGGATAGAGACCAGGGATGTTGTGCAACACCCTGTCCAGCGCCACAACACAGAGCTATATCCAGCCCAAAATGTCAGCATGCTTCTTTAGAGAAACACTGGCCTAAACTGTAATATCTGATTCATTATAGAAAAGTGAATCTTTCATTACTCCATGTATTAGAGAGGCCAGGTCCTCAGACCCACAATAAGACTTATGCCATGGGATCAGTTTACTTAAAAAAAAAAAATTGACTTTCAGGTTGTCTTTAATGTTTTTTTAAGATGCCATTTTCTTTGACTTTAGTATTAAATCTTTCCTATATTTAAGTGCATTGGCAAGTGTGGAATCGGTATTTTTTCCTTTATCATTTGGATCAGATATTCACTTGAGGAAAAATATATTAGTCTCTTTATAAAGGGCCTCAATGGTTTTGTATCACCTGAATCTTAATAAACCTTTAATCCAGAGTTGGCTTGTTTTGGTATGATCTGTTGCTCTTAATAAGTAGTGATGTTATAATCACTACTCATATAGAACAATTAAAAATTTTTTTTCCATTTTGGTTCTGAATGCAAAGGTTAAAATGTTAGTGCTCTCAGAATTTAAATAAATAAAGCTGCATAATACTGAAGATCACTCTTCCAAATGCTCCATAACCGCGTACAGTTTGGTTGGCATAATATATATAACCATGAGTAATTTCTTTTCAAACAAAGGTCAACAATGAAGATCCTTTTAGTTCATCCACATCAAGCTCCATCAGCAATATGGTCATTACAAAAAATATGCTTGAGGAAACATCCATCAAAACTGAAGATGTACCCCCAGCACTGCCACCAAAGATTGGAACTCCAACAAGACCCTGCCCACCACCACCTGGTATGAGAGTTGATACCTTTCCTAAATCAACTACTTCCTTTTTCTTTCTGAAAAGTATTGTGTGGGCCTTATTTGTAGACTTTATATAAAGGGCCTTAAACAAAACAAGTTAAAAACACAGCAGAAGCCTGCTGCTATCATCTCTTCTGACCTTAATGCAGAATTACAGATATGTGCCTAAGAAGCCAGCCTGTGTAACTGTCATGAACTATTTTTCTAGCAAGAACTAATTTCTCTTTAAATCATTTTAGAGAGGCAATAAATGAAAAAAGGAAAGTACCAACGAAATCTCTTACTTTTTGGAAGCTCATTGATTACCATTGAACAACAGTTTCCTGCGCTTTGGTATTTTAATAAATTTCTATAAGCAAAGATTAATTCGAAGTCCCTTTCTTTTTCCTGCTAAATGTGAAGTCTTCCTTAAGTCCTTTAATGTGAGAATATATGGCCTCTTTGGTGTCCAGAATTCACCTTTTCGGTATCAGAATTTTAAAAGAAAGTATTGTTTTTCTTGAAGGAAAATATTATTTTACTTGACTTGATAAGAGACTCCTTTATTTTATAAAAGTGATGTTTTTGGTCTAGAAACAAATTCTTACTATTCTTATTTTTTTTGTTTTGTTTAGCACTGTAAAGAAAAAGGGGTTTTGTTTGTTTGTTTGTTTTTAATGAAGATAATAAAGTTCATGAGAAGTGGTAAAGGCAATCCCCTGAATAGTTGTAGTGCTACTTGGAAGAAGACACATCTGGTACATTATTGTTTTAACCATATATCATTCCGTGGTAAATTTTCAGCCTCAGTAGTTCTAGAATATTATTCTTGCTTTTTCATAATAGCCTCCCTATGGCAGATTTTTTTTTCTTCTTTGATTTAAAGAATTGCAAATAAAATTGTTAATACCCAGCTACCTGTTGAAAAATCAGGTGAACTGAACTGAACTCCTTTTATCTTTTAAGGAAAAGTAGGCTGTATCATATATCACTAGAGAGTAAGGTTGTCAGAATACATTTTTAAAAAATGATAGTTAATTTGCTCATTTAAGTTTTATACCAGTAAGGTGCCAATAGGGAAGTTATTTTTAAAATCCTAAGTAAACTAATATACTAGTGCTGTAACTAAATCTAAGACTTCAGCAAAGTGAGTATATATCACTGTAGAAAAATCAAGGAAAGAAAGATGGTTTGTTGAACTGCAGCTTAAAGATCTGGGTTCTAATTCTGGATATTCTCTGACTAGCTCTGTGATCTTGAGTGTGTAACTTCATATGTCTGAACCTCAGCTATCTGAGCTATTAGATGGTGGCATTAATTCTGATGTTGCCTACCTTCACAGGATTGTGGAAGGATCCTTTGAGATATGAGATGTGAACACCTTTTGTAAGCTGCTACAGTGCCAGAAAGAATCTGTTGTTATGATTGCTCTTACCAGCTTAACACATCTTTAGGAAAATATATATATTTGAAGATATTTTAGCACCTGTTCTTATTATCCTTTCTTCAGGAAGTACTGAGTTTAAGTCTTTAAAATTAGAAAACTTGTTTGAAAATGGTGCTGAATTAATGAGCAACAGTATGCTGTTTGGTAAAGATTTAGTTGATCAGCACCCACAAAGATTTAGGGCCTGGGCTTCAAAGCATTCTCTTTATTCTTCAGTTTGAAATTTTGTAATAGCAAGAAATAGGTGGGCTTTACCAAGGTAGTTTTTAATTTCATGCTCCCAGGTGTTACATATAGATCCAGAGGAAAATCAGAAGAATATTAGCATTTTTCAAAGCTCATTTGCCCTTCCTGCCACTAGTGGTTAACTGTATCAGGCAGAGGTTATCACAGCAGAGGCCGTTTTTGTCATTATTCTTTGTCATTCTCCTGCCGTTTTGTCCATTCCTCTCTCTTTTCTTGGGAACATGCTGCTTTGGAGAAGAGAAGGTCAACTCTCTGGGCAGATAAGATTCCCGGCCCATTGCCCCCCTTCTTTGCTATTTTTCCATTTAGCTACATAGAGCTAGAATATATTTGAGAGGTTGTGTGTGGAAATTTGAGGACAGAGTGTTGGTTGTGATAGTTTAAGACCATATTAAGAATGTGTTTGAGGTACTGACCCCCATTCCCCACCCCCAGCTCTTTAATGCTCCCTGTGTTCATGTTCTTGTGTGTTTATGTTTGCCGTATTTGCTGGTTGAATTAATTGTAATGATTTTGATCCAGGGAAAAGACCCATCAACAAATTGGATTCTTCTGATCCCTTTAAACTGAATGATCCATTTCAGCCTTTCCCAGGCAATGATAGCCCCAAAGAAAAAGATCCTGATATGTTTTGTGATCCATTCACTTCTTCTTCTTCTGCTACTACCACTACCAGTAAAGAGGCTGACCCAAGCAATTTTGCTAACTTCAGTGCTGTAAGTACTGTGAATGGGCTGTTTTGGGGAAAATCTTTCCATTTACAGTTTAAAGAGTTTTCAAAGATTATTTTGGAGTCTGCCAAATTTGCATTATTTCAACTAAATTTACCAATATGTTAAAAATGATCTTTATTCTTCCCCCAACCAAAAAATCTCTGTTTGATTCTGTTTGCTGGTTCTAAAAGTATTTCATTGCTCAAATGATTTTTGTAGTCTTAATTCTTGGGTTATATACCAGTTGTTTTGCAAAACCCTTCTCTTGATCTTGGTAAACAATATAAATAAAATTCTGACAGTTATTATTTTGCAAATTGTTATGGATGATGGGCCATTAGAGAGTCATTTGCTGTCTGCCCTCTGGATGAATAATGCCAATAATGAGTTTGTGTATTTGTAACTGTGTTTATGTGTTTGCGTATAAAGCCTTCATGATTTCTGGAGACCAGTCAACAATTATGAGAGGATAGGGCCAGGAATTCTTTGAATTGAAAATAAAACTCTGGTTTCATATAATAGTGTTCCTAAAAAGTAAATGTTGGTTTTATTAAATAAATATGATTGTTAAGAGCTAAACAATCTTTAATTATTTGGGGGGCTCTAATTCACTAGCATTCCATATTTACTCTGCATCCTCCCAGAGCTGACTAACATAGGCAGGCCAGTAAAGACAATAGAAGAGTTCTGTGACAAGACCATAGGCAGGGTCTATAAGATCACAGAAATGGGACAACCAACTTGAAGTGTCACTCTGGAGGGACGGACATTAAGCAATGACATGTATTCCATCATTATTTAGATAAAAACAAGGCTTTTTTTTTTTTTTTTTTTAATAGAGTAACTAACAGTGTTTCATTTTCCCAGATGTTTTTTCAGGGAAAATGACCATCATTATCGCTGTCTATTTTATAACAAAGCAATTTTCCTCTACTTAATACCTTAAGCACTTGAGATGATTTTAGAAATAAGAGATCTAGTGGCCAGGTGACTCTGACCACAATCTGCCTTATGTCTCCCTCAGTGTAGCATTGAGTCCCTCAACCCGTCACTTTATCCCTGCAGCCATTTCTAGTTAAGAAAGGAGTTAGGCAGGAATCTGTATGCAACTAAGGCAGACAGAATTAGTCTCAGCTACCCAGCTTTTGAATCTGTACTCTTAAGTTTCAGTGGCTTCCTCTGAATGTAAAGGAGCAGAATAGGAATCAGTATTTTGAATACTGGAAAACAGAGAGTGTCAGAACTATCCTGCCTTTTATTAGATGGAATTTGAGTTGTTTCAAGCAGAGAATCCAGAATTGCTCTTCTTAGTATAATCCTCTTAATATAAAATAAACTTCTGGCAGTTTGTGGCATTTAATACCTTAAATATGATTTCAGCTAGTCAAAACCTGGTTGGAATGAGTCTTGAACAATAGCTAAGGCATTTTGCTTATTTCATATTCCAGAATCTCAGTATAGTATAATATTAAGCAGCTCATAATAAAAATGTCATCTTTTTTTAATTATGAAAGATTTGTTAAATATTATAAGTTTCAAAGGCCCTCTAATTCCCTAGGGAAAAAGCTACCATTTTCAAAAAGCCTGACAGTTTCTTTCACTTCATCCTATTATGGTATTCATCTTGTTATGGTATTCCTCTGTATGATAGGACTTGAAACCGGGTAGAATTTTTTTATTTAGTATCTGCTATGGTTGTTCTTTCAGGTGGATAAGTGTATTTCCTTGACTTAATAATTACCAGCATTAAGGTGTTATTTAGACTAGGTCAAAAAGTTCTCAATGTCTACTGAATTCTTTATAATGCATTAAAAAAAATTGATCAGGTTCACATCTTATTTAGTATATCCAGTACTCTTATTTTATGTATAACAAAATTTATGTATGTATAGATATTCTTTGCTTCGTAACTTTTCTGTACCTGAAGGGCTAGGATAAGGAAGGAAATCACCAGTGAGATTAAGTTGAAAATGATTTATCATGTGAGGATACTCACTGAAGTTGAAGTAGTAAATGTTTCACATTAGATAAATATGCTATAGCCCTCTCCTGTTTTTAAATCTCCTGATTCACCTTAAGAATTTCCACTTTGGGGCTTCCCTGGTGGCACAGTGGTTGAGAGTCCTCCTGCCGATGCAGGGGACACAGGTTCGTGCCCTGGTCCGGGAAGATCCCACATGCCACGGAGCGGCTGGGCCTGTGAGCCGTGACCACTGAGCCTGTGTGTCCGGAGCCTGTGCTCCACAATGGGAGAGGCCACAACAGTGAGAGGCCCGCATACTGCAAAAAAAAAAAAAAAAAAGAATTTCCACTTTTTAAAAAATGATGTTTTAATGTTCAGTTTTATAGACTGTAGACTGCATTAATTTTTAAGATTAAATCATATTTTAATAACTGATTAACTGTGTTTTCAGAAAAAAATTAACAATTAACAGGACTATTTACAGAGTCCTTCAGAAGGTGAAACAAATAGTTAAATATCATTTCGTAAAAGTTCTTTTTCCTTCTTGTGTTTGTTCTGCTCATGAATTTATTCGTTTGTTCATTTGTCTTTTAAATGGCAGTATCCCTCTGAAGAAGATATGATTGAGTGGGCCAAGAGGGAAAGTGAGAGAGAGGAAGAGCAGAGGCTTGCCCGACTGAATCAGCAAGAGCAAGAAGACTTAGAACTGGCTATTGCACTCAGCAAATCTGAAATATCAGAAGCATGAAGAATTTTCCTGTTCTTTGTCAATCACACAATACTCTTCTTCCTGAATACTGAAGCTATTTACAGTGTGTATCAAAACTACCTATGAGCATGGGAATACAAAAGGTTTGAGATTCCTGTAAATGTGACAAAAGTTTTTGTTTTTTTTAAACTCCATTTCAGATTGTCCTTTTTTTCCCCCTGTAAAAGCGGTAACCCAGATAACTTCACCTAGGCCCCCGTTTTGGTGTGCATTTAGTGTGAGCTTTTGCCTGCCTGTGCTACTTTTACTTGGAAAGCTAGAGCACCCAAGCTTCTGCCTTCTGGAATATAGAGAAATAGTATCATCCCTTTGCTACCCTTGTTCTGTAGTTACTCTGATGATAGCCAGTGGGGTTCTTAAAGTTGGCAGTATTCTCCCCTAATTTAAATGGTTGAAAGAGGGGAAGGGAAAGAACATCCTATTTCATCTATGATAGAGCAAATTGGCTAGTTTAAAGTACATGTTTGTATTTCCTTATAATCAAAATACTGTTCAATTTGTTTTTTATAGACAAGAAAAAATATTTTGCATAAATTGACTCCACTATCGAAAAAGGGATGCTTTAGATTGAACCATTATAGCTTCAGACTCAATCTTTTCCTAAATAAAAACTTTAAAGCCTCATGTTTGAAATATATTTAAAATTTTCTTCTCTGGACTTAGGGAATTTTAGATAAACACATACCTCTCCATAATTTTAAGCACTAGAGAGTGGAGAAAAATTACCACTTAAAATATACCCATCAATATAAGGTAAGCAAAAATCTTAACCTGGCAGCCATTCTGCCACTGCCATGGCACTGTCCTCTTTAGTTCATGGTAGGTTTATTTTTCTACTTTTGCAGAAGAAACTTTAGCAAGCTAGAACTGGAAGGTACTTTAACTTTTTGTATACATATATATATTTTTTTCTTTAATGAAGGTTCAGTTACTTGAAATGTAAAAACATTCACTGAATACAACTGAAAAAAGTGACATGTATTAAATCATATTATTGCTTTTTGTCCATTTTTGTGGATTAAAATAGTTTATTCTCTTTGTGTTTTTCACCTACAAAATTGGCAGGCTAGCAAAAAAATTTTGTGTTTTTTAATTGGGAGAGAAGAGACCTGCCAAATTATCGAAGCTCTTTATGTGTTAAAAGCCTATCTCCTGTAAAATTGACCTAGCAGACAAGCTGAATTTAAAATGGACTGTGAAGTAGGCTGTAAATTGTAATCTTAATTTTTTTTAAAATGAGTCAGTGATTTAGATAATGTATTGAAAACCAAGATAAAGGAAAATGCACCTAAAAACTAATTAAATATCTCTGTGGTTACCAAGTCAAGGTGGTATTGATCTGTGTTAATCAGAGTAACTTGTTGCCTAGCCTATGAATAAATTCCAAAATATCCAGTTCATTTCATCTTTAAATGGTGCTTTTTTTCTCTTCCACACACAATTGAATCGCTGCAGTTTAAAACAAATTTGAACCACTTTCTTGCACTGCTAGCTTTTTTCTACTTTTATAGATTAAAACATTTCAGCATAAAAGTCATACATATGAAGCAAGGGCTGAATCATAATCACAGGGGTTTAATTTTGATAAACCAATCCAGTTATAAGGATATACTGCAAAAGTTGATTGAGAAAGTAGTATTGGGAGTTGTGAATGGTAGTGAGTTTTGGGTTTTTTTCTTCCCCTTACACTTTAGGAAAAAGGTAAGTTGACTTGAACAACCTTCTTTTGCACTGGGAAAATGAACAGATGTTTGAAATGGTTTTAAAATATTTTTTTTAATTAAAAGAACACTCTGGAAAGTACTAAATATTTATAACTTATAGACACCAACTTTCGATGTAATAAGTATACCTTAATCTTACGTGTGTTTAACTGGATTACATAGATTCTTATCTTTTATTAAAATATGTATACTCAGTGGACCAATATAATATATTAAAGTATGTATTTTTTATATATATATATATATATATATATATATATACATATATATATAAATCTCCATGCTCACTTGTGTAGGATGAATGTCTTAGAGTCATTTATGATTATATTTTATGCTGTTGACTCTGGCTCCAGAGCCTGTGCTTGAAAAGGACAGATAAGTATTCCTGAGAGCTAAGTGGCACTACTTATGAAGTTTTAACCATCTTCTACCTACTTGTTCAGGTTTATTTGAGTTCTCTTTATAGAATTTTCTCTTATGTTTCAAACTTCTAAACTGTAGCCTGTAATTATGAGAACAATAAACTTTAAATTATAATAAACCATACTATCCATACATCCTATCTGAAATGGAGTTTTGCATGATTCTCTGTTATGTCCATGCTGTGTCTAAGGAGGGGTAGGCATACAATCAGCACAGATTAATATGTGTAAACTGCTTGAGACAGTACCTGGTATAGAATAAAATACTCAATAAATGTTAACTATTTTTTAGTTGACATGTCCTGTTTTTTTGAAAGAAAGATAGGAAACAGGTATGCATAGAAACAGTGCCTGAAACGTGGGTGGTGTGTATCTGTTTGTTGAATGAGTATTTGTGACATGGACTCTAGGAGGGCACTGTGGTGTGAAAAATTCAGACAACGCTGGTCTGCCATTTTTAGGAAAGATGACTTTGACAAAGTTACTTAGCCTCCCTGAGCCTCATTTTCTTCTAATGAACATCATAATACCCAACTCACAGGATTGTTCTGAATGATTTGAGTTTAACAACTTTTTAATATTATTTATTTTATCAAACAAATGCAGCCATGTTATTATTAATAGTGAAAATAGCTATTGGTTATTGAATGCACTATACTAAGCACTTTATGTGTGTCTTCTTGTTTAATCTTCACAGAAGCCCTAAGTAGTACTATTATTATCGCCTGTTTTAGAAATAGGAAAAATGAGGCTCAAAAAAGTTAAAATAGGGCTTCCCTGGTGGCGCAGTGGTTGGGAGTCCGCCTGCCGATGCAGGGGACACGGGTTCGTGCCCCAGTCTGGGAAGATCCCACGTGCCGTGGAGCGGCTGGGCCCGTGAGCCATGGCCGCTGAGCCTGCGCATCCAGAGCCTGTGCTCTGCAACGGAAGAGGCCACAACAGTGAGAGGCCCGCGTACCGCAAAAAAAATAACAACAAAAAAAAAGTCAAAATAATATGCTTCAGATAATACTGCTAATAAGTAGATGAGCCAGGAATTGAACTCTGGTCTCTCTGATTCTAAAACATGATACTCTTTCCAGTTGACCGTGCTTTGTCTCCTTTTCTGTGAAAAAAATATTGCCTATAGGAAATGCTAGGAATAGGGCATGATAAATAATAACAGATAACATATATTGAGCTTCAGGCAGAATCCTTAGTGCTTTACGTATATTATTTCATTTCATCCTTAGAAAAGTAACCCTGTAATGTATAGGTACTATTTTTGTCTCCATTTCACAGAGGAGGTGCCCTGATTAGGACACAGTTATGTAGCTAGTAAGTGACAGAGCTGGAATTTGAACCCAGAAGACTGGCTCTACCGTTTTGACCACTGCTCTCTATTCCTGTTAAAGGTGAGAAGCCAGAGGAGAACTGTCATAAATAGAATAATCCATGTAATCTCTGCTCTTGAGGATTAATGAAATAAACCTACTACATAGCACATGGCATCTTATAAAACATTTCCTAATTCATTTTCATATTTAATCTTTACTGGGATTTAGAACAGTTTTTGACACATGAAAGCACTCAACCATTGTAAGTTACCAATATTATGATAAATGATAAATCAGAACATAGGGGAGATAGCCAACCTTTCTTTTATTAAAGAAATACAACTTTTAAAACCACAAAAGCTGGCAAAAACAAAAAGTAATTTATTAGTGCTGGCAAAGCTCTGGAAAGAATACATTAAAAGGTAGGCAAAGAGTAGATTTTGGAGAGTTTGCCACACAGATGGAGGGATGGCATTCTAGGCAGAGGCCATGGTTGTATAAAGAAAAAGTGGTAGCACACGACATAGTGTACTAGCAAACAGCAAATATCGAAGTAGTTCAGTGTAACTAGAGTCGATTTGTGGGCAAAAGAGTGAAGTATTTGTGTTTGTGTGTAAGAAAGGTCTCACTGGTAGTGATTTGGTGGAGTGCCTTAGAAGGAAACCAGGTAAGGCAGGGAGAGCAGGTGAAGGCTGATGGAGTCATTCAGGTGAGATGGTAGGTACCTAAAATATGGCTGTGGCTGAGGCCCGAGAAAAGGGGGTTGATTTAAGAGAATTATCAAGCCTTAGAGTCTGATTAGATATGGGTGGTGAGGGGAAGGGAGTGGTTGCAAACTTCAGCCAGCATCAGGATCACCTTGAGGGCTTGTTAAAGTACAGATTGTGGACCCCATCCCCAAAGTTTGTGATTTCAGTAGGTCTAGAGTGGGACCTAAGAATCTGAATTTCTGACAAGTTCCCAGATAATGCTGAAGTTGCTGGCCCAGGGACCTTGCTTTGAGAACCACTAGAATAGGGACTGACTTCCAGGTCTCTGTTCTCCTGCACGTCTTATTAGATGTACTCATTTGTTTGCAGTGTTGTTGCACCTTGTCATTCTGTACTTGACCTGTCGCTTCTGCTTCTAATCTTTCTTGTGGATAAAGAGAGTTTTTAAAAATAATAATTGCAAGCTAACAGCACTTACTATGTGCCAGTACTATTTGAAACACTTTAATATACGGTCCCCAACTTAATGATGGTTTGACTTATGATTTTTTTACTTTATGATGGTGCAAAAGTAATGCATATTCAGTAGGAAACATACCTTGACTTTTGAATTTTGCTCTTTTCCCAGGCCAGCAATGTGCTGTACAATCCTCTCTCATGATGCTGGGCAGCGGCCGCAGCTCCCAGTCAGCTGCACGATCACAAGGGTGAACATCCAGTACACTTACAGCCACCCAGTACCCAGACAACTGTTCTGTTTTTCACTTTTACTACAATATTCAGTAAGTTACATGAGATAGTCAACACGTTATTATAAAATAGGCTTTGCATTAGGTGATTTTGCCCACCTGTAGGTTAATGTTAAGTGTTCTGAGTATGTGTAAGGTAGAGTAGGCTAAGCTCTGATGCGGTAGCTTAGCTGTATTAAATGCATTTCTGACTTATGATATTTTCAGTTTGTGATGGGTTTATGGGGATATAACCCCATCGTAAGTCAAGGAAGATCTATATGCTGATTCATTTTAATGTCCATAACAATCCTTTAAGTTAGTTACGGTTATTTGCAGTTTACAGATGAGAAAGCTGAGGTACAAAAAGGTTAAACAACTTGCCCAAATCACAGAGCTAAAAAGTGTCAGAGCCAGGATTCAAACCCAGGCAGTCTAGATCCAGAACCCATGCTCAATCACTCTGCTCTACTGAAGAAAACTTATATTAAAATACTTTTGATGTATGGCTCAATATTGTACCTCTTACTGCCAGAAAGCCCTTTATCATCTGAGTTTTGGGAATGCACAGAGAAGATCATTATCCTTCCATTCACCTTTGCTAAGGTGTATTGTGTTCTGGGTACTGTGCTGGGTCAGAGACAGAGAAAACTCATATGAGGCTATCAGTGGTATAGTGGGGGAGATAGACATTACTTACAGTTAATTTCACAACACTGCACATTGAAGCTTATGATAGGAGTGCTGGGACACCCAGAGGAAGGAGAGAATAGTTCTGGCTGAGAAGACTGGGGAAGGCTTCCCAGACGAGGTGTCCCTAGGACACAGTATTCTGCTCCTGGCATTAGTAAAAGTGTAGATGGCAACTGTCAAAATTAAAACAAAACAGCAACCATAAAAACACAGCTTTCACAAGGCCACATCATTTGATGTCAGAGCTCTGTTGACTGAAAAAGGCTGCCAGACAGTCTCCCAGGAAGCCTCATTTAAGTAATACTCATTACTTAGTGAAATCAAACTTATCCAAGGTCTGACCTTCAAGTTTAGAAACCTGATTTTCATCAGAAGAGAGACAAAGCTCCCATTAAGCAAGTTCACAGGGACTGATGTAAAGAACAAAATGTCAGTTTCCAGTAGAAGTTGCTATAGGGCTTGAAGTGCTCACAATTGGTTGAATAAAGATTCCTTCTCCCTGCCAGTGCTTGGATGCCTCCTACCTGTAAGGTTCCTCACTCTCTGCAGCCAGGGCTGCCTGTCCCCTCTGATGAACACATTTTTTAGACTAATATGTTTGATCAGGTTACAGTCTGGTTTGGCTGGTTGGGTAGCTTATAAAGTCTCTTAGGGGTGACTTTGCATATCTTTGCTTTCATCACATATGTAGACTCTGTATTTAACTCCTTCTAAAGCAGACTTTCCCCAGTTTATGAGTTCTTAGTGAAACATCTCACTCCCTGGGCTCTGACTTCACCCTTTTATTGATGTCATTTATTGAGTGTATATGTGCCAGGCCTGCTCCCTGACTCATTCTCCTCCAAACCGTCAACATGACCTAACAATTCTGCCTTTTAAGTATCTCTCAAATCTGTCCTCTCCATCCCTAGTGCCACTCCCCCAATTCAGGTCTTCCTCATCTCTCTTCAGGCTTTTGCCAAAGCTTCCTAATCTCCTTGCTGCCAATCTCTTGTTTTTCTCTCTGCTTCCAGACCATCCTCCGTGTTGCAGTCAGATTCTTCTAGAATCGAAATCTGCCCTATCACTCCTGTAATAAAACATGCCACTGATTCCCATCACATTCAGGTTAAAATCCTAACTCCTTAGAAAGCTTTTCCTTCATAACCTTAATTTCTGATTGATATTTAATCAGTAGTGGCTTGAACATGTAAGCTGGGTTTTTTTTTTTCCTCTTTAAACAACTCTTGAGAAAATGCTACCTTAAGGAAATAAAGGCACTCTAATATGATTGTAGCATATGGAATTCTTTGGGGATGTGCATAAGTTTACTCTCTAACTTGATGTTTTTCAATAGGCAGGTTGTAATTCCTTAGTTGGGCTGTGAAATCAGTTTAGTAAATCGAGCAACATGGAAAAAATGTAACCAGAGTAGTACAGGCATACCTTGGAGATAGTGCGTGTTCAGTTCCAGACCATCGCAGTAAAATGAATATCACAATAAAGTGAGTCACACGTTTCCCAGTGCATATAAAAGTTGTGTTTATACTACATTGTAGTCTATTAAGTGTGCAGTAGCATTATGTCTAAGAAAACAATGTACCTACTTTAATTTAAAAATACTTTATTGCTTAAAAAATGCCAAAATAATTACAGTAGTTACATTGAAGATCCCTGATCACAGATCACCATAACAAGTGTAATAATAATGAAACGTTTGATATTCCAAGAATTACCATATATACTAATATGCCTAAAATGGATAGCTAACAAGAGCCTGCTGTGTAAAAAAATAAAATTCAAAAATTCAAAAGAAAAAGAATTACCAAACTGTGACACAGAGACATAAAGTGAGCAAATGCTGTAGAAAAATTGTGCCAATAGACTTGCTCAATGCAGGGTTGCCACAAACCTTTAATTTGTAAAAAATGCAATATCTGCAAAGCGCAGTGAAGCAAAGCACAATAAAATGAAGTATGCCTGTAAAGCAGAATGAACACTCATATACCAATAATCAGCTTCAATAAATACCAGTTCACCTCCAATCTTATCTATATTCCTACACACTTCTCTTTCGTGTCATGTTGAAGCAAACCTTATATTTCATTTGTAGATTTTTCAGTATGTTACTGATCAGCATTTTAAAAATTATGAAATAGAGCTTCCCTGGTGGCGCAGTGGTTGAGAGTCCACCTGCCAATGCAGGGGACTCGGGTTCGTGCCCTGGTCTGGGAAGATCCCACATGCCACGGAGCGGCTGGGCCCGTGAGCCATGGCCGCTGAGCCTGCGCCTCCGGAGCCTGTGCTCCGCAACGGGAGAGGCCACAACAGTGAGAGGCCCGTGTACCGCAAAAAAAAAAAAGATTAAATTAAGGGAATAAACTTCAGTTATCTTGAAAGTTTATTGATACTAAATGTTCCCCACTGATTCTGGATAAACTGTCACACACACTGTGTGTCCACTATCCTCTTTTGTTTGCATTAACTCATTTAGTCTTCACGACAACCTTTGTGATAGGTGTTATTATTATCCTCATTTTACAGATGAGAAAGCTGAAGCACAGAGAGGTTAAGTAACTTGCCTGAAGTCACAGGCAGCTATTAAGTGGTGAGGCCAAGATTCTAACCAGGCAGTATGGCTCCAGAGCAAGGGAAAGAATAAAACCTGCTGTACCTTGGGATTGTTGTGAGATTCAAAATAAGCTAAGCTTTGGGAAAGTGATTCATAAATGCTGTGTAGCAGGCAGACTGGGGCTGGGGTTAAGAGCTTGTGTAGCAGGCAGACTGGGGCTGGGGTTAAGATACAGACTCTAGTCTGGCTGCTTGGGTTGAGTTCTAGCTCCTGCCACTTAACTAGCCTTTGTTATCTTGAGCAGATTGCTTAATCCTCTGCTTCACTTTCTCAACTAGAAAAATTGGGGTTGTAAAAAGACATACCTGATAGGATTATTTTGAGGATGAAATGAGTTGGTACATGTGAAGAGTTTAGAATAATGTCTAACAAAGTTCTAAGCAAATGATGGTGATGAAGATAAAGAAGAACATGATGATGAAGATGTCCAGATGTCAAAGAAAAAGAACAGGAAAGAAGCCTTGAAGTTTGAGAACGCTTGGATTGAATCCCAGTCCCTAATTTTTTTTTTTTCTTTTGGCCGTGCCGCTTAGCTTGCAGGAGTCTTAGTTCCCTGACCAGGGATTGAACCCGAACCCCCCAGCAGTGAGAGCACCGAGTCCTAACTGCTGAACCGCCAGAGAATTGCCCCCAGTTCCTAATTCGATCTCAGGAACATTTCTAAACTTCTGACTCAAATATTCTCAAAACAAGAGTTTCCCAGATTAGAGGTAGTGTATGTAAAAGCCCTCAGCATGGTGCCTGCCACTGAGTAGAAACTTGATAAATATTAGGCCTTTCTTCATTCTCTCAACACTGAACATCTACTATGTGTAACAGTGGTGCTAGGCTCCGTGGAAGACACAAATGTGAGACATTCTCTGTACCTTCAGATAGAAATCTGAAGAGTGAGACTAATATGGTCGTTGATAACCAATATAAGGATTAAAAAATATAGAGAAAAATGTAATCTCTAAAGAAGGAGGTAGTCCTCCACCGGGGAGATACAGGAGAGCTTTCTGTAGGAAGTGGTGTTGGTTGTGGGCCTTGCAGGCTGGGTGGGACTTTAATTCCACCCAGGATTAGACTGGGCTCGGGGCCTATAGGAGACCAGGCTTCTGAGGCCCTGTGGTATTCCTGCCTGTGAGCCTAGGAGGTAGTTGGCTATCTGCAGTGCCCAGTGCTGACAAACTGGGCAAAGCTCTGTGAGCTGAGGAGTTTGGGCCCATGGGTGCACTGTAACTGGAATTTCCAGATCTGGAAGCTCTAGCTTTGTGGTCAGATAGGCAGCATTCGCGGGCCCTTGTTGATCTGCCTAGAGCATGACATGAGTGCTCAGAGAGAGGGGGAAAGGTTGTATTTTCTCTGCTGCTTACCAAGGAAAAGTGAGAGAAACTGCCCAGATGATCCTTGAGGCTTCTGCCCTCTGCTTTGCCCAGGCCTCCCACTCCATGCCCCGCCTACCTGCAAACTACAGACAGGGCTGGGAGGGAGCCGCAGATGGTGCAGACAGATCTGGGTGTGAGGCTTGATCTCAGGGAAGTCAGTTAACCCCTCTGAACCTCAGTTTCATCAACTGTGAAATGGGGGTGAGTATTTAATAAGGTGAAATTAAACGAGAATTTGTATAAAGCACCTGGCTTAGGGCTTGGCACATTACAATTAGTCACTATTTATTGACACGTGATTTGTGTTGCACAAGACCTAGGATACAGACCCAGCCCAAAAGGAGACAGCAATGGTCCCATTGCCACCCTGTCCCTGATCTGTGTTCAACCCCCATACTGCCTCACAGAGAGAAGTCTCCAGGGACCCCTGAATCCATCCTACACACTGGACCTCGGAGCGATCCTTCTCAAATACCTCCCCAAGGTGCTCCCTTGTTCTTTGCCTTTAGTTGAGCCTTCCATGGAAGCCTGGTAGACTGCACTGCCAGGGGCTAACCTTGCTCCAGAGCTGATTCTTCTACTTGTTAGTTGTTTAAAATAAAAGGTAAAAATGTACATGACCTAAGGCAAAATACGGGGTTTCAAAGAAAGTGTGAACTGGAGACAGGCTCATCCTCCTCTGTCTCCCGTTCTCCGCTGGGAATCAGAGGTCTGTGGACAGGGCCACGTCCCAGTGCCTCGCCTGGTCAGCAGCCTCCACTGCCAGGCCCAAGCAGCTCCTTCCTGTCTGTCCGCCCCCTTGCCTGCCCCTCCTGCTCTGTGCCCTGCACTTGGGGGCAGTCCCAAGCCCCTGAGCCCATCCAGGTACAGCCCTGGCAAGACAGGTTCTGCACTTGGGCAGGTGGGAAAGGCATCGGTGACACCATCACCCATCGATACGGAGGACGGGCTCTGTACTGGAAGTGGAGGGGCCTGGGGTCAGTCCTGGTGCTGCCACTGGCCCTCTGTGTGACCTTGGACAAATCCCTGGCCTTCCTGGGTGGGCCTCAGTTTCTCCTTGTGTATACTGATGCGTCTCGACGGCTCTGGACGGTAGTGGTCTTGCTCTGGTTCCCCAGGTCCGCTCCCGGGACACCGACGTCATTGCCAGGCAGGGAGGCGCCCGGCCGCGGCGGGGAGGAGCCACGGGTCCCGCCCCGCCCAACCCGTCCAGGTGCTGCGGCAGGAGTCGCCGCTACAGCCACAGCCGCCACGAGGGGCCGCCCGCGCCTCCATCCAAGTCCGGCCCGCGTCCATGGCCTTTCTGACCGCCTGGAAGGGGGCGGCCTCCGGGGAAAGCGACCGCAGGTACCAGGCGGGGGCGGGGACTCGGCGGGAGGCACTGATGGGACTGAGGGGCGTCTGGAGAACAGTCGACGGGAGGGGCAGCTGACGGGACACAGCCGGAGACAGCAGTGTGCGGGCTGCTGGCCACGGGGTAACGGCCGAAGGGCCCGGGGAGAGGCAGCCCAGCCCCTCTCACCCCAGCCGCCCCCCGCCACGTATCCCTTGCTCGCGTGTTATGGCCCCCAGCAGGGCTGGGCCTGGGTGTGAAGAGATACACCCCCAGCACCCAGGTCCCACCCGAGCCCCACTTCCGGTGCCGCAACCTGTGAGCCACCTGTGAGGGCAACTCAGGTGAGCTGGACCTCGGGTGGGCTGGGAGTCAGGTTTGGGCAGCTACGTCTCCGTCTCGCCTTAGCAGTGTTGCTTACGCACGTGACCCTCCCCAGCGTTGCATGAGCAGAGATAGGGGTACATGTGCCCGGACAGGTGAGAGCAGATACACTATCCCCCGCCAGGGGTTGTCCACATCTGGGGGCAGCAGTGTGGAGGGAAATCCTGCGTCCCAGTGCCTGTCCATGGTGGAACTGTGTGCACCACAGCTTCTCCAGGGTCAACCCTTCAGGGATGTGTCATTGCCTCCTGTGTGTCACCTCCAACTCCCAGCTGTCCCCACCTCCTGGGTGAGTTGGTTTCTCCAGATGTGTTCTCATGAGAAAGGGGAGAGGGGACAGCCCTGACCTCTCTTCTGAGCTGTGACCCCCAATTTCTTTCCTTTATATATTTAAAGTTCACTCTGCTACTCCCTGGAGAAGGGCAATCTAACTGCCTTCCCAGCACCTCCATCTGACTGTCACATGGGCACATCAAACTCGGCAAGCCCCAAATCAAACTTCACATCTTCACCCCCAAACCTGTTCCTCCTCCTGTGTCCCCATGGCATAGTCATCCACGCAGTTGCCCAAGCCTGGAACCTGGGAGCCATCCCTCTCACCTCCCTCCCTCTTCTCCACCCTGGTCTCCAGGTTCTGCTGATTTGTTCTTTTTGATGTCTCTCAAAGCTGTTCATTCCCCCTGGACTATTGCAATAGCCCCTAACTTTTCCATTTCCGCCAGTCTTCCCCTTTCCATGCATCCTTCAGACTTGTCTTTTCTAAAGCACAAACCAGACCATGTCATTTTTCTGCTTTAAAGTTCTTCTATGGCTCTCTATCACAGAGGTGAAAGGTCAAGGCTCTCCAGGGGAGAATCTGTGACCTGCCCAGCCCCGCTTCCCATCACTCTCTGACCCTCACTCTGGTCTGGCTTTGTAGGGCTCTCACAACTGTGCTGGGCTGCTCAGGGCTACCTCTGCCTGGAATGCCATCCTCTACTCCTGACATTCACCCTATAAGATTCAACTTTAGGTGACCTCTTTTCTTATTAAAAAAATTTTTTTTGACTTTTAAAATAAACTTTCAATTCAAGGGTAGCACATATAGAGAAAAGTGCACACATTGTAAGTGTACAGCTCAATGACTCCTCACAAAGTAACCAGCACCCAGATTAAGACACAGACTATTACCAGCCCCCAGAGTCTCCCTTGTGCCCCACCCAGCTGCAAGCCCCCAAAGATAACTATTGATACTATCCTGACTTCTAATACCATAGGTTTGATTTGTCTGGGGTTGTTTGTGTGTTTGTTTTAATTGAAGTATAGTTGATTTACAATGTTGTATTAATCAGCAAAGTGATTCAGTTATCCATATGTATATATATATATATATATATATATATATATATATATATTCTTTTTCAGATTCTTTTCCATTATAGGTAATTATAAGATACTGAATATAGTTTCCTATGCTATACAATAGGACCTTGTTGTTTATTTTATATATGGTAGTTTGTATCTGCTAATCCCAAACTCTGAATTTATCCTTCCCCCACCCCCTTTCCCCTTTGGTAACCATAAGTTTGTTTTCTATGTCTGTGAATCTATTTCTGTCTTGTAAATAAGTTCATTTGTATCATATTTTAGATTCCACATATAAGTGATATTATATGGTATTTGTCTTTCTCTGTCTTACTTTAGGTGACCTCTTTTAGAGAACCTTTCTGAGCCCACCCTGAGTCAGGCTCAGAGGCTTTCTGGGCTCCAGCATCTTTGCTTCCCTCTCATGGCTCTCATTCAGTTTTTCAGCAAACATTGTTGGGCACGTACCATGTTCCAGGCATTGTACTAGGTACTGTGGATATGGTGTTACGACATACAAGCCCCTGCTCTCAGGAGACCACATTCTAGTGGGAAAGACAGATTAAACAACTAGGCAAATAAGTAAACACCAGAAACAGATGCTGTGTAAGGCTTAAAATAGAGCCATGTGATAGACAGTAAAATCCATCTTTCCCAGAGCATTCCCTGCAGTGAGGATAGCTCCTGTCAAAGCCTGAGATGTGTCTGAGGAGCAGAAAGGTGTGTGTGTTGTTGAGGATGCCTGCCTGTTGGGATCCAGGAGGCAGGCTGCCCAGAAGAGGGCGGAGTTTGGATTTCATCGTGTGTTGGGAGCCACTAGAGGGCGTTAAAGAGGGGAATCACATATTTAAAGATGATCCAGCTACCCCATGGAGAAAGGATTTTAACGCTGGGGCATGGTCACCCCTTTCTGTCTCCCCACTACATATGGAGAGGGGATGGGGTTCATCTGCCCCCATGTCCCCGAAGCCCAGCACAGAATGCTTCGGTTTTGATGAGAACCTGGGGGGATGATTTCTGAGGAGGGTGAGATCACAGTTGGGGTGCTGAGGACTGGCTGGGTTTACATGGATTTCTTGCCTGCCTGCCCTCCTGTAAGAACCCAGCTGTGCTCTGTCCTGCAGGCACCCTGCGTGCTGGAGTGTAGGTGAGGGGCCTGAACACATGTACCTTTCTGCTTCAGCTGGAACTTGCTGGACACAAATACTCAGAGAATTCTGACTCCCAGTGGCCCTCACAAGATCTCACACCTGGGGCAACAAACCAGGTCTCCTTTCTCTCAGCTCGGGACCTGTGACTTCTCCACCCTCAGGCCTCACCCACCACGCTGCCTGGCTGAGGGGTGAAGGGCTTGGGAGGGTGCTCGGCCCCTGCTCTGCCACTTACATACTGGCTCTATGACCCTGATTCAGTCGCCTGACCCATGTGAGCCTTAGTTTACTCAGCTATAAAATAGTAGCTACTTACCAAGTGGCGGAAGACCTGGTGAAGCCACATTGGTAAAGGACCTAACAAAAAGCCACCGAGCATATTCGGTGACCAGTAAATGTGAGTTCACTGGTACGAGGGAATCTTCCTTCTGAGGTATTTGCATTGAACAGAGGGGATTCAGAAAGGTTTGGGAGCCAATGTTAGGATTCCAGGCACCAGGACTGGGTAGCCAGGGACTGTTAAGAGAGGGATATGATGCCTGTGCATCTTAAGATGGGGATGGCCACCTACTCGACCTACAAACAGGGTCCCTTCCCAGTCATACCAGTAGCCCCTGCCCCCCCCCATGGCTGCTCCCATAAGAGACAGCACCAGGAGCAGAGGGGCAAGTGCAGGCAGGCAGAACGCGTTTCTAAAATAAATTAATTCATTTCTTTATTTATTTTGGCTGTGTTGGGTCTTTGTTGCTGCGCGCAGGCTTTCTCTAGTTGCGGTGAGCGGGGACTGCTCTTCGTTGCGGTGCGCGGGCTTCTCACTGTGGTGGCTTCTCTTGTTGCCGAGCACAGGCTCTAAGTGAGTGGGCTTCAGTATCTGTGGCACGCAGTCTCAGTAGTTGTGGCTCGCAGGCTCTAGAGCGCAGGCTCAGTAGTTGTGGTGCACGGGCTTAGTTGCTCCGCGGCACGTGGGATCTTCCCAGACCAGGGCTGGAACCCATGTCCCCTGCATTGGCAGGTGGATTCTCAGCCACTGCATCACCAGGGAAGTCCAGGCAGAACGCTTTTGAGAGAGTAATTCAGTGGCAGAGCTTGTAGGAGGGAGGGGCTGCCCCAAGAATGGAGGGGACCTGTTGAAGAGGCTGGGGGCCTGCTGGGCCGTTGTTGACAGATTTCTTGCTCTTGGTTTGAATCTGAGCTCAAGGAGCTCTCAGATGCCTCCAGGTAGGGAGTTTTGAATTTGGTGACTGGAATCCTTGGGCAGCTATGGTGTCCCTTCCTTGGGGCTCGATGTGGACTCAAGGCCAGTGCTGAGTTTTCACCTCTGGGATTCTCTGATCCTGTGAGCTGAGGCATCTGTGATCACCAGACTCATGATTTAAAATTCCAAATGTCTATGATGTTGAAGCTACTGACCCCAGGATTCTGATTTACCCCCTGTTGCTGAGGGCAGCTGCATGGAGTAGGAGAGGGCTCTGGTGTGGGAGGCACAATGTGGTCCCTCAGATCCTCAACCCCTGGTGAGGATACCATGGAAAAACTCCAAGTAACCTTTGTCCCCCTTTGTCAGTTATGGAGGGATTCTGACTTGGGATATTTTTGGTCCTTTCTTGAGGTCAATGGAAAATAGATTATTTAGGTTGCAATTTCAGCTCTGCCAGCATGCCACATTTCCTGAAATCTCTTCAATCTGTAGCTCTAGTTGCTTGAGTTGCTTTGTCCTTCCCCTGAAAATTTCTGCCTCTCAGCTCAGTTTCTGTCTGTGGTCAGCTCCATTCTCTCCTAACGCTCACCTACTTCTCTACTCAATGCAAGACAGGGCTGCCAGCCGTTTCCAAGCTCACGTCCTGGGACAGTAAGACAAATCAGTGGAAAGTCCTCTGGAGCCACACAGGTTGATTTTGAATCCTGACTCTGGGCCTTTCTACCAATGTGACCTTGGACAGGTTGTTTAAGTTCTCTGCGCCTCAGTTTCTTCATCTGTAAAGTGAGGGTAATGGTAGGACTTGACTCACAGGGTTGTTGTGAGGACTGCATGAATTAGTTTATGCAAAGCACAGAGGCTCGTCCTTGACACATAGTCGGTACTATACCCAGGAGTGTTACTGATTATTATGATTAGTCTCCCCAGGCCAGGAGAGAAAGGGGCTTCTCCACCAGCTCTAATATGAAAAATCTCAGGGAAATATTCCAATTGGTTCTTTAACCAACCACTGTGTCCTGAGAGGTGGGGTCAAGGAAGAGAACGCACCTCCCGTTCAGCCACTGGGGCAGGAGAGGAGACGAGGAGAAACAGTTCTCTAAAAACAAGTGGGTGGCAGGGAAGGGTTCAGGGTGGGGAGGGTTGTAGCATACACGTGGCCACACGGCAGGCCTTAAAATAAAGCCATAGTTTCATGAAGTACCCAAATTATGATCTCCTTGGAGCACCGCTGCCCATCTGTCTCAGTCTTCCAGCTGTTGTTGACCCCCTGGGAGCTGGGAACTAGTCCCTTATGAACCCCTCTTGGGACCTGTGCCACCCACCGCCCCCTGCGATTGTGGCTTTGCCAGCCCTAGTCCCATCCTCTCCATGACTACCACCACCTCCCTGGCCTGGAGAGGGTGTAGGCTCTTTGCTTATCACCCCATCCCAAGGGTGGGACAGACCTTTTCCCTAATTCCCTACCACTTGACTAGGACCAGGCTGTAACTTTTAAGGCCACCTTGGGATACAAGGAATGAGCAACTGAGTTTTATGATTCTATGGCTCCTCTCCAAGCCCCTCAACCATCCTGGAAGGAGCCTTCCTGCAGAACTTCCACTTCTGGGAGGGCCCAATGTATGTCTTCCAGCATCTTCCCTCCCGAGAGAGGAGGAAATTTCTGCCTTAACCAAGACAACCAAGCCTTCCTTTCCTTTCTCAAGATCAGCCCTTTCCCAGGTGAACAGCAGTGCAGAAATCTACTGCTTTCAGGTAAAATCCTTTGCCCAGCCTACTAACTGGCTGGTTATATTATAACCCAGACAATTATATTAGGAATTATGACGGTGGCTGGGACATCAGGCACCCGTCCAGGTAGACCTGGGTCTGGTCTATTCCTCTTTTTTTTAATTTAGATGTTGGGGGTAGGAGTTTATTAATTAATTTATTTATTTTTGCTGTGTTGCGTCTTCGTTTCTGTGCGAGGGCTTTCTCTAGTTGTGGCAAGCGGGGGCCACTCTTCATCGCGTTGCGCAAGCCTCTCACTGTCGCGGCCTCTCTTGTCGCGTAGCACAGGCTCTAGGTGTGCGGGCTCCAGTAGTTGTGGCTCGCGGGCTCTAGAGTGCAGGCTCAGTAGTTGTGGCACACGGGGACCAGGGCTCAAACCTGTGTCAGCTGCACTGGCAGGCAGATTCTCAGCCACTGCGCCACCAGGGAAGTCCCTGAACTAATTCCTTATCGATGGGCATTTGGGTTATTTCCAGCTGTATCTTTATTATAGGAAATACTATAATGAACATCAATGTACAATAAATCTTTGTGTCTGATTATTTCTTAAGACATGTTTGCTACCCAGGTGTTACTGGTCATCTTTCTGAGGCTTTCAGCCCATAATTCCAGTTGCCCTTCAGAAAGATAGTGCCACCCTCTACTCCCACCAGTAGTGAGCGAGGTAGCACATTTGCCCTGAGGGCATATAGTAGGTGTCCAATGGATGCTGCTCTGTCCTTCTGGACCTGGCCAGGTCTGGGTGCACATCATAGGGGAAATGCCTCTTCTCTGGACAGGGAACCCATGTCCCCTGCATTGGCAGGTGGATTCTCAGCCACTGCATCACCAGGGAAGTCCAGGCAGAACGCTTTTGAGAGAGTAATTCAGTGGCAGAGCTTGTAGGAGGGAGGGGCTGCCCCAAGAATGGAGGGGACCTGTTGAAGAGGCTGGGGGCCTGCTGGGCCGTTGTTGACAGATTTCTTGCTCTTGGTTTGAATCTGAGCTCAAGGAGCTCTCAGATGCCTCCAGGTAGGGAGTTTTGAATTTGGTGACTGGAATCCTTGGGCAGCTATGGTGTCCCTTCCTTGGGGCTCGATGTGGACTCAAGGCCAGTGCTGAGTTTTCACCTCTGGGATTCTCTGATCCTGTGAGCTGAGGCATCTGTGATCACCAGACTCATGATTTAAAATTCCAAATGTCTATGATGTTGAAGCTACTGACCCCAGGATTCTGATTTACCCCCTGTTGCTGAGGGCAGCTGCATGGAGTAGGAGAGGGCTCTGGTGTGGGAGGCACAATGTGGTCCCTCAGATCCTCAACCCCTGGTGAGGATACCATGGAAAAACTCCAAGTAACCTTTGTCCCCCTTTGTCAGTTATGGAGGGATTCTGACTTGGGATATTTTTGGTCCTTTCTTGAGGTCAATGGAAAATAGATTATTTAGGTTGCAATTTCAGCTCTGCCAGCATGCCACATTTCCTGAAATCTCTTCAATCTGTAGCTCTAGTTGCTTGAGTTGCTTTGTCCTTCCCCTGAAAATTTCTGCCTCTCAGCTCAGTTTCTGTCTGTGGTCAGCTCCATTCTCTCCTAACGCTCACCTACTTCTCTACTCAATGCAAGACAGGGCTGCCAGCCGTTTCCAAGCTCACGTCCTGGGACAGTAAGACAAATCAGTGGAAAGTCCTCTGGAGCCACACAGGTTGATTTTGAATCCTGACTCTGGGCCTTTCTACCAATGTGACCTTGGACAGGTTGTTTAAGTTCTCTGCGCCTCAGTTTCTTCATCTGTAAAGTGAGGGTAATGGTAGGACTTGACTCACAGGGTTGTTGTGAGGACTGCATGAATTAGTTTATGCAAAGCACAGAGGCTCGTCCTTGACACATAGTCGGTACTATACCCAGGAGTGTTACTGATTATTATGATTAGTCTCCCCAGGCCAGGAGAGAAAGGGGCTTCTCCACCAGCTCTAATATGAAAAATCTCAGGGAAATATTCCAATTGGTTCTTTAACCAACCACTGTGTCCTGAGAGGTGGGGTCAAGGAAGAGAACGCACCTCCCGTTCAGCCACTGGGGCAGGAGAGGAGACGAGGAGAAACAGTTCTCTAAAAACAAGTGGGTGGCAGGGAAGGGTTCAGGGTGGGGAGGGTTGTAGCATACACGTGGCCACACGGCAGGCCTTAAAATAAAGCCATAGTTTCATGAAGTACCCAAATTATGATCTCCTTGGAGCACCGCTGCCCATCTGTCTCAGTCTTCCAGCTGTTGTTGACCCCCTGGGAGCTGGGAACTAGTCCCTTATGAACCCCTCTTGGGACCTGTGCCACCCACCGCCCCCTGCGATTGTGGCTTTGCCAGCCCTAGTCCCATCCTCTCCATGACTACCACCACCTCCCTGGCCTGGAGAGGGTGTAGGCTCTTTGCTTATCACCCCATCCCAAGGGTGGGACAGACCTTTTCCCTAATTCCCTACCACTTGACTAGGACCAGGCTGTAACTTTTAAGGCCACCTTGGGATACAAGGAATGAGCAACTGAGTTTTATGATTCTATGGCTCCTCTCCAAGCCCCTCAACCATCCTGGAAGGAGCCTTCCTGCAGAACTTCCACTTCTGGGAGGGCCCAATGTATGTCTTCCAGCATCTTCCCTCCCGAGAGAGGAGGAAATTTCTGCCTTAACCAAGACAACCAAGCCTTCCTTTCCTTTCTCAAGATCAGCCCTTTCCCAGGTGAACAGCAGTGCAGAAATCTACTGCTTTCAGGTAAAATCCTTTGCCCAGCCTACTAACTGGCTGGTTATATTATAACCCAGACAATTATATTAGGAATTATGACGGTGGCTGGGACATCAGGCACCCGTCCAGGTAGACCTGGGTCTGGTCTATTCCTCTTTTTTTTAATTTAGATGTTGGGGGTAGGAGTTTATTAATTAATTTATTTATTTTTGCTGTGTTGCGTCTTCGTTTCTGTGCGAGGGCTTTCTCTAGTTGTGGCAAGCGGGGGCCACTCTTCATCGCGTTGCGCAAGCCTCTCACTGTCGCGGCCTCTCTTGTCGCGTAGCACAGGCTCTAGGTGTGCGGGCTCCAGTAGTTGTGGCTCGCGGGCTCTAGAGTGCAGGCTCAGTAGTTGTGGCACACGGGGACCAGGGCTCAAACCTGTGTCAGCTGCACTGGCAGGCAGATTCTCAGCCACTGCGCCACCAGGGAAGTCCCTGAACTAATTCCTTATCGATGGGCATTTGGGTTATTTCCAGCTGTATCTTTATTATAGGAAATACTATAATGAACATCAATGTACAATAAATCTTTGTGTCTGATTATTTCTTAAGACATGTTTGCTACCCAGGTGTTACTGGTCATCTTTCTGAGGCTTTCAGCCCATAATTCCAGTTGCCCTTCAGAAAGATAGTGCCACCCTCTACTCCCACCAGTAGTGAGCGAGGTAGCACATTTGCCCTGAGGGCATATAGTAGGTGTCCAATGGATGCTGCTCTGTCCTTCTGGACCTGGCCAGGTCTGGGTGCACATCATAGGGGAAATGCCTCTTCTCTGGACAGCCTTGCATAGTTCCAAAGCTCTTTTGGGTTCATTTGCTTATTTAATGCTCACGACAGTCTTGTTATCCCTGCTTTATGGATGAGGAAACTAAAGCTCAAAGAATAATGATAAGGCCCCATTCCAAGAGCTTTATGTATTTTATCTCATTTAATCCTTACAGCAACCCAGTGAGGTTGGTGCCATCAACATCCCCATTTCAGAGATGTAGTGCAGCATGTCAGAGGTGGGGTATAAGCCCTGGCTTGCAAACCTGCTCTCTGAACCGTTCCCTGCCCTGCCTTGAGCTAGGCAGGATGACTAGTCAGACTAGGATGACTGACTTGCTTGGGGTTTGGAGCAAGGACATGGTGGGGCAGGAGTCCAGCCAGATCTTCCTGGTCCTGCAGCCCAAGTTCTAACCTCTGACGGGATGCCACTCGATGCCAGAAACCCTTCATTAGCATTCTGTATCTTCTTTTCACTCAGAATTGTTCTTGGTCCTTTGTGCCTGACTGGAGGCTCCTTTCTTAGACCCACCCTTGGCAGCTCCTGGAGACCAGGCTTTCATAAAAGAGCTCAGATCCCAGAACTGAGAACATCAGAGCAGGGAGGGTCCTTGACTTCCTGGTGCAATCTTCTCTCCCTTTTATATTTGGTGGGGAGAGAGAAACTAAGGGCCAGAGTGAGGCAGTAACTTGTCTGAGGTTCACAGCTAGTAGGGGCCAGAGTCCTTGAGGAGGAAGGGGGCCGGCCCAAGGAACAGGCCTCGTGCTCCCTAAGGGCCTCTCTCCAGGGAATACTGAAGAACTGTGACTGGTTCAGCCCTCTTCCAGGGCCCTTTGTGGATGGGCCTGTTTACTTGTGAATTATTAACGAGCCCAAGCCTGTAAGCTGCTGGGTGGGGCTCACTCACTTTAAGAAAACCTGCTTTACAGCCACTGGGAGGGCTCTAGGGTCTGAGGTGGATAGTTCTGGGCTTTAGAGACAGTGGGGGTGGGGCTGGGGGTGGAGGCTTTCTCCAGGGAGAGGTCTGGAGAAAGGCACTGAGAATAGGGAAGGGGACAAGGGGTCACCCAAGTAATGCTCAGTAAGCATTACTACCAGCATCCCTGAGAGGTTGGCACTATTATCCTAGGTTTACAGATGGAAGACTGAGGTTCAGAGAGGAGAACTGACTTCACAGCTTAAGCTCCTTCTACGATGGCATCACTTTTCACATGCTCACACCCCTATTTCTGTGACACACACACACACACACATTTCCACACATTTTCTCTACAGGATAGAACTGAGACCTGGTTTAAGTTATGGCTAGACCTGAGTCCAAGCCACACTTGGTCCAAGCCTCAGTCTTCTCATCTGTAGGATGGGAGATAAAGCTACTATGGAGCTTTCTGGAGCATTCTGAGGAGGTTTCACTAAACAGATACTTATTGAAGACCTTCTTCTTTTTTTTTTTTTAGTTTTTTAAAATTTGGCCACGCTATGCAGCTTTCGGGATATCCCATAGTTCCCTGACCAGGGATCAAACCTGGGCCCCGACAGTGAAAGCACCAAGTCTTAACCACTGGACCACCAGGGAATTTCCTGAAGGCATTCTTAAGCTGAGAGATGGTATTGGTGAAAACAGTCTATATTGAGACATCTCAGGGCCACTGAGAAGCGCAGTGAGCCCAGTGGTTTGTTCTTGCAGGCTGGGGAGAAGATGAGAGAGGAAAACAGGCCTCACATCTCCCAGGCACCAAGCACCAGAAAAAAAGGTCCCCTGGCAGGGGAGGAGGGAACCCAGGACTCAGGATGCTCTCCTGGTCTCCTGGGAATGAGCAGGTAACCTGAGCAGGGTCACCGGGGTTGGGAGGCAGAAATAATTGTGACTCACAGGCTCCCCAGGGTTGGGGCTAGGCAGGAGCTCTTGGGGGCCGGGAACTACCCAGGTGGAACCCTCAGGAGGGGTGGGCCACTCTGATGCTCTGACTCACCAGGCGAGTGGCCCCAGCATCACTGCCACCGTTGTGGCATGGGCAGAGTTCCAGCTCTGAAGGCAAAGCTAAGCCTCAGTTTTCATCTGGAGAAGGGGGAAAATAATAGTATCTACCTTGGCACTGTCACCACCATCGTCAGGGCACTTATGTAACACCATAAGCACATGCTAGGCACCATTCTGGGCGTTTTACACATATAAATGCTTAATCCTCACAATGACCCTTTGAAGCAGGCAGTACTTCCATCTTACTGATGAGGAAACTGAGGCTCAGAGAGGTGGTTAAAAGTATGCATTAAACGAGATAATCCACATTACATACTTAACATGTGTGGCACATAATAAGCCTTTGATGAATATCAGTCATTATTATAATCGTTACCTCAGAGGAAAATGGTAAAGTGCTAGGCTCAGTGTTAAAGTTTTCGGTGATTAGTTAGGCACTGATACAGAGATGTCTGACCAGGCCCTACCCTCCAGAAGGTCCCAGTCTGATGGCAGAGACAGTCACATACAAACCTCACTCCACCCCCACCATACACAGATGGTGTTCACCCAGGGTGATAGGGGAGGTCAAAGTGGGTTAGAGCAGTGTGTGCCCAGGAAGCCCCTGACCCATCTAGGGAGGAAGGGCTTCCTGGAAGAGGAGGCATCTGAACTGAAACCTGCAGGGTGAGTAGGAGCTTTTGCACAGGGCAGGATTTTAATAAATGTTGGTCAAATACAGTAAAGATTTACTTTGAAGCTAATGTAGCATAAACCTTCAGAACTCCTTACTCACCTGGCCCCTCCCAAGGCTCTGGGAGGACCCTGGCAATTTTATATTGGTAAATTTGTATTTTTTTTTTTTTTAAAAAGAAGCCTTTCGGACTTCCCTGGTGGCGCAGTGGTTGGGAGTCCGCCTGCCGATGCAGGGGACACGGGTTTGTGCCCCGGTCTGGGAAGATCCCACATGCCGCGGAGCGGCTGGGCCCGTGAGCTATGGCCGCTGGGCCTGTGCGTCTGGAGCCTGTGCTCCGCAACGGGAGAGGCCACAGCAGTGAGAGGCCCGCGTACCAAAAAAAAAAAAAAGCCTTTCAATTGTACGATTTTGGATCATCCCTTGGTTAAATGAATGAATAATATGTGACAAGGAAGAAGGTGTGTTCCAGGCAGAGGGAACAGCATGTGCAAATGCCTAGAGACCTGAAAGTGCCTGGCATGTGATAAGACCCCCCAGCCCCCCACCGCCAGCCTCCTCACCCAGGCTCCTCTTTACACACAGTGCTGGTCTTCTCACCAGCTTCACAAACTCCAGCTGTCCTCAGTGTACCTTTGCCCACTTCCATGCTTTTTCATCCATGTACCCATCTGGTACATCCTTTCTACAACTTCATTGTGTATAAATAATACAAACTTCAAGGCTCAACTCTGTCCACCTTCTCCAGGAAGCCCCCAGCCTATGTAGCACTCTCCCTTATCTGGACTTCTGTAGATGACAGTGGATGTCATCATAGCCCACTCCTTGTAGTTAATTATCTTTTCCATGCTTATGTCAGAATCCCAGAGGTGGGATAACCCTTGCTAGTGAGCACCTGGCCTCTGCTCACATATGGACAGCATAAGAACTCACTACCTTTCTAGGCAACCTGTTTAGATTTAAACAGTCATCTCCTAAACCTCTCCCCTCTGCCACCAGGCCCAATTGCCTGGCTCTCCAAGGACCTAGTCCAAGCCCTTTTTGCTTCTACAGACTCCTCCTGTTTCCTGTTCTAACATCCTGGAGCTCAGGGCAGATCCAGGGGTGCTGGAGTCCCTCCTCCTTCTGTCCCCTGCCTTTGTGAAGGGACAGTTCTAATGGCAGCCACGTGCTCTGATGAGTCATGATTAAGAGTGCTCTGATGAGTCATGATTAAGAGCATCTGGGGCCTGGACGTGGTAGCTGGTTAACTCTTCATCGGCCAGTGGCTCTTCTGCCAGGAGACCAGGTCGGCTTCAACCCTGGTCCTAGACATATACCTTAGGGCTGGGCACACAGTAGGCATCTGAGGAGTGTTATGGGTGACCCCACATAGGCCCTGGGGATTCAGGGGAGAGGGGACCCAGAAGGCAAGGGTGTGCACTTTGGAGTCAGGAGGGTTGCGTTCCAATCACGACTTGCCATTTTTTAGGTGAGTGGCCTTGGGCAAGTCACATGAACTCTGTACCTTAGTTTCCCCATCTGTAAAATGGCAGCTATGGGGACTATTTGAGGAGGCGAGTGTGAACTGCTGGCTAGCAGTGAGTGCTAAACCGCGTTATTTTCTGCCTTCTGGTCTCCTGCAAACACAGTCAAGCTGTGGACAAGTGGGTGGGATTAAAATCCAAGCCTGACTCTGGAGGCCATGTCTTTCTTTGCATGAATGCCCCCCACCGATGCAGTAGGATGATGAAGGGCTCGGGTCGAGGGCGGTGAGAGTGGCAGGGAGGTGGACTTCAGGGCTAGGAGAACTTCCCGGGACCACACTGGTGGGGCTCCTTAGGAAGGAGCGAGCCCCCGCTCCCGGAGGCATGGGCCGGGCAGACCGGCGCCCCGGGGTCTTACCCGTCAGAGCGGAGGTGGGGCGTGGGCGCCTTCC